>NW_003852462.1:227579-250882 GCF_000181295.1 Otolemur garnettii
GGCAGGGCCTGGGTTTGAACCTGCCACCTCCAGCATATGGGGCCAGTGCCCTACTCGTTTGAGCCACAGGCGCTGCCCCAGGAACTAATTTTCAATGAACAGCTGTTACATGCCAGGAGGCTTTAAATGCTTCACACAGATATGGGATTTTCTCTTTTTTTTTTTTTTTGAGACAGAGTCTCAAGCTGTTGCCCTAGGTAGAGTGCAGTGGCATAATTGCTCACAGCAACCTCCAACTCAGGCTCAAACGATCCTCTTGCCTCGGTCCTCGGTTTTTCTATTTTTAGTAGAGATGGGGTCTACTCTAGTCACCACACCCAGCCTGAATATTTTATTTCTAACGGTTTTAAATGTACAGGGATAGTTTCTCAGATTTTCCTTTTTTTTTTTAATGATCTTGACAGTTTTGAGGATTGCTGATCAGGTTTTTGTTGAATGTCCCTTGATTTCTCTAATGTTCTTCTGCTGGTCAGATGGGGATTATGGATTTGGGAGGAAGACCACGGAGGTAAATGCCATTCCTATCACATTGAATTGAGGGTATGTGCCCTTTCCAGGAGTCACCAGGGTTGAACCTTGATCATCTAAGGCCATGTTTGCCAGGTCTCCGCAAGAGCAGGACTTACAAACTTATCCTGCATTTTAATCTTAAATACTTTTTTTTTTTTTTTTAGAGACAGAGTCTCACTTTATCGCCCTTGGTAGAGTAATGTGGCATCACAGCTCACAGCAACCTCCAACTCCTGGGCTTAAGCGATTCTCTTGTTTCAGCCTCCTGAGTAGCTGGGACTACAGGTGCCCACCAGAATGCCCGCTATTTTTTTGTTTGCATTTTGGCCGGGCCTGGGTTCAAGCCCACCACCCTCAGTATATGGGGCCTGCGCCCTACCCACTGAGCCACAGGCACCACCCTGTTCTAAATACTTTTAAACTCCTCAGCTCATTATTATTATTATTACATAAAGTCAAAATCAATTCAGATTTGCTCACCTTTTGCGTGTCAAATCTTCCACCCGGAATCATCCTACTGCTGATGTGTGGATTTGATGGTTGCTTGTATTGCACATCTGCTGATGGCAGATATTCCCAGTTCTTCCCTCCTGCTTTCTGTTTGTTCTGCTTTTGTTGTTAAAGGTCAAATGCCTTTATCTCATCTTCATTCTGAAGAAAGATTTCCGGGGTCTCTGGTTATTTTAAAGCTTTTGTTGCCCTATCACCTTTTGTAGTTGGTCTCAGTGGTCTGGAAGCTGATCTGGCTCATTTTTCTCTGGATGCTTTTAATTTTTGTCCTGGGTTTTCTGGATAGTTCACTCTGATGACAACCTGTAGATTTCTATTTATTTATCCTGCTTGGGCTTCACTGGGCTTCTTGAATCTTTTAACAATTATGGAAAATTCTCAGACAGTATCACTTCAAATGTTAATTTCTCTCATTCTCTCTTTTTCCAATTCTCTATATACGTATATTATCCTCTTAGTCTTATCCATCTTGTCTTTTGTTTAGATCTTTAGCCTTTACTCTGGGTAATTTTTTCTTACCTGTCTTCTAATTCACCAATTTTCTTTTTAGTTACTTTTAATCTTCTGCTAGTCTTATCCATTGAGTTCTAAATTGTGGTTGTTATACATTTTCACTGCTAAAATTTCATTCAGTTCTTTTTTTAAATCTACCAGATTATTTTTATAAGCTACCATTCTCTGCAAATATAAAACTTGTCTTCTCTTTTCTCAACAGAGTAATTTTCATTGTTTTGTGGTCTGTGTCTGATAATTCCAATATCTGAGATCCTTGCAAGTCTTTCTGATCTCTATTGCTTCCCCAGGCTCCTGCCTGTAATGTGCTGTGCTCCCACATGGTTAGTTATCTTGGCCTGTGTATACTGCACCCGAAAAGTTATCTGAAGAAATAAGCTGCCTGTGATGGTGAAGGTGTTACCCCAATTTGGATTTCTTCTGCCAGGCAGCTCGGATACTACCTGGTCTGGGCCCAGTTTGGTTGAGGTCCCTAGGAGGAGCCAGGTGTTCTGACCAAGGCTGTAATGCCTCAAAAGGTGGGTTCATTGCTCTCACTTTGAGGGCAGAATGATCCGTGGCTCCCAGGTTTTGTGGGGAAGAGCCTCCTGGTAGACACACACATTCCCACCTAGTTGAGGGTCCTGAGCTTCTCAAGGCCATTGGGATAAAGGTTCACATCTGCTAACCCACACAAAAGTGGTTTTTGTGCTTATTTGGGTCTCTAGAGAATGTTTCCTTGAAGTTTGAGCTTGGCAAGTTCTTCTAGCTCCTTGACTTTCTGCAGTCCTGATCAGATGGTCATTTTTAGTTGTTTTCAGCAAGCAGGCTGGCCTGAGCCCCTCACCCAAGACCCCATGGACAAGCAATCCCCAGAGACCTCTGCTCTTCCCAAGCTCTCAGGACCCTACACTCCCCTGTGGGCACCTCTATCCCACCGTGAGTCCATCTCCCCTTCCCTAACCAGGAACTCTGAGCTCCATAGCACAGACCCCAGCTGTGTCCTCATTCACCAGGAGGAGGACACACACACATCTCCCACCCAGGTGCAGTGCTAACCCTGGACAGCCAATTGGGAGCCTCTGCTTGGGGAATCCCCAACAAAGTCCACCTGCCCAGCCAGGACCAGCAGCCACCCAAGCCTAGTGTGACATTAAACTCCAATGTCTGGGTCCCCAGGCCCCCATTTGCTGGCTCAAGTAGGACTCAGGGTGCCCGTACATTAGTGTCAGAGTCTCCAAGGGTGTGTGGTGACTGGTGGCCAACAGGCAGGGCCTCAGAGGCCAAGGGCCAACCATGGGCTTTGGCACCTGGGACCCACAATGATAGTGGCCATGAAGACTGGAGAGGGTCTTGATGAACAACCAAGAAAAAAATACATGGACAGCCGAAGTGGCCAGCAGAAACTGCCTGAGAAGAGTGCAAGCTCCCTGCCTTCTGCTAGCCCCCTCCTGAGAACTCAGAAGAATTCAGGGTCACATAGCACCTAGGTCAAGGCCAGGTCAAATGTAGGGACAAGGTTGTCCCAGAGCTTGCTTAGGATGGGGCTCCCTGGTGCTGGGCTAGTCAGCTCCATGGCCTCCCCGTGGATGGGCCCAAGGCCTCCAATGAGGACCAGCATCCACAGTTACATCCTGGCCCTAGTGGATGGATTTCAGGCTGAGGGCAGATGGGCCTTCCTATCTGGACTCTGGTGCCCTGAGCTTGCAGTGGCCAATGGACCCCTAGAGCAATAGGGAGCCAGATGGATCAAAGGTGGGCACAGAGGGCTCCCTGCTCTGGCAGGGTGTAATTACGGTGGGGCCCACCCCCTGCCAAGCTCACTTGGCAGCACATTGAGAGGTGTGCCAGGTGGGAAACACCTGTCTTCCGGGATCAAGAGCAGGAAGTGGAGCCGCCAGAGGGTCAAGGGGAGATCTCTACGCCTAGGCATAAAAAGACACCTGGGAGGTCTTGGGAGGCAGAGCTGGTGCCCCTGCCTGCTCTCATCCCAGACTAGGTCAGGCTCTGCCAGGCCACTGGAGGACACTTACCCACTGCCAACGCAGGAGGCTGGGTTTTCCTCCCAGGTTTCTTGAGAGAAAGCCTGTCTGTACCCCAGGGCAGTGCTGATAGGCAGGCAGAAGCAGAAAGCAGAGTTAGCTCACAAATGCCTGCCCCAGCAAGTGGAGAGACCAACCAGGGAGGGGTGGATGACAGCTCTGGCCCCCGATGAAGGGCACTGGTCCCTGATGAAGGGCATTGGCCCCAGAGAGGTCTGGCTCCACAGGGCTGGTCAGACAGCCCCCGAGTGCACCCACATCCACCCCAGGTGCTGGCCCTACCTTGACTAAGAGCTGAGTAAGAAGGGCTGGAGAAGATCCCAAGACCTGCATAGAGAGAACGCATGAAATGGGGAACCAGCACAGGTGTCTCTGCACCCATGACCCAGCAGAGCCACCCACTCTTACCCCAGCACTGTCTAGAGGGGAGGCCACCCCAGAACAAGGCATGACCCTGGACACTGTGCTGTCGGTGGCAGGTGGCCATGCAGGAAGCAGCCCAGCCCAGAGTACAATGGCCCTTTGTCCCACCTGCCCCACCCAGTGAGGCCTCAGGCCTGGCCAGTGTGGGGGTGGCATTTACTGCCCTTCCTTGACTGGACCTTCTCTGGTTCCTGGTGAGCTGCCCCCACCTTCTGCCATGATCATGTCACACCCAGCAGGTAGAGGGTGGCCAGGCAGGGACCTGTATCTGGCAGCCCAGGGTCCAGTTGATTCTGACACTAAGCACAGCCTCCATGACATATAGGCCTGGTATGGGTGGCCCCACAAGGACCAGCTCAGGCCAGCCAGCCAGCCAGCCAGAGGCTGCAGACCCTACCCACCATGCCCCACATCCACTCACATCCCTGGGGGCTCCCATGAGGGTCTTTTGTACCCGCCAGCACTGGGACCCTGCTGCACCCCAGAGCTGGCAGCACCCCTAGATGCTTAGTGAGGAGCAATGGGCACAGCCTGAGGCATTGTGAGTCCATGCAGCCCAGGCTGAGGGCAGTGTCCACATCCATAGGGAGAGGACTCAAAGTGTCCTTCTCCCAGGACCTGTAGAGAAGTCTGGATGCTAAGTGCTTGGGAAGCATAAACCAGTGGGGCCCAAAGGTCACCTGCTCCATCTGATCTGGGTGCCAGTCTTGCCTGACCCACCTGGGGACATGGCGGGCACTTGCCTCTCCCTGGCCCCCGTGGGACCAAGATAAGGTGGTATGTGCCATGGCCATGTGTCCTGGGCTCCCAAGCCCTGGCCGGAGCAACTGACTAGTACAGGAGCAGCCTGCAGACCCAGGTCCATCATAGGTGTCGGGTTCAGGCCACAGCCCCATGGACACATGAGGGGCTTCTAGGGTCTGGAAAAGTATTCACCTCCTTCATGCTAGGAGTAGACACTATAGCATCCCACCTCAGAGAGCGTGTGCATGTGGACAGAGAGCCCAAGTGCATCCAAAGTTGGGGAAATAGGCCCCTTAGTGGGACCCAGGAGCCCCACACAGGGGAAGCTAAGGCACGGCACCACGCATGGCTATTGTAGAAGGTGCCAGAAGGTCCTGCTGTCCTTGTCAAGGTCCTGCCGTCCTTGTTCTCTGGCAAGACATGCCTCTGGACCATGCCTCTGGTAGGATCTCTGCTCAGAGCCCTTGGCTAAATGTCCATTTTCCCTCACATCTGGGGCCTTGACTGCACACAACCCCCACCAGCCAATCCTGAGACTGCTGAATCCCTCAGACCCAGCCTCTGCACCCTCTTGGGCCCCTGTGGACTCACCCTTGTATAAGTCTACACAGTCCTGGCCCACACCATGTCCTGGGACACTACTTTCACCCCACCGTTGGCCACCTCCTCCCTCCTGGGAGCTTCTCAGTCTGGCCATGCTGTACCATATCCCCAGCCCAGTGTCTAGGGTGGCCATGCTGGGAACAAGAGCCGGCTTTGGAGACAGAGTAAGGAAGGGGCTGAGGGAGCCCAAGATGAGGCCAGCCCCTCCTTCCGATCTGACACCAACAGCAACCTCTCTGGGTTTGGAGTGGGCAGTGCCTCAGTCTCCCCAAACACAAGTGCCCACCAGCCACAGGTGCTCCGGCCCCACCCCACCCCCACCCCTCAGGCTGAGGGTCCTGACAAGCCTGAGGAGCATACCCTTGCAGTCTGAGGAGTGGGGCACTACACCAGCTTCTCTGGGATGGGACCATGTGCAGGGCCGATGGGGCATCTGGGTGGGCAGTGGCCTCACAGCCCAATAGCAGTCACAGAGGTGGCCTGAGCCAGCAAGGGGTGGTGAACAGACTGAGCTGTGGTTGGCAGCCTCTGGAGCACAGTCTTCAGAGGTTGAGAGCCAGCAGTCCAGGGGGACAGGCCACTTGTTATTAGCAGTTTCCAAGGGAGCTGAGTTCGTTATGGAAAACAGTTGGGCCCTAGGGGTCTCTCTGCTGCTAGGGCTAATTACTGGAATCTCATTAGGCCCCTCCTTTGGGAATAGCAGAGAAACAAACAGAGAAATACACCCTAGTTGCTGTTGCTGAGTCCCAGGCATCTCGGGAGGGTGGCAGAGGGTCTCCTTCCAGACCAGACAGATGGGCCTGTCCTCCAGCCCCCAGACCACAGACCTCCTGCCCTTCCAAGCCCCCCAAAAGAAACCTTGCACCCCCAGTCTGGGAGGTCCCAAAGTCACCCCCAAGAGATAAATTGAAAGCCTTCCAGGTCAGCTGCACCCCAGTATGTGGGATAGGTGGTTCTGGTGCCACCTACCCACAGGGCAAGGTCTGGGGTCACATAGCCTGTCAGAGACCCTGGTGAGGGGCAGATTCTGAGGCCTCTACTGGGGGCCAGCACCCTGGGAGGCAGAGTAGACAGGGTGACCCCTGAAAGGCACCTGCCCTTCTGGAGGGCTCAGGCTAGCTGCTGACCCACGCAAGCCTCCTCACCTAGGGCACTGCTAGCAGGAATGCATAGCCACCGCCTGCCTGCCTGTGCCTGCGTCACCCAAGCGGGCTCCCTCCTGGCCTATGGGAGCCCAGGGGACACACCTGTCGGGCCAGAGCAGAGATTGGCTGCCAGAAGCAGGCACCTGCGTGGGGGGGAGGGGATAGGTACATGTAAGGCGAGCTGGGCCACGCCGCTCTCCTCACCCACCTCCTCCCATTGTTCCTAAAAGACCAGGCCAGCAGCTACCTATGCAGTTTAAACTCATTCTCTTCTCCTCTTCCAGCCTCCCTTGAAGGAAAGGCAGGAAATCACCTTCAATAGGAGGCAGAGTCTGTGCTGCTGTACCCTGAGGCCCATCTTGGCTGCGGGAGGTCAGGAGGCCTCACCTGTGTTCTTTCTGAAGCCTGGCTCCTACCCACTGGGCCGGCACAGACGGTGCTGGCTGCAAGGCTGGGGCCTCCTCCCTGCGCCTCAGCTCGGAACCTGTTGGGGCAGGTAAGGGCGGCAGGAGGGAGGCCGAGCAAAGGGGCCTAGCTCTGCAAGGCGGGGCCCTAGCCAAGCAGCAAGGCCGGAGCCCTGTGAAGTGCCAGGTGTTGTGGACACTGAGAGCAGCAGGCATTCCTCCCCAGGAGAAGGTGGGCCCTGGGGGTGGCTATGGCTCGGTTTTGGGTGTGGAGCCATATTGGGCTGGCTGGGCAGCCACACTGGTGTACAGGGTGGCAGGGGCTCCTCCCACCACTAGCTCCCGGCAGGGTGTGGGCAGAGAGCAGACTCTTAGAGGGGCCACGTTCCTAGCATCTACCTGACAACAAACCTAGAAAGTTCTTTCCTGAATCAAGCCACTGACAGTCTCAAGGTACTTTGTTCTATGGCGGGAAGGCTGCTGCCTCAGAGGTGGGTGTGGGGAAGGGTTCAGGTGGGTTTGAGGATGGCCACATGTCTGCTGCTGGACTTCTGGAGTTTGTGCATGGAAAGAGCCTGAGCACCCTCTGATCAGAGGTTGGCCCAGGCCTGCAAGGGACAGTGAGAGAGTGTTGGCCAGTTTCTGAGTGGAGCCAGGAGCTCTTTGGAGAAGGTAGAGGCTGCTTCCTGGCCCCACACTGAGACTCAGGCAGGTCCAAAGTCTCTCCTGCAGCAGCAGTGACTATGGTCTGACCGTGCTGGGAGAACATACAACCTGCTTTGAACTTGCTGCAAGGGGACCTGAAGGCTATTTACACTGCAAGGGCTAGAGACAGTCTGAAGGTTTGGGAGCGGATAATGGTGATGAGGTGAAGCTGATTGTGTTTGAGGCCTAATATAGAGTTCGTTGTTATTGAACAAAATTCACAGGGGATGAAAATCCGTACTTTACTCCTCTATGAACATTTTAGGCCTTTTTTAGGTTGAATATCTAGAAAAGTAGATTGGTTTCATTTTGTTTTATCATTTTAGCAACCCAGCTGAAATATTTAAAAGTTAGCATGATTGGCAGCACATTGAATTAGGCAAAATTAAATTTTGCATTTTAATGCAAAACTGCCGTAAAATATGGACACAGCTTGCTGTGAATTTTCAGACATTTTGATAATTTGCAAATACTTTATTTGCAAAATCAGTTTGTAAGAATGTTGTTAGGGTGTTTAGGAGAAGATGAAATGGCCTAAGGATGTAACCTTCCCCACAAGGAGCCTGATTCAATCTCTGTGGCAGGGGTGGGCATGGGGTAGACACCGGCATGGCCACCTGACAAGAGCCGAATCAAAGTCACCGTGAGGTAAAATGGCGGCTCTACTCTAGACACGTAGCTCCAGCAAGGCTGAATACAGAACCAAGTGTAGACAAGCCAGGCTGCTCAGTGCCCCGCCCGTACCATGGCGTCCAGGTCTGGCTGATCTGGCATTGAGCAGGAGTTGGGTTTCAGGCTTTGTTCTCTGGGGCCTCAACATTGATTAAGCCCATCAGGCAGGTTAAGGACGAGTGAGTTTTTCACACTGGACTGCATTCCTTATACAGACCAAGGCCCTCCCACCCTGTCCAGCCCAGGGCTGCCTCTGTGGGGTTTCCGGCGGGGGGTGTGTGTGGCTGCGCCCCCCAACTCATCTCTGGAGGTCCCAAGCTGCACCTGGTCTCCCTGGTGATGATCAGCCAGACGCCTGTGCCCAGGGCCCAAATGCTGGTCTCACTTCCTAGCAACACTTAACCAAGAATGTACCTTGTAGGGCTCTGGAACCGAGCCAATTTTGCTTTTCATTTCTTGTCCTGTGACTACAGTAAGCCTCAGGGGGCTCCCAGCCCTCTGGTTACCCCACCTTGCACTGGGCACTAGCCCTATAAGTCCAGGTTGCCCCCTCACTCAGTCCTGGGACCTTATCGGTCTTTCTCCGCAGAGTTTTACTCTGTGGATTTACCAGTTCTAAGTTTAGGGGAACCTGGGATTCTGCCCTATAATTCAGGAGGAGGATTCTCCTGCTGGCTATGGGTCTGTCTGGACACATCATAGCCTCCTAGGGACAAGCCTGCAGGACCCTGGGTGCTCTCTGAGGATGGCTGGCCCTAAGCAGCTATAGGCTCTGGGGACCTCAGCCTCTGTACCCAGAGGCTAAGCAGCAGGAGACCAGACTATCTGCCCAGTGGGCTGGGGAATGTGTTTGCCCCAGCTGAGGGATGAATGCTGGGTACCTACCCCAGACCCGTCACCAGCCCCCATGTTGTCCACCGGCTGCATGGCAGAGGACAGAGCAGGAATTTAACTCAGTTTTCAAAGGGATGTGTTACTTCCCCTTAGCTCAAAAAGAAGTGAAATTGCTTTCACTTGATGCAGCTGGTAGGACGGACCTGTCAGGATGAAGGGAGGCTACATGTCCATGTGGTATCCTGGCCATGGGGCAGCCCCCAAGTTAGGGCAGAGTCTCTGAGTACTCAACTGCCAGGAAATCCTCATCCACTCCCATCTGTAGGGCCAGTCCTGGGCTTGAGTCCCTGAGAAATCTTGGCCTTTCAGAAGACACAGCTGGCGAACTGGGTAGACCAGGCAAAAGATGTGGAGGGTGGGTGGTGCAGATGTGGCCTTTGTTCTGGTCGGCTAGAGTTGCACAGGGCCTGAGCCCCTCCCTGCAGCCCCTGTGGGTGGAAGGTCCTGCAAAACTAGAAGAGCTGCTCTGGCCATCTTTCTGGGCCCAAGTGATACCTGTGTAGGAACAGAGAAGAGATAGGTGGTATGTCTGGTGGTGAGGGAGCCAAGGTCTGGCCCAGAGTGTCCCCAGGCCAGGGTACACAGGCTGCAGCAGCTGGCCTACCAGGCAGACCACCCGTTTCTCCACTTCTAGGTCTCAAGGAGGAGCTGGCGGGTGGGGAGGAGGCCATTCTGCCTTGGAAGGGCCTCCAGGGGCATGTCCTGAGGACAAAGGCCCATTGTCCTACAGCAGCCACCAGTCCCAGACACAGGCATGCATGTACACATGCGCACGCACACACACACACACTTGCACCTTTCTGTGGGACCACCAGGAGGAAGGATCCAGCCCTGCTCCTCCCACTCCCAGCCTGTCCCTGTTCCTCAGGGAAGCCAGGTTCCCAGTAGGGAGAATCTTGGCCCCGCAAGTACTAGCCCAGAGCCCCACAGAGCAGGCTGAAGCCTTTAGTACACGGGACTCTTACTCCTGCCTCTCCTGAAGCTGCCCCCACCTTAGGCCCTGAGGCCCCACCGGGCGGCCCCAAATCCTATCGGGCAGCCGTGGCCATCTTACTGGGCAGCATTGGATGGTGTCTGGTCTCTAATACTGCCTGGTAATGATGACGGCGGAGCCCTGCATGCAACATCGGGGCCGCCCTCCCCTCCTGGTCTCTGACCCACAGCTTCCATGTGGGACTATAGGGAGAAACTTGACCTTAGGGTAGGGATCTGTGAAGCAGGCTTCCCCCACCTCTGGGCACCCTTTGCAGCCCCCAGAATGAGGCTTTATGTAGCTGCCCCAGGGCTCCCACAGTGACCTGGAGATTAGAAGCTCAGGTGCTTAGGCAGGGGCCCCAGCCACAGGGCTCCCAGGCCAGGCCTTGCTGGAGTTGCTGCCTAAGGGCCTCACTGCCTAAGGGCCTAGCTGAGAAGGCAGATCACTTTGCAGTGCTTGATTCTACCAGCTGCCTTCCCTCCTGCTGGCCAGGGTGGACAGGCCACGACCAGCTGGCAGTACCTTCAGTCAGGGTCCCGTGGCAGCTCTGGAGAGGGAGTATGGGCCCACATGGCCTGGGCCTCCTAGCTGGTCCCCACCAGGCCCAGCCCTGACCACTTACCATGCCTGGTTTTCACTGGGACCCAATCTGCCCCCAAGTCAGGGGCTGTGTCCACCCTGCCATCCTGGGTCTCTGTGGGCATCTTACCGGACAGTGCTGGATTTCTCCACTCAGCTCTAACACTGTCTGGTAACGATGTTCACAGGTGACCTTCCACACGCCGGGAGACGCCTGAGGTGGTGCTGTCCTGAGGGTCCCAGACCCCTAGGGGTGAGCTTAGGTTGGGGGCTGAGGGCCTGTCCCCATGCCGCAGCCTGGCATGCAATGGGAGGGCCAAGTGTGGTTTTGGGGTGACCTGGCTCCAAGAGAGATCAGTGCCAGGACACTGGGGTAGTGGCAGTGGCCGCTATATACCTCTAGGCCCTGACTCCATTCAAGGTCCCTTGGGGTACAGGAAGGGCCGAGGTGGGTTCAGATTACCAAGCCCCAACATTCAGACAAGGGAGAACTAAGCACAAGAAGGGTCCATTCCCTTCCTTCCTGGGATCGCCACTGTTGTATCCTTTTGAACTGGAGCCTGGAAGCCTGGAGCCCTGCACAAGACCCAGGGGGAAGCTCCGTCCTGACCTCACTGTTACCCATTAACCTGCCTGGGACATTCAGGGAAACCACTTAGGTGCTGCAGCCAGCCCTGGCAGGAGTAGGCAAGGTGACCTGCACATGGCTGGCCAGGTGAGGCTCTCAGGAAAGCTCTCCCAGAGCAACTGCACCCTCAGGGCCCTCCCAGCAAGACACTGCCCAGGTCCTGGAGGCTGACTATACCACTGCCTGCCGATGGGCGTCTTACCAGACATGGTTAGATCTGGACCCTCTGTCTAATACTGTCTGGTAATACCGTCCATCCATGGCCTAATCCCCGTTGGAGGACAGCCCCCTCACCAGCACCATGAGACCCTCACAAGACACCAGGTGCAGGGTGAAGACCGAGGTCCATCAGTGCACAGTTGCCCAGTCTATGCTCTCATGGTCAGGGCCTCCCTGACCACGGTTCTCTGACTGTCTCCCTGACCAGAGGTAGCTTTCTGTTGAGGCCACAGGGGCATGTTGGCATGCTAAGGGCAGGAGGCTGAGTCATCCACATCTGTCCACCCAGGGAACACAGCCATGGCCGTGTACCTGTAGATGCTGCAGCCTGTCCTGAGGACATGGTGGGGGATACTCAAGCCCCACCCTGGGCTCTCATCAGGGAGAGGCCTCAGTCCTTAGCCTCTCCCCACCTGCACCAGGCTGGTGGTTTACAGAGGACAACATAGATATAGCCCAGGCCCCCATGTTTCCAAGCCTGGTGAGGTGGGGGGCGCTGGAGACAAGGGAGCAGGGGTGGGGGTGGCGAGGGCGGGGGGTGGGGGGCTGGGGGGGGGGGGGGGGGGGTAATCATAGCCTGTCACCCACCCTAGGCAACACCAGGCTGCAGAAACCCCTGGGAGGTGCCTGAGGCCTAGGACTGGGGGTGCAGGCCACTTGTCTCCTCCTTGGGACCCATGAGGAGGGGCAGGAGCAAGGTGAGGTGAATCACCCATACCTGGAGAGTGGGCACCTTGCAACATCCACCTGTAGCTGGGTGCTGAGCCCCTTCCCTCCACCCCGCCCCCCATGGAATCTGCAGCAGCTTCTTCCTCAGGTCAACCTAGAGATGACCCCAGAGCTCACAGAGCTAGAGTTTCTGGGACAAGAACTTTGGGTGTGCCACAGCAGGTGACATCAGGTCTCCTCAGACCCCACTGAACTGACACATACCTGAGACGCAGGGCTACACCCTGGGTGCCTCAGAGACATCTGTTGCCACCAGTACCACTGGCGGTGGCCCCAACTCCCTGTGCAGACCCCAGACCTCTACAGAGGCCACTCTACCCTCACTGGGCAGCTAGGCGCCAATGACTAGACTCTGGAGTAAATGTGCTAGGTGGCTGGCATACCCCCTCTACCTCCTCCCCTCTGAAAGCATGTGAACAAAAGAGAGGAAATCTTCTCATATGGCAATAAACCTGTGACTCATAAAATCATGCTTTGATCATCTCATTTTAGTCTCACGAAACACTGACCCACGGCAAAGGGACTTGGCTGAGGACACAGCCCCAGATACTGCCTCAGCCTGAGGGGCTGGGGTGCTCCTGGAAGAGGTCTTCCCTCTTCTCCCCTTCCCCTCCCCCCCTTCCCTTCCTTTCCCTCCTCACATCCCTACAGGCGTTGCTGGGGGGCCAAGGCCCTTGGTATCCCAGGCCCAGGGTGTCCCCCTGGCACCCTTGGGGGACACTGACCTTGCCTAGCCCCCATTCCTATTTGTAAATAGGGACACAGCCATGCCATTTCTGGCAGGTAAAGCCCTAATAGCTCTTTATTCAGCAAACCCAGCTCAGCTGGGCAGGTCCTAGGGGGGCTAGGCAGAGATAGGGTCCAAGAGAGAAGGTCCAGAGAAAGCTCATCAAGCCCAGGCTGTCCCAGCAGTGGGGAGAGCTGTGCACAACAGCCCCTTCTCCAGCATCAGTCCCCAGTTTCCCTGGACAGCAACCCCTCAGACTGCAGCCCCATCCCTCCCCATCTAAAACCCACATTTACCTCTGGGCTCAGATCAGGGTTGCCCAGAGGTGGCTCCTAGAAAACAGTTGCCTGGAGATGGTTGCCAGGTCACCACTGTTGTTCCCTGGCAGAGGCTCCCACGACCTTGCTGGGCAGGTGAGAGGAACAAGTAGTCACTTGTGGGGTCCAGCAGATGTGACTCTGCCTTCCTGGGCCCACTGTGGGCTCTCTTCAGATGTGCCCCTTGCCTAGGACAAAGGGAGGCAGGAGGTGCTGGTGGGAGACTAGGCCAGACTGGCCCTCTCTGCAGAGGCCACACCTGGGCCCCAGGCCCCAAGCAGCAGAAGCACAGCAAGAGGGACATGGATGCCCAGGCCAAGCTAGGCCAGGGATGGCTCTTGGGCTCAGTGGCAGGGTGGTGGGCACCCTTGGGACACACCCCATGCCCAGGACCAGGCCTGTCTCCCAGCGCAGATCCTGGAAGGGCCTCCAGCAGCCCCAGGGACACACTTCCCCAGACAGTGCACTCCTCTGGGAGGCGCCAAACCCTTCAAACTACATCAGTACCTTATTATGGCCCTGTGTTGCCAAATAGGAATTTGTGGGAGTCGGGGGTGGAGGGATGGTAAACTTGTGACAGAGCACTGACATGTGGCCATTTTCTTGAACATTTCTTCAGGTTTAAAAGCATCTTCTGTCCATCACTCCAGGGAGTGGTTTCCTGTCGGTCTTTGTGTCTCATCAGGTAAAACATTTACTTTAAAATTCACTGCAAAGCCAGGAGCCTCTGCCTGGGTCTGCTGCACCCTGATACTTCACTTAACCCCTCTGCATGGCCCACCAGGAAGGTCCACAACCACCTTCCACCCAGGCTCACTGCCTTGCCAAGTCCACTGCATGAGCACCAGCAAAACCTCTGAGCATAAGGCTCTCTCTGGATTTAGAATCTCATCTTTCAGGGAGACCCCAAAAGTGTGCCAGCAGACCATAGAGTCAGTGGCTTTCCACTGCCCTGAACACTACGTTCTGACTGAGACATGCACGGACCACACGCAGGCAGGGGTCTCTTTTAAAAAATCCTTGATTTATTTGAATAACATGAAATAATAACTTAGAGTTTATTCAATTATTTGTAAAAATAATAAACATACAAAGATAGAGTCAAGTAGAAGTGCAAGGTTCATTGTGAGAACTGATCCCCCCTGCTCCATCCACCCTTGTGGATGTTATGCAGCAGAAGTCTGCAGGGCTCAGGGCTGCTGTCTCCATCATGAGCCAGCACCTGCTGGCTGGTCTGGCCACCTCCCACCTCCACAGCCCTCAGCAGCCCCATGCCCTGCACTGCCTGTGCTTAAGTTAGACCTGTGTAGATGACGCCCATATGCAATCTGTTTCCCTGGAGCCAACGGCCCCTGTGTGTGAGTGTGCCTGTGTTTCTACCTGCCATGAGCCACCCCCAAGCTCTGGGCAGCCACATAATTGCCACCACATCAGCCACGGAGCACTGAGTGCAATGGCAAGGTCTTGAAACATGTGTCAAGACACCATCCTCACAGGGCCTGGTCAGGCTGCTACTCCAGCCCACTTGGCAAGTACAGAAAACAAGGCACTCCTCGCCCTGTAGGGCCCTCTTAGGTGTGGCACCAAGGAGCAAGGGGAGGGCAGTGCTGCCTCCCTGTCCTCTCCCCTGGGTTCAGACACTTGCTGCTCAAACTGGGCCCCACCTGTGGCCCTCCTCCAGGGTCTCTTTTCTGGACAATTTCATCTACTTCAATTCTAGCCCTGGTGTTGTGGTTTTTAACTCCCAGGAGCTTTTCCATACTCTCTATTCCTCTGTTTGAAAAACATCCAGAGCTCACTGCCCACACCCCCATACATTTCAGGGTGGGTCCCTCTCACTGTGTCACCTCTGCCTCTCTTTTTTGCTTCCTCTGTGTGTATCAGTGTGTGTCTGTGTTTGTGTTTGCATGTAGGTATGTTTCTGTGTGTGTCTATGTGTGTAGGTGTGTCTGTGTGTGTAAGGGTATGTCTGAGTACGTAGGTGTGTGTGTGTCTGCAAGTGTCTATGTATGTCTGCGTGAATGGGGAGTTATGTCCATGTGTCTGCGTGTGCAGGGGTATGTCCTCTGGGTGGAAAGGGGTCTCCATGCCTGCTCACTTACCCTGGGCAGAGGTGTGCACCTCTTCCTGCAGCAGGTGCTAGATGTGGCCGGCATCCAGCTCCCCAGGAAGTCCAGGCCCCACCTGAGGCTCTCTGACCCTCAGTGGGTTTACTTGCTGCCCTCTTCTTTCTGGTCATCCCCTTGTGGCGGAGGAGGCAGATAACACTCTTGGGTGCCCATTAGGCCTGTTGACAGCTGGGTCTTCCTCTGGAGCCTCAGGCTGCACCTCTGGACACAGACACTCCTAAGCAGCCAGCCATACTTGCCCTTTTCCTGGCTGCATTCTTTCCAAAGTCCCCAAAATGGATTTGTTTGCTTGACACCAAGCGACCCACCAAGGAATAGGATAAAAATCCCCTGCCATGTTCCAAAGCTGGCAACTTAGGGAAAGTGCTGGGGGTGCTATGTCCTGTCTAGGGTAGGGGCAAGAGGCATGGTAAACCCCTGCTCAGGGCCAGAGAGCCCTCCAGGGCTGGCCCTCCAGTGGGCAGCCACCCAGTGGCCCCAACGGCTGCATTCCTTACAGTGGTCTCCCAGGCCCGCAAAGCCAGACAGGATCAGCCCGGAAGGACTCACCCTGCAGAGAGGATGCAGAGATGGCCTCGCCCCCACAGGGTGCCAGACCCCTTGGCCACCAGGCAGACAGGAGCCAGCCACAGGCAGAGGGGCCTCGAAGGTGCCCTTCCCTTGGCAAGCAGGGCCTGACCAGATGTCCCACCCAAGGTCCAGGACCTCGGGCCACCAGGAGGTCCCACAGGGGGACTAGGGTAGTACCTGCCCAGCGGGGTCCTCATGCTGGTGCTCCTGTGCCAGTGGCCCGCAGCCACACCCGTTTCTTCCGCCGCTGGGGACCACCCACTCGGATCCAAGTCAGCTCTAAGAGGAACAAGCGGTCCCGGCTACTGCGGTGCCGGGCCTGGGTGCCAGGTGAACAAAGGGCAACCTGGGCTGACCCCACTCCCAGCCAGAATCCCTGGGACATACTCCCCGTCCCCAAGGAAGGAGAACTTGTGAGGGGGGACTGGACACACACACAGCTGAGCCCAGTAGGCCAGGCAGGACCCAGGCTAGGAGAGAGGCTGGGGGGCCACAGTGGGCACAGCCCTGCCTGCCCTAAGAAGGGTAGCCCCCCACCCAGCAGTGCCCTGTGGGCCACCATGACATCATCATGGACATTGTGACCCCTGCTCTCTAGGCACATCCCTGCCTCTTCTCAGCCTCTAGCTCTGCCCCACTCCAGCCCATCCCCTGCACAGAGCCTGCTCTGCTGGTGAGGAGGGTGAGGATAGGGGTACCCTCCACATCCCCTGCCCAGCTCCCAGCCCCCAGGACTCTGCCCACTCTAAGGCTGGGTGTCTGGGCTCTAACTAGCCCAGCCCCACCCCCTTGTTCACAGGCTGGGCTCATGAGAGACCCATGGGGAGCTGCCGAGAGGAGGGCCTCCCATGCCAGCCAGGCCTCCCGGACCAGGACGCAGGTGGGGGCTGCGGGCAGGGGGTGGGGCTCGGGCAGGCCAGGCCCCAGGCTTCTGACCACCCGCCTGCCCGCAGACCTCCTGGACACAGAGGATGTGACCAGGTCGCCAGCTGCCCTCCTGGAGGGGCTCCTGCTGGAGGGGCCAAAGCAGCCGCTCGGCACCGGGCAGGGTCCCTTCTTCTACATCGGGGGCTCCAACGGGGCCTCCATGTGAGTGGGCTGGGCTGCCCCGGGGCTCTGCCTACCCACCCCTGCCCCCAGGGCCTTGCCTGCAGCCTTCCTCCCCCCATCCCAGGTCACCTCTGCCTCCCTCCCCAGGACCCACGCCCCAAGTCACTATACCCCCAGGTCACTGCTGCTCCCCCCATTCAAGCCCCAGGTCACTGCTGACCCCCTGGGGGCCCACACTCCAGGTCACCACTGCCCCTTGCCCCCCCAGAATTAGCTCCTACTGTAAGAGCAAGGGCTGGCAGCGCACCCATGACAGCCGCCGGGAGGACTACAGGCTGAAGTGGTGTGAGGTCAAATGCCGCGACAGCTACTATAGCTTCCGAGAAGGTAACAGGAGGGTTGGGCATGGGGCAGGGTGCCAGCACAAGCAGGAGGCAGCGGGGCTGTGGCCTGTGGTAGCCATCCATGCACTGTCCAGAGCTTTGTCATGCCAGGTGAGCAGCTGCTGTACCAGCTGCCCAACAACAAGCTCCTCACCACCAAGATCGGGCTGCTCCGGGCCCTGCGGGAGTACTCACGGGCCTCCAACAAGGCCAGCACACTAGCCAGGTGAGCCCACCCCTGGCCCACTTCGGTCACCTCCAGGCCCACCTCCCACCCACTCCCCTAACCCAGCCCCCCCCCCATGGCACACTCTCTCCATCAGATCACCTACTTCTACCCAAATCCATTCACCTATGCCTCCCACCCCCTCCTGCCCCCCCAAACACTATGAGCTGGCCACTCAGGATGGGTCCTATGTCCCCCCTGGGGTGCAGATTTGGAAAAGACACAGTACCCACCCTTGAGGAGCTGACGTGGACCAGCCCAGGACGCCTCAGACCGCAGAGGTAGCTGCACTAAGCCCCAGGAAGAGGCCATTCAGACAACACTGAAGGATGTCCTGTGTTACACAGAGACCCAGGGAAAACACGGGGTAGAGCCAGAGGTCTGGACTGGCCAGGGGCACTCAGGGATGCACAATGGCTACTGACCGCCTATCACAGCAGTGGGAACACCACTCTGAGTGAAGGCTGGGAGAGCAGCCAGAGGAGCAACCAGGTGGGAGGGCACTGGGCATCCAGACCAGGGGCCTAGAGGAGGCTGGGTGAGCTGCCGGATGCTCTTGCCCCTGGCAGGAGATACAGCAAAGGCCTGCAGTGGAAGCAGCGAGCAGGGTGCAAGGGGAGTTATGGGTGCCCATGGGCTCCTTCCAGCTGGTCTAAGCCTGGGCCCGGGGATCATCCTCCGGTGTCCTCCCTACATCCCTCTCCCCAGGGTCCTGAAAATGGAAGAGTTTTTCCCAGAAACTTATCGTCTGGACGTCAGGGATGAGAGAGAGGCATTCTTCACTCTGTTTGATGGTGAGACCACTCAGGTCCAGGGCTTAATGGGGAGACTGATCAAGACGAGAGCTGGGACAGGGATGGGGTGGTCAGGGAAGGAGGGAGAGGGGCCAGTGAAGCCAGGGCTGGGTGTGGGCCAGGCTGTAACTAAGAGTTTGGAGTGGGGAGGGGAGGGTTACGGCCTTGGTAGAACAGGGGTGAGGCCACAGTCGGAGCATGGCACAGCATGAGCAGACCAGGACAAACTGTGCCCAGGCTGGGTGGGCAGATACCAAGGCGGGGTAGGGAGAGGAGGTGGGGTAGGTGGGCAGGGCCTGTGGGGTACAGCAGATGAATGGATCTGGCCTGTCCAGGGTGGGTAGGCAGGGCCAGGTGTGATTGGAGTAGTGGGCAGGGCCATGGCTGGGTGACTGGGCCGGGACTCAGACGCATCTCTTGGCAGAAACCCAGATATGGATCTGCAAGCCCACAGCCTCCAATCAGGGCAAAGGCATCTTTCTGCTCAGGAACCAGGAGGAAGTTGCCGCCCTGCAGGCCAAAACCCAGAGCATGGAGGATGACCCCATCTACCGCAAGATGCCATTCCGGACACCTCAAGCTCGGGTGGTGCAGAGGTGGGCGTGGGTGCCAGGAGGGGCACTGATCTGAGAGGGCTGACCCACCGCCCCACTGGTGCTGTGAGAGCTAGTGGCAGTCAACTAGGCCGCCAAGGATCCCTTGACCGTGGAGAGCTGCCTCACAGTCAGTGCCCAGCTCAGCTGCCTTGTGCGGACCACAGCTGGGCCCTACACAGTGGGTGTCACATCAGGTCCAGGCTGCAGACAGTTTGGGCCCCAGACATGGCTCCAGGATGGGCAATAGGACAGGGAAGGGTTGGTCAGTTTTTCTCTCACCGGCATCTCTGCTCCACTGTCCTACAAGAGTCTGGGCTTTGGCCGATATTCTGTAGCTGGTCTCCCAGCTCCCAGCCCTGTCCACCACCTGCGGCCTTGGAGCCTGCAACCCAGAGCCACTCTTTCCTTGCTCAAAAATGCACCTAGGCTGGGTCTACCTTCAGGCAGGGTCTCCAGACCCTCAGGCTTCCACAGGAGCTCAGTCTGGCCTCAGAACCTCACCCCTGCTCTGGCCACAGCAGCTCTCTGCTATCCCTCCCAGCCATCAGCAGGTCCTCCCCCTGGCATTGTCCCTCCCTTTCTGTCTTGAGCTGCTCCCACCTTCCAGGCTCCTGGTGAACCCTGGGGCACCCCAGACACACTCAGTGGGCTCAGAAATGTTCCCTTACCATAGACATGTGTTCATCCAGAGGTCACGCCTGGGCCCTGTGGTGGGGCACTAAGGAAATGGCTCAGCCACAGCAGCCCCCACGGGTGCCCCCAGGTACATCCAGAACCCACTGCTGCTGGGCGGGAAGAAGTTCGACGTGCGCTCCTACCTGGTCATCGCCTGCGCCATGCCCTTTATGGTCTTCTTTGGCCATGGCTACGCCCGCCTCACCCTTAACCTCTACGATCCCCATTCCAACGACCTCAGTGGCCACTTGACCAACCAGGTGAGGGTCCCCCATAGGTGAGGCCATAACCTGCAGCCTTGTGATGAGATCAGAGAAAGGTTCAGTGGTAGATGGAGGCTCAGGGCAGTCAGGTCCAGGGGATCTGGGCCCTGTCTACAGTCAGCACTGCCTCCTGCCTGGTTCCTGCAGCCCCTCCCCCAGCTGGTCTCCTAGTGGGTACAGTAGGCAGGTGCAGGGTTTTCAAGAGGGCTGTGAGGACCTGGTGGGGGGATCCTGTGGGGAAAGGTCTTACTTGAAACAGTTCAGGGTAGTGGTCCCTCATGAGACCTGAGGGCATCTCTGTCTACAGGGGGCCAGGTCAGGATAAGGCTCTTTTTATGGGCCCTCAGTGAGGGCTGGGTGTTCCCGGGTCCCCAGGCACTGCCCTTGTTCCCCCAGTTCATGCAGAAGAAGAGCCCCCTGTATGTGCTGCTCAAAGAGGACACAGTGTGGAGCATGGACCACCTCAACCGCTACATCAATGACCACTTCAGGAAGGCCAAGGGCCTCCCCAGAGACTGGGTCTTCACCACCTTCACGGTGTGTCTGCCACTGCACCTCACCTAGGGATGGGTGGGACAGTCAGGACAGTCAGGGTATAGTTTCCATCCCCAGCAGCCACCAGGGGTCCACCTGTGGGGGTTCCTCCTGGGGGCCTCCCTGGCAGGTGCTGCAAGGCAGACTTAGCTTCAGTGTCACAACCACAGTGTGATTGAGATTATTGATTCTCAACTAGGAAGGACAACCTAAGCAGGGCAGAGAGCAGTCCTCTGTCCCAAATGCAGGAGAGGATGTCTAATTAAGGGTCCTTTGAGGTAGGGTGTGCTAATTTTGCAGTTACTTTCTACAAGATACTTCAACCAACTCTGGCATCAAGGGAAGTGGAACGATTAGGTGCAAAGACAGTGATAAAACACACTCCAGGCTTGGCGCCTGTGGCTCAAGTGGCTAAGGTGCCAGCCACATACACCTAAGGTGGCAGGTTTGAATCCAGCCTGGGCCCGCCAAACAACAATGATGGCTGCAACCAAAAAAAAAAAAAAAAAATAGCCGGGCATTGTGGCAGGTGCCTGTGGTCCCAGCTACTTGGGAGGCGGAGGCAGGAGACTTGCTTGAGCCCAGGAGTGGGAGGTTGCTGTGAGCTGTGATGTCACAGCACTCTACCCAGGGGGATAGCTTAAGGCTCTGTCTCAAAAAAAAAAAAAAAAAAACACGCTCCACAGAGGGGCTGCCCAACCTATTCTGGTCAGGCCCAGACAGCGGACAGCCATGGTCTCTCCAAACACATTCCTGCTATCTCCTTACCACACCACTGGGATAATTCACCATTTTGAAGCATACAATCAGTGGTTTTTAATATTTACATAATTGTGCAAGTATTACCAGTAACTCCAGAACATTTTCATCACCCCCAAAAGAGAGTTTGTCCCAGCTAGCCATCACTCAACTGCACCCCTTGGCTCCTGCAGCCACTGGCCCACTCTGCCTCTGTGGCCTCCCCATTCTGGACGTTTGATGTAACAGGATCAAATAATGGTATATAATCACTTAAATATGCTTGTTGGATTTGGTTTGCTAGTATGTTACTGAGGATTTTTGTATCATAAAAAGCCATATGTAGCCAGGTGTTGTGGAGGGTGCCTGTAGTCCTAGCTACTTGGGAGGCTAAGGCAAGAGATTCACCTAAGCCCAAGAGCTGGAGGTTGCTGTGAGCTGTGATGCCACTGCACTCTACCAAGGGTGACAAAGTGAGACTCTGTCTCTAAAAAAAAAAAAAAGAAAGTCACATGGTCAGAAGCAATACTGGTCTATAACATTCTTTTTTTTGTATTTTTTTGTTTGGTTTTCATGGTAAGATAATACTAGCCTCATGGAGTTAAGTGTGTTCCCTCCCTCCTCTTGTAATTTTGAAGGGTTTGGAAAAGATTGGTGTTAATTCTCTGTGTTTGGAAGATTTCACTGGTGAAGCCACCTGGACTTACTTTTTTTTTTTTTGAAACAGAGTCTCACTATGTTATCCTCAGTAGAATGCTGTGGAGTCACAGCTCACAGCAACCTCAAACTCCTGAGCTTAAGCCAGTGGTTCTCAACCTGTGGGCCGCAACCCCTTTT
Organism: Otolemur garnettii; assembly: GCF_000181295.1. NCBI lineage: Eukaryota > Metazoa > Chordata > Mammalia > Primates > Galagidae > Otolemur > Otolemur garnettii. The sequence continues at coordinate 249,694 of NW_003852462.1, forward strand.
TAACAATGAAAATACATTGCAGTATTAGAAAGTCTTGCCTCAGTCTCCCAAGAAGCTGGGACTACAGGCACCTGCCACAGTGCCTGGCTATTTTTTTGTTGCAGTTGTCATCATTGTTTAACTAATCCAGGCTGGGTTCGAACCCGCCACCCTTGGTGCATGTGGCTGGCACCGCAACCACTGTGCTACGGGCACTGAGCCTCACCCAGGCTTTCTTGGTGGGAAAGTTTACTATTGATAGCAGCAGTACCACTGCCTCAATCTTTACTTGTTACAGATCTCTCAAGATTTTCTATCCCTGAGTTTCTTTCTAGGAATTTGTCCCTTCCATCTAGGTTATCAATTTGTTATCTGTTAGCTAATACAGTTGTTCACAGTATTCCCTTAAACACTATTCATCTATATAAGGTCTTTCTTTCCTGATTTTAGTAAGTTGAGTCATCTTTCCTTTGTTCTTTTTGTTCTTGCTTAGTCCAGCTAAAAGTGTGTCAATTTTTTTTTTTTTTTGAGACAGAGTCTCACTCTATTGCTCAGACTAGAATGCCATAGCATCACAGCTCACATCAACCTCAAACTCTTGGGCTCAAGAGATCCTCCTGCTTCAGCCTCCCAAATAGCTGGGACTACAGGTGCCCACCACAACACCCAGCTAGATTTTCTATTTTTAATAGAGATGGGGTCTCATTCTTGCTCAGGCTGGTGTTGAACTCCTAAGCTCAAGTAATCCACCTACCTTGGCCTCCCAGAGTGCTGAGATAACAGGTATGAGCCACCTCGCCCAGCTGAGTTTTTTTGTTGATCTTCATCATGAACCAACTTTTGTTTTTTGTTTTTTCTTTTTGCAGTTTTTGGCCAGGGCTGGGTTTGAGCCCACCACCTCCAGCATATAGGGCCGGTGCCCTAGTCCTTTGAGCCACAGGGGCCGCCCATAAACCAACTTTTGGATTCACCGATTTTTCTCTCCTGTTTTCATTTTCAGTTACATTTATTTCCATTCTGGTCTTCATGATTTTCTTCCTTCTGCTTACTTTGAGTGTAGTTTTCTATTTTCATAAGTTTAATAAGGTCAAAAGCTATTGATTTGGAATCTTTCCTCTTGCTGAATGTAGGTGCTTATACCTATAAATTTCCCTCTGAGCCCTGCTTTTGCTGCATCCCATAAGATTTCTTGTGTTGTTTTCTTTTCTTT
>NW_003852462.1:252430-257850 GCF_000181295.1 Otolemur garnettii
TTGAGCTATAGGCGCCGAGCCACTATTTGTTTTCTTTTTTTTAACTTTTGGCTCCCTTTATTTATTTGTTTTATTTATTTATTTATATATTTTAAGACAGAGTCTCACTTTGCTGCCCTTGGTACAGTGCAATGGCATCATAGCTCACAGTAATCTCAAACTCTTCGGTTCAAGTGATTCTCTTACCTCAACCTCCTGAGTAGCTGGGATTACAGGCACTCATCACAAGGCTGGGTATTTTTAGAGACAGGGTCTCTTGCTCAGGCTGATCTCGAACTCCTGAGCTCAAGGGATCCACCCACCTCGGCCTCCTGAAGTGCTAGGATTACAGGTGTGAGCCACTGCTATTTGTTTTCTATGTTTTATGCCTTTTTTGGTTTCTCAATTCCCTCATGACTACCTTCTGTTGTGTTTAATAGATATTTTCTAGTGTACCATTTTAATTACCTTACCATTTATTTTACTGTATTTTTTTGTCGGAGGAGGGAGTCAAGTCTCACTCCGTGGCCCTGGGTTGAGTGCCGTGGTGCCATAGCTCACAGCAACCTCAGACTCTTGGGCTCAAGCAATCCTCTTGCCTCAGCCTCCTGGGTAGCTAGGCCTACAGGGGTGCACCATAACACCTGGCTAGTTTTTTTTTTTTTTTCTATTTTTAGTAGAGAAGTGGTCTCACTTTTGCTCAGGCTAGTCTTGAACTCCTGATCTCAAGCAATTCACCCACCTCAGGATTAGGATTGCAGGCATGAGCCGCCATGTCCAGCCTTTACTATACATTTCTTTTTGGGGGGGATAGTCTCAAGCTGTTGCCCTGGGTAGAGTGCTATGGCATCATGGCTCACAGCAACCTCCAACTCTCGAGCTCAAGCGATCCTCTTGCTTCAGTTTTTCTATTTTTAGTAGAGACAGGGTCTCACTTTTGCTCAGGCTGGTCTCAAACTCAAACTTGTGAGCTCAAGCTATCCACCCTCCACAGCCTCCCACAGTGCTAGGATTATAGGAGTGAGCCACTTCGCCTGGTCTACTATACATTTTTGAGTTATTTTCTTGGTGACTGTCTGGGGATTACCGTTAACATCATAATTTATAACAGTTTATTTCAGGGCTGGGTGCAATGGCTCATGCCTGTAACCCTAGCACTCTGGGATGCTTGCTTGAGCTCAGGAGTACCAGACCAGCCCTGGCAAGAGCAAGACCCTGTCTCTAGAAAAACTAGCCAGGTGTGGTGGTACATACCTGCCATCCCAGGCTACTTGGGAGGTTGATCCAGGAAAATCCCTTGAACCCAGGAATTTGAGGTTGCTGTGAGCTATGCTGACACCATGGCACTCTCCCCTGGGTGACAGAGTGAGATTTTATCTCAAAAAATGAAACCAAGGGCAGTGCCTGTGACTCAGTGAGTAGGGCACTGGCCCCATATACAGAGGATGGTGGGTTCAAACCCGGCCCCGGCCAAACTGCAACAAAAAAATAGCTGGGCCTTGTGGTGGGCACCTGTAGTCCCAGCTACTCAGGAGGCTGAGGCAAGAGAATCACCTAAGCCCAAGAACTAGAGGTTGCTGTGAGCAGTATGACATTGCCACAGCACTCTACTGAGGGCGAGAAGGTGAGACTCTGTCTCAAAAAAAAAGGGGGGGGGTGGCGCCCCTGACTCAAAAGAGTAGGGCGCTGGCCCCATATGCCAGAGGTAGCAGGTTCAAACCCAGCCCCAGCCAAAACCTGCAAAAAACAACCAAAAAAAAGAAAATAAACCAAACAAATAAGCAAACAAGAAAAATTAGTTCACGTTAATACCAATTACTTTCAATAGTATACAAAAATATTAAAAATATTACTGCTCTTGCTTGGAAACTTCACAAGAAAAAAAATGAAAAAAAGAAAAGAAAGAAAAGAAAAAAACATCGCTGTTCCTACATAGCTCCATCCCTCTGTTATACTGTTATTGTCACAAATTACAGCTCTATACATTTGTGTCTTTTAGGAAGGTGCAATTACAAACAAAAATATCTTTATGCTGTCCTTTATACTTAATTATGTAGTTATCTATACTGAATTCAAGTTGCCATCCAGTGTCCCTTCATTTCAGCACAAAAGACCATGGGGCAGGTCTACCTCTGTTTTTGTTTATCTGGAAATGTCTTAATTTCTCCTTTTTTTTTTTTTTGAGATGGAGTCTCACTCAGTTGCCCCTGGGGTTGAGTGCCATGGCATCACAGCAACCTCAAATTCTTAGGCTCAAGTGATTCTCTTGCCTTGGCCTGTAGTGGGACTACAGGCACCCACCACAATGCCCGGCTATTTTTTTTAGAGACAGGGTTTTGTTCTTGCTCAGGCTGGTCTTGAACTCCCAGGCTCGGGTGATCCACCAGCCTCAGCCTCCCACAGTGTTAGGATTATAGGCGTGAGCCACTGATACCAGTTTGTCCTATTTCTGAGTTCATTGAGCTTCTTGAATATGCAGATTAATGTTTTTCATCAAATTGGGAAGTTTTCTGCCATCATTTCTCCCAACATTCTTTATACCCTTTTCTCTCCTTTCTTTCTGGGCCTCCCATTGTACATATGGTCTACTTGATGATGTCCCACCCATAGATCTCTGACGCTTTATTCTTCTTCATTCACTTTTCTTTCTGTTCTTCTACTAGAACAGAGCTCCTCTAGTTTTTATTTAGTTATACTTTGGTGGTGGTGGTGGTGGTTGTTACATAGATGAATTGTATCAGGGCTTTCAGTGTCCCTGTCATAAGAATAATGTATGTTGCTGGGCACAATGGCTCACGCCTGTAATCCTAGCAGTTGGGAGGCTGGGGCAGGTGGACTGCTTGAGCTCACAAATTTGAGACCAGCCAGAGCTAGAGTGAGACCTCATCTCTAAAAATAGCCAGGTGTTGTGGCGGGTGCCTATAGTCCCAGCTACTCAGGAGGCTGAGGAAAGAGAATCACTTTAGCCCAAGAGTGTGAAGTTGCTGTGAGCTATGACATCACAGTGTTCTACAGAGGGTAACAAAATGAAACCCTCTCTCTCAAAAAAAAAAAAAAAAAAGGAATAGTGTATATTGTACTTATAGGTAGAAGTTTATCCCTCACTCACCTATGGTCCCCCTCTTAGTTTCCAGTGTCTATTATACCTATTTATGACCATATGTATCCCTTGTTTAGTTCCTACTTATAAGTGAGAATATTTGCTATTTTTTTTTTCTATTCCTAAGATGCTTCTCTATCCGAGTTGCTGGAAAAGACATTTCATTCCTTTTTATGGCTGTGTGTGTTTTTATATATATGTGTGTGTGTGTATAAATATTTATGTGTATATATATCACATTTTCTTTATCCACTCATCAGTTGATGGGCAATTTGGGGTTTTTGTTGTTGTTGTTGTTGTTGTTTTGAGACAGGTGGTCACTCTGTCACCAGGCTAGAGTGTAGTGCCACAATCATAGCTCACTGCAGCCCTGAACTCCTGGACTCAAGCAACCCTCCTGCCTCAACCTGGAGTAGCTGGGACTGTAGGCATGCCCCATCATGCCTGGCTAATTTTTCTTTTTTATATTTTATGGAGATAAAGTCTCACTATGTTGCCTGGGGTGGTCTTGAACTCCTGGCCTCAAGCAATCCTCCTGCCTTAGCCTCCCAAAGTGCTGGGATTACAGGCATGAGCAACCTGCACATGGCCAGTTATACTTTCTATTTTTGTTCCCTTTTATAATTCCTATCTCTTCACAGATTTTCTCAGTGAAAGCCTGTAGTGCTTTCAAGTGGAATCTTCTAGAAACTATTATATTTGATACAAGATAATTCTTTATAAATGAGGTCTGTTCTGGTATCTTCAGTACTAGGGATTCAGATTGTTACTTTTCAAGACTACCACTGAGCTGGGAAACTAACTAGAGCAAGTTAAACTACAACAAAGCTCAGTGTTCTTTTTTATTCTTTTGGGCTAACCTGTTTAAAATTTATTTGAGAATGTTATAGGAGTACAAACATTTTGGTTACATGCACTACTTTTGTACACAGTTTGAGTCAGGGTTATAATTCGTCATTGTGTCTGTTAAGTGTGAATTTACCTATCCTCTCATACCTCCTCCCACCTGCTTGATTTCCACTGAATTTTACTGCCTATATACACATGCATGTTGATCATTTAGTTCCAATTTAAAAGTGAAAGGTCACTGTTCTTAACAAGAGTCAAATCTCTCCTACTATGAGTGAGGAGCTCAAGGGCACAGAGTTCTCTCAAGTTTTCCTCAACCCCATACTCACTATACAGTAGGAACTCCGTGGGTTTGTAGACTGAGATTCTGTTCTCTGAGAGCACAAGAGTGTGGGCAGGTGTGACCATACAAGTCAGAGTGTAGGCGGGAGTGCAGGTGTGGGTGTCCACGCCTGGCAGTGTAACCGGAGCGTCCTCCCTGCCTCACTCTCAGAAGCGGATGCAACAGATCATGGCCCACTGCTTCCTGGCAGTCAAATCCAAGCTGGAGTGCAAGCTAGGCTACTTCGATCTCATTGGCTGTGACTTCCTGATTGATGAGAACTTCAAGGTACTGTCTTGGGCGGGTTGGGCCTGGCAGGCAGAAACAAGGAGACAGGGCCACCTGCACACCCTAAACAAGCGGGCCCCTGGGGTGGACTCAGACCCCACCCTGCCTCCACCCAGTCCTGGAAGTGGATGTGTCCCTGAAGCTCAGCTCCTACCACAGGTGGAAATGATATGCACCCCCACCTCAGGGCACCCTGTGACCAGACCAAACCCTCACCATCTTAAAGCCTCAGTGGGCAAACAGAGGTAGTGAGGCTGCAGAAAAGAGGAGATTTCCCAGAGTCCCCAGATAAATGCAGGCCTGGGCCTCTGCCTCCCGCTGGCCAGTGGCTGGAGGGGGAAGGGCGGGGGAGAGGTGCTAACAGTGTTCTGCCTAGGTGTGGCTGCTGGAGATGAACTCCAACCCTGCTCTGCACACCAACTGTGAAGTCCTCAAGGAGGTGGTCCCCGGTGTGGTCATGGAGACCCTGGGTGAGCCCCTGGACAGTCCCCACCACCACACCCTCAACACGCCCCCAGCTGTCTGCCCGGTCACGGGCGCGCACGCTACCCTCTTCCCAATTTCGGGCCCCCACGAGTCTGGCTCTGCCCAGCCCTCCCCGCAGGTGGCCACACACACACCTCTTCCCTACCACTTGCAGCCTCTCCTCCTGCTCCCCACCCCCACCCCCCACTGACTCCATACGTAACCTGCAGACCTGGCGCTGGAGACTTTTCAAAAGAGCTTGCGCAGCCAGAAGATGCTGCCCCTGCTGTCGCAGCGCCGTTTCGTGCTCCTCCACAACGGCGAGGGGGACCTGTGGCCGCGCCTGGGGGGCCTGCGCGGCTGGCCCCGCCCGCAGCCGCAGCTCTGGCCCGCGTGCGAGGCCGCATCCACCGAGCC
>NW_003852462.1:257986-280024 GCF_000181295.1 Otolemur garnettii
CCGACCCCGACCCCAGTGGGGAGCCCGAGGCCCCGGGCGCGGAGCGGCAGCGAGCGGGAGGCGGGTACCTGGGCCGGGAGCCCTCGCCAGGGACAGCAGAGGAGGAGCGCAAGAGCGCTAGCCACCGGGCCTCCTAGCAGGCGGGCCGCGAGCGGCCGGGCGAACCGCTGAGTCTTCTGGGCCCTATAAAGGCTACTTTGATACAAATTCGGTCTCCGCAGCGGGTCAGGCGGGCCCCGCCGCTCCAGGCCCTCCTTCCTCAAGCGCACGTCCACCCTGGGCACCCACATAGACCCAGCGATGCTCCCCTGCCAGGCCGTGGGCGGGGGTTAAGGGAGGGGGAAGGGGCTGGCCCACCCACGCCCTTCCCTCAGCCCCAACAGCCCCCCCCGCCCCGCCCCCACTGCTGGGACCTGTCCTTACAGGGATTACTGGGGGAGCCTGTACTGCAGGGAGGGGCAGTGCCCCCCTACCAGGTCCTGGGCTCCCATCCATCGCCTGTGCCCCTCATAGCCCTGTACCCTCCTTTGACCATCACCACCACCCTGACCTCCACAGCCTGGTGTCCCCAAGAAAAGCTCTGGGACCCCTCTGACATCCAGAGAAGAGTGCCCTCAGGCCAGGACTGCTCTCTGCACACACACACACCACCACCACCCCCGGGGCTTGCCCACCATGCCCTGCATAGCACCTTTCTCTCCTGGCCTCAAAGCACCGGGTGGATGGTCCACAGCCTCACCACTCCCCCTGGTTCCTGTAGAGACCCCAGGACTTGGCTGTGGGCAACAAAGGACATGCACTAGCCAAGTCAGTTCCTGTGTGCCCTCCAGCACTCTGACAGCTCAGGGCTTCTGAGGTGCCCCAACCCCCACCACCAGGTGGCCCAAGCCAAGGTCTCCTTGCTGCACTGCCCTCTCAGCCTCCTCCCCTACCCAAAACTGGAGCACAGAGTCCTCTATCACTGGCCGCCAGCAAGGCCTTTGTATCCTTCAAGTCCTGCCCCTGGCCCACATCTAATGTGCCTGCCCCCAAAGGGTCACACCAAGTCCCAAACTTCTGCTGACCTGCCTGGGCCCCAGAGGAATGGCAGGACTGGTCCCTACTCTGTCCTGGAGCAAGGGTGGGACCCCAAGGGGATGGAGGCTCCAAGCCTTGGGACGAAATGGCCTCGCACCTCTAGAGGCTTTGTCTACCGAGATGTTGCTGGCCTGGAGACCAGGAGGGCTGAACAAAGGGACAGGGGCAGAGAGAAAAGATGACATGGGCAACCAGAGGAAGGAGCCCAGTGGGAAGCCAGGAGCCACCCACCCACCCTGCTCACTCTACCACACCTATCCCATCAGCTTGTGGAATCATCAATTGTGGAATCCCAGGGGAGAGGCAGGAAGCTCACACTTGCTGCTGTGAGAAGAGGCCATGAGTCCTGAGTCCCCAGCACAGGTGTGGGGTCCTCTGTGAAGGGCCAAGCTCTGCCACAGCCTCTCCTGCAGCCTGCACCCAGAGAGATGAAGGCCAGCCTCCTGTAGGGCTAAGCACTCAGGTTTGGTAAACCCACACATCCTCTTTGGGGTCAGTAGCATCCAAGGCTGCTATGTGGGCATGTCATCTTGGGGTCACTTTCCAATAACCATCTGCTTTTACCCCCTTGACACCCCTCTGCACCACCTGAAGCCTCATTGGGTAATGTCAAACTCCCTGGTCAGGGCTGTGTTCTATAGTGTCATCATGACTGTCACAGAACATTCCTGCTCTCCTCACCCCATATGATGGGGCTGCACCCCATGTTCAGGGACTTCAAGTTATCAGCAGAGGTCACCTGAGCCCTCAGGGAGATGCTTTCCCTGCTGTCATGGGATGTGTCACAGCTTGGCTTGGGACATGAGAAGTGGATGGTGGCAATGACCTGCCTGTCCTAAGCTCCTGCCCCTGTCCGGGGGCTTCCCCAAAAGCCTGGATTGTAGGCTGCTCTCGGTTCCTGGTGCCCACTGAGAACCTAGATGTCAATAAAAACGGCTTCCTGGGAACCACTGTTGTTCATGCCTTGGCAGGGGCAATGTCCACAACCTCACCCCCATCTGGATCCTTCCCCCGGACCTGCCCAGCCCAGGTGCACTTGCCTACTAGGCAAGAATGGCATGGATTGCCAGGGAGAGACAGGCTGTGGGGCAACTGGGCACCTGAGGACCTGTGGCCCCTGGGTATCTGACAAGAACAAGGTGCCCCCAATAAGCAAATGATGTGACCAGCTGCAGGCACAGCACAAATGGACAGGGCCCCTCTTGGGGCCCAAGTTGGCAGCAGGGCCAGGGTGGCTTCATAGGGAGACCCAAGGTAAATGGGCTCCCCTCCCAATGTCTCTCCCCTTCTTCCTCCTCTTTTCTTTCTCCCCTCCTCGTCCTCCTGCTTTTCCCCTCCCTCTCCTTCTCCCCGTCCATCTCCCTGACCTTCAGGGGTGATCCTAGGGTACTGTGGGTTCAGGAAAGGAATGCCTTCCACCTTCAGAGGGTGTGAGGAGTGAAGCTGCCCTAGCTCTGACCCAGGCAGCCCTCCCATCTCCAGATTGTGGTCCCACAGACTCCCCCACCCAGAACCCCTTGGAGCCTTCCTGGGCCAGGGCCTGGGGTCTGCTGAGGACCTTCAGGCAGATAAAGGGCCAATGGAGTGGCCCGGCACCTGTAGCTCAGTGGCTAGGGCACCAGTCACATACACCACCAGGTTCGAAACCAGCCTGGGCCTGCCAAACAAGGACAACTGAAACCAAAAAAAAAAAAAAAAAAGATGGAAAACAGTGGGATCCTGAGGAATTGAAGAGTGCATTTCCATGAGCTTTCCTTATCCCTACTCACTCTAGCCACCCTCCCCTGGAAAGAGATCTTCAGAAGTGGAGCAGGAAGAGCCCAAATTCCTGACTTCCTGGGAAGATAAGATTCACAGGAGGCAGGTATCTGCCCCTCTCCCACCCAGCACAGCCACTGTCCAGAGTGGTGGGGGCCTGGCTTAGAGGAGCAAGACCAGTAGGGGGAGGAGATGGGAATGATGCCCCAGGTCCTGGTCAGGACCCCTGCATAGCCAGGCCTGGCATCTATGCCCACCTGGCCAATGGGCACATACCCCAACAGCTGGGGACAGCCCAGGATCACCTGCCCCTCAAGGGGCCCCTGTAATTGTCCTAGGACTGGAGCTGGGAGTGGTTGGTGTCCACTTTCATCTGTGGAGGGTCCCCTTATTGCCCCGGCCATAGATCTCTCTGTCCAGCTGGGGAGGAATCCCACAGTGACTGAGTCTAGATCTCAGGAAGGAAGGACTGGGGGCTGCGTTGGGGAGCCTTTGCTGCCGCTAAAAGCAATTCTGGGCATAGAGATGGCCTCTGGGCTCTTATCTGAGGCTGAGCAAAATACACCAAGTCCAATCCAAGTCCAATCCCAAGACCGCAAGGGTGGGGCCAGAGCTGGCCTGGGAGAGGCAAAGTCTCTCCCACCTTGGAGAGGGGGCCAGGTTGTGGGGGTAGGTGCACACCTGCTGACAACTGGAGAAGAGGAGGCCTGGAGCTGGTTTCTCACCTCTGAGTACTAGCAGGGTGGCGGGTCTCTCAAAAGCTTCTCATCCCAGCACCCCTGGTCACTGCCCTGCAGGCTGTCCCTTCTCACCTCCTACCCTGGTGGGAGCTTCTGCACCCCAGACCCTCCCTGCCAGTTGGGTGGGACAGACTCAAAGCAAATCCTGTAGGGCGGTGCTGGAGACCCTGAGCCCTGTGCTAGTGCCCTGCTGGGAATCCCCGCCTCTCCCAGACAGCCACCGCCCGCTTAGTTTCCACGCTGAGTCAGCCTAGCCGCTGAGGCCTGTGGGGCTTTCTGTGGAAGGTCCCAGCGGCTGCAAGCACCCCACGCCCTCGCGTCAGGGCGGGGCCTACCAGGTGCCCCGAGAGACGGCTAGCCCAGGGGGAGAGGTGGGCAGAGCGTAGGCAGAGCTTGGCCAGCACAGGGGCTGGGCCTGGAGACAAGGGTGGCAGCGGTTCTGGGCACGTCCTGCGTCCTGCCGTATCAGCACCTCTTCCCTGGAACATCCCCACCTGTTTGGCAGGCAGTGCCTTCCCCTGTCTCAGGTCCAGCCCTGCCACACATCTTCTTTTCAACTAGCTGATGTCTACCTCTACCTCTGTCTCACCCTCTGGATTACCTGATGAAGTGTTTCCCACCAGAGTAAAGTCTGGATTGAGTTATGGAGGCTCCTCTTCCCAGAATGTTCACTGTTCACTGTCCACTGTCCAGCACATTCTCAAGTACCCCTGTGTGGCTTTGGCTCTTCATATTCTAGGTCTCATGGAGGGGCCCTCTCTTCTTCACCTCCCTTCTTTCACCTCCCTTCTGTGAGCTGGGCCACTGCCTTCTGCACAGGAGGAACTGACTGTTTCCCATGAGGGGACATCATGGGATGGGGCACTGGGGCCATGGCCAGGTGGCCATGAGGGTGCTGCTGAGACTGGCCTCCACTGGCTGGCCTGCCACTCCTTGCAGGGTTGTGCCAGCAATTGAGATGGTACTGAGAGCCAGAGCTGGGGCTTGGGAGGATGGTCATGGGGCAGGACCCCAGAGCTTGCTCCAAGGCAAGGGAGGTGGCAGAGGGGAGCAGCAGGCTGTGGAAAGAGGGCCAAAGCCAGACTATCTAGAGACTGACCCCACACATCAGAATGTCCCAGACATGGAAGCCAACCAAGCCCTGTACTCTAGGCAGAGAGAGGCAAGAGCCAGTGTTCCAAAAGGGCCAGCAGGGTATATAGCCAGAGACCAGAGTCTCCAGGAGCTCCCAGTATGGAGGCCAAGATTCAGCTGTGTCATGGATACTCTGTGTACAGAGGCCAGGACTCAGCTATCTCAGGGTATATTGGGCAGACAATCAGGGGAAGGGCTTGGATACGAATATCTCCCCTCCTCCAGGAGGCCTTCTGAGCCCTGGGATCCCCCACCAAGTGCTATGCCCAGGACTGGAATGGCCCCCAGCTGTGCCCCACATCCCCCAGGCTAGGAGCTATGAGGATGGGCCTTGGCACCCTTCCCTCTCTGTGCCCCCCCCATCCACAGTATATGTGCACCTAGGTCACTGAGCAATTGTTTATTGGATGCCACTTGCAGCCAGGTCCTGTGCTGCTACACATCCACAGTCATGGTCTCCTATGCTAGGCATCAGGGACTCACAGACCCTACACCAACAGGGCCAGCAACAGTGGAAGGCCCAACCATGGCTGCTGCCCTTCTGCATGGTGTGGGGACTCATCTCTGTCATCATCCTGCACCCACTTCCACTGTCAGAGGAGCAGGGGCAGGCCCAGGGCAGGACGTAGAATCCCTGCTCCTGAGGGTCAGCCTAGGTGACTTCCTGGGAGGGTATGGCCTGGGGTCTGACTGCCCACAAAAATGGCCAAACTCATACCCACAGGTCCCCCAGCCGACCCTTTTCCTCTGCCAGCCGCTCTCCATGCTCCTCCTCAGGGAATTGGCAGCTGCAGGTGTCCTCGGCTGGTGGCAGCACCTCTAGAAGTCGCTGGGTCTCTGCAAAGAGCTTCAGTCAATGGTCAGCCAGGGGCCCACCTCCTCACTGGGCACAACTGTACCACTGACCTTGGGGGCATACGTGTTCCCTTCTCAGCTGCCAGATGTGCAGCCCAAGCTGAACAGTGGTCAGGACAAGGATGCAGGTGGTCACAGCAAGGAGCACAATAGCCAGCAGGCCATGCAGCTGATTGGGCAGCGGCTCCGGAATGCACACGGTGTCATGGGTCTTGTTCCCAGGGAACGTGGTGATAAACCCAAACTGGGGGCAGCTGAGATGCATGGACATAGACTCCGTCAGCCCTGCCTCTCACTCTGCTGTGCTGTGAGCTATTTGTTGGGGGTCACCACACTGGGAAGGACAGGAGTGGGCCTTGATTGCCCAGCTACTGGAAGCCCACCCAAGACTCACTCTGCCCAAGGCTTGCAGCGGCCCTCTTGGCCCCTGGAGAAGGTCCCCACTGCACAGTCGACACACTTGAAACCAAAAGTGAATTTCCCTGGGGACAGACAGATAAATAGGCTGTGGGGCCTTGAGGGATGGATGAGGAGGGGTCAGGCCAGTTCAGGGGTCCATCTAGGGCTTGGGTCCACAGAAGAATGGCCCCCCACTTCGTCCATTTAATGAAAGTCTGCGGGCCTTGCAAGACCCAGGACACGGGTGCCTGCCCAGAGGATGTGTCCATTTGCTGTTTCCATAAGCTCTGGCTCGGCGACCCCACATCCCCATCAAATCCCTGGCCTGCTCAGGCACTCATAGTGACCTGAGCCCACATCTTCTGCCAGCCGCAGAAGATGCCAAGACCCATGACACTAGGCACAGCATAGTGACCCCCAGCAGCCCCTGACATACCCTGAGGCTGCACCTCCTGGCCTGGTGGGCAGGAGTGATGCTTGCAGCTCTTGCACTGAGGGTCTCCACAGTGGAATTCAGACTGGACACACACGCAGTCCCATTCAGAACAGCCCTCCTCAGCTAGGCAGGAGACAAGTCAGCCTCTCAGCAACCAGGCAGAGTCTCCCCCCATGGCTCCTCTCAGCCCTCAGAATGAGTGGGGGGGAGTCAGGTCCCCACCCCCAGAGAGCACTGTCTGGGAGGCAGGACTGTGGGCTTTGCCCAGATGCTCAGCCGTGTGGCCCGGTTGCACCCCTCCATGCTCTGAAGCTGCCCCCACCCCATGGCTCTGACTATACATGTGACTGGGTGTATCCCTGCTGGGTCCTCCTGAGGACCCTGGACCTGAGGATACACCCTCCTTGCTTTCTGCCTTGCACTGCTCCCTCTATCCACATAGATGCCTCAAGGCCATTTGCCTGTTCACCTCACCAGCACACAGAGACATAGGACCCTCGCAGCATCCTCTTCCCAACCCCCAGACCCTGACAGGAAGCATCTCCTGGCATCTGCCCTGTCTCAGCTGCCCCATCACCCACAACTGCTGGTCAGACACAGGGGGCAGGGCAGAAGAAGGCACTGGGACTCCAAACCTGGGTGATGGCTAAGGGGACACTCTGCCCATTCCCCCGCAGGACCTCAGGACCCCAAGCCCTCTAGGTAGCTGCCTGCCCCACCCCTGCTCCTGGCACGAGGGCCCATTGGCCAGCACCAGGCTCTTTGCCCACCATTCCACTGCTGCCCCACACCCACCCTCCCTAGGCAAAAGCCATTTGATCTGACTCAGGAGGGGGCGCCACAGGCTGAGCCTTACTGGTGGTGCAGGAGCGGCAGCAGCGCGCGTCTGTCCCTGTCCCGTGAAGGAGGCGGCCGGGACCGCAGCTCAGGCTCCCAAGGGGCTGCTGACCCAGGCCCAGGCCCAAGGCACAGAGCAGCACCAAGCGGCAGAGGACCCCATGCGCCATAGCGCCCGTGCACATAGTGCCCCAGGGACTTCAGGTGGCCCCGCCGGCCCCGCCCCGCCCAGGAACTCTAATTCCGGGGTGTAAGTGCCGTGGACACAGCCTTATCCCTGGGTGGGTGGCTGGGGCCAAGCTGGAGGGATTGAAAATGTTTCTATGCAAAATCTGTGGCCACCGCGGTGGGCTCCGGATGCAGTGGGGGTTTGAGGGCTGCCTCTCTCTGAGCCTCACTCTTCTGCTTCCTCAGGGGTGCCCTACAGGGCTTTAAAGATCTCCACTCCCCAGAGGAAAATGAAGTTGCCCGTTTTCCAAGACATCTCCAGAAAGCCTAGCTACACTCAAAGACCCTTAGCCATGAATGCTAAGGACCCTAAAGTGGGGATTAGGACAAGCACTCCCTACATAGCCCACCCAGCCCAGCCAGGGTACAGATAGGAAGGGTACCCCCACACCCACGCCTGTAGGTGCAGCCCTGTGGGAACCCTTCCCTGTGCCTTCAAGGTCCCAGGGCACCCTCTTCTCAGCTCCCAGCCCAGGAGGCTAGCAGGGACCAGCTAGGAGAGCCAGAGCCTGTGTTATGCCTCTGCAAGAGGGTTATCACCCTCCAGGGTGGCCCAGGGCAGCTCCAACCTGGGGTCCCACCCCAGATCACTGGCTCTCACTCTTTCTCAAGCCACTTTCATCCACCGCCCCACACAGAACCAGTTCCTGGCAGAGCTTTAAGAAGCTTTGTGTGTCCCTCTGAGCCTCATTTTTCCTGTGTAAGCATGGTGGGATTCTGAGCCCCTGTTCCCCAGCCCCATGGTTGAGGCTCTCAGCACAGTGAAAGCTGGTGGAGACATCTGAGGGTGCTGGAGGTGGTGGGTCTTGGGAGTGTGACCATGGATGTACCCTTAGGCTGGAGGCCTGGCCACTGCTGTGAGGGGGCAGACCCAGGAGACCTGGTCAAACCATCATTCCAAGGGAAATGACAGGAATTAGAAGTTTGTGACTCCCTATTATC
The DNA here is from genome assembly GCF_000181295.1 of Otolemur garnettii. Taxonomy (NCBI): domain Eukaryota; kingdom Metazoa; phylum Chordata; class Mammalia; order Primates; family Galagidae; genus Otolemur; species Otolemur garnettii. The sequence continues at coordinate 266,393 of NW_003852462.1, forward strand.
CTTAAGTTGTAAGATGTGTGAACCCCCCACCAAAGAGGTCACCCTTGGACATTGCAGGAAAGGAAGAGGTCTCCAGAGTGGGCTGCAGTCTGGGCTGCCCAGAGGCTTGGAGGGAAAGGGGCTGGCTGTGTCTAGGAACCTGTGAGGAGCCTGGAGATCTCTGTTCAGGCCCTGGACTGGGACAGAAGGGAAAGCCATAAGGCAACACCTGGCACCAGGTAACGGTGTTCAGAGAGGAGGATAGGCTGAACCTTGCTCCTGCCTATTCAAAGACAGAGTTATGAGAACAAGTGGCTTAATGGGAGCAGAGGGGAGGAAGTCCAGATGATGGAGCTGGCGCCTTGGCCAGTCCATGAGCAGCTCCCTGGAGGGCATCCCACCAGGGGGACCCCTGGTGGTCACACCTGGGCTCAGCCAAGAGCTGAGGCACCAAGAAGGCCTGGTGTCCACTAGCAGGGCACTACATGTAACCATGGAAATGAAAGGCTACAGGGCTTGTGAGCAGGGGCCTTGAGAGAGTGACGTCCGTGACACTGAGCCCACATCTGTCTTCCTGTCCCTGATCACTCCGGAAGGCCCTTCCTGGGCAGCCTGAGGCTCTGGTGAATGAGCAGTTTCTGTAACTGGGTGGTGAGGTGACATGATTTTTATCTGCTCATCTGTATTTTCCAGTATTTTATGAGCAACTCACCATCTGTTTGCGTCTTTTGTCTCAAATGACACAAGTCATGTTCATGCAGCAGAGCATCCCAAGGGCTGTGCAACCCGTGCTGCTGGGCAAAAAGAACTGGTCAGCACACCACCAGGACTGGACAGAGAGGGGTGAAGCTGGACCCTGAGCCCTGGAGCCCATAGAGGCAAAGAGGAGGGAGCCATGTTCATCTGGGATCAGGAGGCAGCAGTGTCCTGGCTGGGGAGAGAACACCAGATGGCCTGGGGGTGGGGGCTGTGCCCAGAATGGAGGAAGTGATAGACATGTGTGTGAAGTTTTCAGAGAAAGTCCCTTTCCCATGATCTTTGACCTTCTGGGACCCTGGAGGCTACTGTCAGGTGCTCTGAGCTGTGACTGCTGCCCCACCACACAGGGATTGCCATGGTCTTGTCTGTAGCCAAATCTTATACCCACATCTAGTGGGAACTCAACAAATGCGTGCCAAGTGGACAATAGGATGGCCTCTGTCTTCCTTTTGCAGTGGCAGGAGGTTCATGGGGTTGGAGGTTTGAGGAAGAAGAAGAGGGGACAAGAAGAGTCCAGGACTGCCAAGACCAGGAAAGGAACTCACTGTGGCTACCAGTCATTGGTTATGGTGCCTTAGGCTGCAAGTAACAGGACCACCCTGTTGCTTTGCTGGGTGCTCACTATTGGACCCCCTGCTGGAGCAGAACCTCAAGACTGTCCCTGCCCTGCTGCAGTGGTAGGAGAGGCAAGTTCCCATCGGTGGGACTGAACAGCCCTGCCCGGCGTGAGATGGACAAAGGGAAGATGGGAAAGGAAAAGTGGCAAGAGAAGGGCCAGCCCCAATGACACTTCACAGGGTGGCTGCCAGGTCTGGAGCATGTGATGTGGCTACAGGTGCTGGGCCATGCAGCCCCAGGGCACAGGAGGCTCGCTGAGAGGCTATTCCCACTGTCCACCTTGTGCATCCAAGCCCTACCAAGCCAGTCAGGTTCTGTTTTGCATTTCCCACTCAGGAGTTGAGGTGAGATCACTTTGCACCTTGAAGGTGTTTACTGTGGATGTTTAATAGTTCTGGACAAACTATGGACAAACCCTCGCCTGAGCTCTCTGTGTGGTCCATCTCTGCGGTCACATGCCCATGGCTATTTTAGTGCTGGGTCAGAGCCTCTGGTGCAGTTTCTATAACTTGCTTCCAAGGGTCCAACCTGCATCCGTGCACCCACAGGATACCCCTCCCAGACACTGGCCTAAGAAGACCCCTGTCAGCCAGGTAAGCTCCAGGACCTTGGGTCTCAGCTTAGGGTCCTTGTCCACTCTTCTTCCCTCAATGCTGAGTTAGTGCCAGATAGTGAGCTCATCCAAATAGCTCCACTATGGGACTATTATACATAAACTGTAGACATCTTTGTTCACATCTAAAGACACTTGTTCCGGCTCGGCGACTGTGGCTCAAGTGGCTAAGGTGCCAGCCATGTACACCCAAGGTGGCGGGTTCGAATTCAGCTGGGGCCCGCCAAACAACGACGGCTGCAAAAAAAAAAAAAAAAAAAGCCGGGCGTTGTGGCGGGTGCCTGTGGTCCCAGCTACTTGGGAGGCTGAGGCAAGAGACTCACTTGAGCCCAGGAGTTGGAGGTTGCTGTGAGCTGTGATGCCACAGCACTCTACCCAGGGGGACAGCTTAAGGCTCTGTCTCAAAAAAATAAAATAAAATAAAATAAAGACACTTGCTCCTATGGGACCAATGCTCAGCAGCAGAATGGCTGGGTCCTAGGGTGGACAAAAGGTGCGCTCCATCTGAAACCTCATTTTCCAAAGTGGCCATCTTGTTGGATGGTGCCACTGCAGGGACTCCCAGGGTGGTGCCCAGTGAGAGTCCCAGAGCCACCACCCACATGGTATCACAGGGTGTGGGGTTTGGGGGCTGGAGAGAAAAGGAACAGAAATCCCTGTGGCAACCAGATTTCTGGGTGCCCACCTGCTCTCGGCAGCACCTGAGGCCCTCTCCCCACCCAGATGCAGCCCCCAGCCAAGGCTTTAGGACCTCAGAGGGGTGGCTCTGGGCCTGCTCCACCAGCACCTTCACTGGGCCCTTTCCCTGGCTCCCCAGCCCACCCCTGCTACATGGGGCCAGTCTCTAAGCAGCTCTACCCAAGCCCCTGCTCCTACAGAGCATGTGGCCCACAGCCCATAGGTGCTCAATCAGAGATCTGCATTTGTCCATGTTTTTATTGGGGCACTGCCCGGGCGTGGAGTATGCACGACATACATAGAGAGCCCAGGAACCTCTAGGAGCACCTAGAACGGTGCGGCAGACCCAGGTACCGTGTCGAGCATGGTGGTGGGCCCCTCACAGGCATGGCAGCCTGCACCTGGGGTGCACCCACTGCCCCACACAGCCTGCTGGACCTTCTGGGGGGCCCTGGGAGGGGCATGACTTCTTCAGTGGACATTGCTCAGATCTTGGCCAGGGAGGAGTGTGCATCCTTATGCTCCTCCTGGATGGGGGTCCGGAAGCTGTTTCCCCCTGAGGAGGTAAAAGGACAGAGCCATGAGAAGTGTGCAGGTCTCAGCCCTCCCAGAGTGGTTTGGGCTGAGCCCACAATAGGCACTCACCAGGGGGCTTGGGGGCATCTGTGGGCAGCTTCCAGGCCCTCCGGTACAGGTGTAGGGCCAGCAGTGTGGCCAGAGGTGCCAGCAGACCCAGGCCCAGGCCCAGGCCCAGGATGGCAGCAAGTGCAGAGCCTGAGGGGAGGGGGCCTACTGGTGAGATGCACAGGAGGGGCCAAAGTGGCAGAGGGAAGCCCCATCTTCTCTTATCCCCACTCCCCTGTTTGAGTTGTGGCTCTGCTGAGGTGAGGCCAGGCCCTCTTACCCTGGGGGGCCTCCAAGGAGGGTATGGAGGGGCCCTGTGATGGCCAAGGCCTGGCTGCTGTGGGCTGGGCACTGCTGGGCCTGGCTGGGGGGCCCTGGGTCTCCCTGGATGGTATGGTCAAGGGGCTCTTGTCCTCACAGATGGCATCTGAGCTGTTGCTGGCTGGATACAGTGTGTGCTTCCCAGCAGCGGAGCAGCTTTGGGAGGGCAGAGGGGTTGATCAGGCTAGAGACCCCAGGGACACTGACCAGTCAAAGGTATCACCATCTCAGAACTCTAGACCAAAGACACCTGAGGACCCCTGCATAAGCCCACAGGTCCTCACCACCCTTCAAGACTACAAACCTTTACTCCTAATGCCCTCAGGGCCCCAGTGCCCTGCCTGACTCCCCACCCCCTTGCCAGGCCCCACAACTCCCAAACCCTGGGATGGGAGCCCTGGGAGGACAAGTGAGGGCCAGGGCCTCGCACGCCCCTATCTACCTACAGGGAGAGCTGGCACCTCAGCAAGAAAGGGTGGGGCCTGGCCCAGGAGCCAGTTGGTGGCAGAAAGGCAGCTTTTCTGGGGACACCAGCTACAGGCTCATCTTCTGCCCCATCCCCCGCCCCACCCTGGGCTGTGCACTCACTTGGTCCAGGGCTTACAAGCCTGGTTGTCACCTAGGGAGAAGTGGCCAGGGGGACACGGGACACAGTCTGCAACCAAGAGCAGGCCAGGCTCAGCTGAGCTTGGCTTCTGAGGCCTCCCTGTCATGTTCGGCCTGCTGGCCCTGCAGGGATTTGAACCAGGGGGCACAAGAGAGGTGCCAGCACAACGTGGTGGGGACCATGGTCTCTGTACCAGTACGAGGCTCCCACCCTCCCCCCAGGAGGAGGGCACCAAGATCCCAACCTCTTCACGCACTGGCTGTGCAACCCCTACCCTGCCAGCCAGGCTGCCCGAGGCTCACCAACTCCATGCTTATAGCCTTCCTGGGGCTGGGTGCCTGGCCGGCAGCGGCAGACAGTGTCCTGTGTGGCTGTGCACTTCTGCCTGGGTTCACTCCCACTTCCTGGGCAGGGGACCAGTAGTAGCAGTGGCATCAGGTGGGGGCTGCCAAGGAGGCATAGCCCCCAGGAAGGGTGGGCAGCTCAAGGACAGAGCTGGTGTCCCCAGTCCTGCACCCCAGTCCTGCACCTGCTTCCGGCACAGCTGCACACAGGGCAAGATCCTCCTTGGACCCCAGCTGGGCCCTACCACCCAGCAGCACAGTGAGACCACGTGAATAACGCCCTCCATGCAACTCCACGTGGCCTCCTCTGAGCTGAGGTGCCCCAGGGGGAGGGAGGAGGGAGTCCCACTGTGGTTTGGGGTTGGTCCTGTGGCTGTGGGGGACCTGCAGGGCCCCAGGGGGCAAAGGGTGGGAGGCGGGCAGGCTCACGCTGGTTGCACTGCGTGCAGGGCTTGCAGATCTCGTAGTTGACAGCCTCATTGTAGAAGCCAGGTGGGCACGGAAGGCACACGGTGTCCCGGTAGTGGTCACAGCGGCTCACCATCCTATGGCCTGCAATGGAGGCCAGCAGTGTCAGGCCTGGCATCTGACCACCACCTCAGGCCTGGTCCCACACTGCTGGCCTCACCTGGTTGGCACTCGTGGCAGCATCGGCTGCCACTAGGGTAGGTGTCCTCAGCACAGCGGAGTTCAGCAGCAGCCCCCAGCACAAGTCCCAGCAGCAGCAGGGCTGAGCAGGGCACCTGGGACCGCAGCAGCTGAACCCCCACACACATCCTTACCTCTTCTCTGAGTCTGGGTTTTTCCTGCCAGGATGTGGCTATAAGGGCTGTGCGGGGAGGGGGGGAGATGGGGGAGGAGGAAAGGGCCCCAAGCAGGGCTGGTGTCCCCAAGCCCAGTTGGTGGCAGAAAGGAGGCTTTTCTGGACCCCTACCCCACAGGTGTAGGCTCCTCTTCTGCCCCATGCCCAGCCCACACTAAAGACCCTCCTGCCCCATCTGGCCAGGGTGGTCTGGGAAGGCTGGGGCCACTCCCACCACCACTCACCCATCATCATGAAGGTGCATAGAACATGTGGATAAACCAAAGTGTCAGAGTCAGAGAGGCCCCTCAGTCTGGACCTTCGGCTCTCCCCTAGGTGTCTTAAGACTAGCTCAGACCGATAGTCGCCACCAGATGCCTGGTGACCAGGCCCACACTAAGCATGCGCACATCCGTGTACGTGCACGTATGCACCTCAAGCAGCTGAGTGTGCTGAAGCAGGGCAGGTGTTCACAAGCTGACCTGTGTCCCCCCAAGTCCATGTGGAACCCTGACCCCTGGTGTGGCTGTATTTGGAGAGAGGGCCTGTGCAGCAGTGAGGGAGGTAGGCTGATGTGAGCTGAGTGCACGCAGGCACACGCCTATGCACACATGGCCACACGGGCAACTGTCTTTCCTTCCATTTAATGTCTCCTGATCCCATGGCCTTCCTGAGGCAGGGCCTGGACCTGGACACAGGGCTGGGGCCTCACTGAGTCCTTTTGTACATTTTCCAAATTGTAGCCATGACATGGTTATTCAAAAGTTAACTTTAAAAGTTCTAAGTGGAGAGGGGCCTCCCAGGCAGGACGGCTGCTGGAAATCCCCTCCAGCCCAGGAGCACAGGTAAGAGATGTTCCCTCAGCCCACCTGCGGGGAAATCCCCATGGAGGCTGCCCTGGGCCCTGCAGGGGGTGGGAGGCAAGGGGGAAGGGAGCAGGCCCATAGTCACCCTCCCCAGGCCCCCAAAGTGCAAAGAGTCTGGGAGCGCAGGCAGAGCCTGTGCATAAGTGCTCACACCCAACCTAGGTGGGCAAATGGTGAAACTTCTGACATTTTCTAAAAGTTTCAATCCAGTTCCCAGGCCTGTCTCCCACTGACAGTGAGATAAATCTCACATTACAAGTGGTTCAGGTCCATGTGGGGTCTCAGCGACCAACCCCTCCCTTCCTGGGAGTACATGTGGGAGACTCTCTGATGTCTGCATACAAGTGTGGCTGTCTGCCTACAGGTGACCAGAGGGGCACATAGCTTGAGCCTCACTGCACCCCCAGGCTACTCCGCCCTGAGTCCCCCAGTCAGCTGTGTTCTCTCCTACTGGAAGCTGCCTGAGGGTTGCAGCTCTAGTTATCCTGGGTAGGAGGTCACAGAGGTATCAGCAGGAGGAAGGCTGACTGTGTCCACTGAGCTGAGGGGCTGGCCACAACCAAGTTAGACATTCACCCAGGGTTCAAGGTCCCCTCAGCACAGTGACAGCACAAGATGGCTTCTATTCTTTGGGTATCAGACTTGCCAGGGCCTCTGAAGAGCCAGATGCTACCACACTCCCAGCTGTTCTCGTATGCCCAGCCTGGTTTAGCTCCAGCTCACACTGCCCACCTTTGTGAGTGTTATCTCCCCAGGGCAGGACACTGAATGCTGAAGCCACAGATGGGGACAGAGCTCAGCCCATGGTGACAAGAGCTGTGAGGGGATACAAGGCCTCAGCCCTGAGAAACGTCTCGCATCTGCCTCACAGTGTCCACCCTGCTTGCCAGTTGGCACCAGAGGCTGGCAGAGGAGATGCTCCTCATAGGCCATAGGGGGGACCTGACATACCCACTATGCTGCCCCAAGGCTGGGCTTGCCCCCCCTCTTGAAGGTCACAGGTCAAGGGCACTGCCCTGTCCTGAGGCCACCTCTTCTCTATCCACCAGGCTCTCGCTCCTAACTTCACACATCCAGTCCAGCTAGACCCAAGTGCAGTAACTGGCCTGCCCATTGCCCTCAGTCCCTTTCCCACAAACACATCCCACCAGCCTGTGCTGCAGTCCCCACCACCCCCAGGGTTCCAGGAGGGAGAATCAACTCAAAGGCTGTTCAATAAAAGCTGCAAGCCCCCTTTATTAATCCAACTGCCCACCTCAAATGCTGAAAGGGGAAGCCATTGGGCCACAAATGTTCCAAATTGTGTTTTATTTCCACCCAAAGAATGAAGCTGAGAGAAAAAAGGCAAGTATATATTTAAAGTAAAGTAATGTGACTCCTGCCACAACAAATATTTGCATATTCTCAGAGGGTGCAGCTCCTGACCTGGCTGGTGCTGACAGGCCCAGGGAGGCCCCCCCACCCAGGACATACCTGGCCTCCCAAGAAGAAGGTGTCCTCCCCTTAACTTCCTTCTTGGCTACTCATTTCCAGCTAAGCACAACATAACAGTGTCTCAATCTTTCAGTTTTCAAGGACATGGCAGGTGTTACATTATTTCCCTGTTTCCCACAGCTTGGTAAGCCCTGTCAGTGCTTCAGCAGAATGACACTGAGCAGTTCTCTGAAGCAAGATGCAGCAACTTGGAGGGACCGCTGAGCACTCTGCTGCAGCTGTGACTGGAGTAGGCCTGGTGACATTGCCAGGGGCTGGGACACAGAGGAGCATGTGGCCTGTCACAGCACATCTTTAATGAACCCACCCTGCCATTCTGCAGCAGCAGGAGGGAGGGAGGGCTCAGGGCAGTGGTGGAGCCCAGAGTCACCTGCCCAGGCGTGACCAACCCAGCACCTCCCTCACAGGTATGGAGGGTCAGAGAGGAGTGAGGGAAACAGTGGCTTTGCAAGGGGTGGGAGGGATGGCGGCTCAGAACTCCTCATGAACGTTGCGAGCATAGTCCATCAGCTTGCTGCCCGTGAAGAACTCGCTGTACTTGAGGACCTCCTCTGGCTCCAGGTGGTGGTTCTGATTCTCATCTGCGATGGCAATCATCTGCTTGGCCTCGTTGAGGGCGTTGTACTCATTCATGGGGTCCATATATTTCTGCAGCAGGTGCCCAGGTGCAGGTCAGTGGCCTCCTCCTGGCCCTTCTGGCTGCCAGGGCCCGCCAGCTGTCATGTCCCAGGGACATTCCCTCCCCATTCTTCACCAGGCACCTGACCTGTGCCCCATGAACATGAATGTCCCAACAGGGAACTCAGTCTATGTAAGCAGTGGCTCTAATGCTACACCCACCTACAGCAATTCCCTATAGAAAATACCTCACTGGCTATAGGATAGGGATGTGGGCACATTCTAGAATGTTCCAGAAGAGAGATACCATAGATAGGAAACACACAGGGGAGAAACTGGGTCCCCACACAGCTTGCCTGGGGCCAGTGGGAGGTGACATGAACTGAATTGGCCATTGAACACAGATACCTGGGCTGGCACCAAGACCCAGTTCTGACAAGATCCCAAAACCCTGGCTGTGCCCCACCTAGCCATCAGTAGAGTTCAGAAAATTCTGTCATAAAACAAAATGACTCATTCAGCAACAGGAGAAAAACAAGCCCCAAACTGATACCACTGAAAACACTTCAGAGAAAGGCTATGGATTCCAACCCGCCCTTCAGGCCATGTGACAGAAGGCAGCCCCACACCTGCACAAAGGCCCCAAATGAGACCAAAAGAATCCTCTACTACAGACAGTGCCAAGATAGACACCATGCTGGGCCACCCACCTGAGCACAGACACCAACAGTGCCTTATGTAGGAGCCCATGGTCAGATGCTGCTGGTAAATGACCAAGTGACCAGCCCCAGCCAGACCCCCCAGCGCAGCTGCAGAGGATAGCCCTAAGGTGGCTTCCTCTAGGCAGCTCCCTTAAATGGCAGACCAGCCTCAGCCAGAGGTCTCAGGGTCTTCCCTGGGGACCCTCAACACCCCAGGCCCAACCTCAAAGACACCCTTGTTACCCCCAGGCCCAAGCTCAGGGACACCCCTGCTACCCGCAGGCCCACCTCCAGTTCCTCGGGGGTCACAATCCCATCGTGGTTGGAATCAATGAGCTCTTCAAACTCCTTCTTTCTGTCTCTCACCCAGCTGTCGTCAATGTCCTGGCCCTGCTGGTTCTCAACAGTGCCCACAGGCAGGGAGATGAACTCAGGCAGAGAGAGCTGCTTGTTGCCATCCTGGTCTGCAGGACAGGGGTGGGACAATCGTGTGGGACCTCAAGCAAGATGCCTGAAGGTGCTGAGCTGCCAGCTGCCCGCAGGACAGTCAGCCCACAGCTGGCAGGCACCTCCCAGGGTCAACCCACCTGCTCGGCACCCAGTGCTGCCCTAGGCCTCACCCAGGTCCCGGATGATCTCCTTGACCATAAACTTGAGCATGCCCCGGCTGTGCTCAGGGTGCAAGAAGGATAAGAACTCGTCCTCAGTCAACAGCAAGTCCGCAGGCGGGTTGTCAGCTTGATACCAGCGGTCTTTAAGGTTCTCCAGGACTTCCTGTGCTGAGAAGGGCACAGCATGTGAGCACCTGTCCGACAGAGCACCTGTGTGCAAAGCTGAAAGTTCTAAGAGCTGTTTTCTCAGCTCAGAGGCTTGGTGCATGGGATGTAACTACACACAGGACCAAGGACTCTACTCTCTGAAGGACAGTGTGGCCTGGGGAAGACAACGCACAGACCCCAGACATGACCCAGATCTCCTACAAATGACCTAGACCCACATGACAGGAACCAGACCACCCCCCCAGACCCTTCAGACATGGCCCAGTGCCCGCCCAGATACGGCCAAGACCTCCCAGACATGGCCCAGACCCCCCAAAACACAGCAAGATCCTCCAAATCATATCCAGATGTGGCCCAGACCCCCATTCATGGCTGTTCACTCCTGGGCAAAAGTGGAAAACACATGGTGAGGCTGACTCACCTATGACGCGTCACAGGGACAGCGTCACTCTGCTCCTTCCCATTCTTTCACGTGCGACATTGCAGAGGACATGGTGCTAGAGAAAAACCCCATTTCTAGAAATGACTGAGGTTGTGGCTACTCAGATCTTCCCATGAACTCTTAGTGGGACCCAGGAAAGTGTTTGGGCATGTGGCCCCATGTACTCCTACCACGGGACGCCTGGGGCAGTGGCTGCCCACTTGTCCTGAGACCACTGAGTGACCCTGAGAGAAGGCCAGGCCTGCCTCAGCCTCCAGAGCAGAAATGGAAGGTCCTGACCAGCCTGGGACTTACCAAGGCCACAGACCATATCCCCTGAGCACTCTGCTGTGGCCTCCCCAGGTCCTGACTATGCCACTACCCAGCGTCTGGCAGCAGCCCTTTCTCAAACCCTCAACATTCTAGTCACCACGGACCACCTGTAGCCACCAAACTCTCAACATTCTAGTCACCACGGACCACCTGTAGCCACCACCTTGACTGTAACCAACTCCCCGGAGGCAAATGGGGGCCCATGGGCTGCCCCCTCCCCATTCAAGGTCCCAGGATGGACAGATGGGGTGACCTGAGACCTGACCAGGACAGGTATGGACTCCTGGGAAGGGCTGACCCCGAGGTGTTTCTAGTCAGAACAATTCTGGATAGCAGCACAGAGTGCTGCCTGGAAATTGCCACAGGCTGACCTGAGAAGCCCCATGCCCACCTAGTGAGAAGCCTGATGCCCACCTGGTGAAAAGCCCCATATCCACCTGGTGAGATGCCCCACATCTACCTGGTGAAAAGTCCTGTGCCCGGCGTTTACCCCATGCCCTGCAGCCACCTGGTGACAAGCCCTGTGTCTACTTGGCACCGAGGGGCCCTATTTCGGAAGAGTGCCTCTGTTGCTATCATTGGTGATAGGTCTCAATAAGAGGTTGTTCTGGGTCAGGTTGGGCCCTAAGTACATAGCTGGCATCCCAGTAAGAAGAGGACAGCAGAGGTCTACAGGGCAGAGGAAGATGGCCATGTGGTGACCGAAGCAGAGATTGGAGAGGCCAGGATGGTATCTCTTCCCATGAGACCAGCAGGAGTCCCCACACCTCCACCTCAGCCCCCAAACCATGTGAGGTGTGGACAGCAGCTGTGAGACTCTCAGGAGCCTCACAGGGGAGGGATAGGGTCAGGGGGGCTACCTGTGAGGTTCCCCAACCTCAGCTGCTCTCCCTGAGCCCCCAGAACAAAAGACCAGCCATGCAGAGGTCAAGGGATCAGAGGCAGATGGCACATCAGTCACCAGAGATGACACAGTCCAGCAAGGATGACACATCCCAGACAGAACAGACATGCTCAAGTGAGACAACACCATTAGGGTATGAGGCCAGGTGGCCAGCCCCACCTGTCAGCAGCCACTAAGGCTGGACCAACTCACCATAAGTGGACTCTCGCTGGCAGGACAAAGGCCCTAGACCCTCCACAGTACAGGGCACTTTCGGGGACAGCGTGAAATGCAGAACCCAATGGGGGAAGTAGAGCAGAAACAAGCAAGGAAAATGCAACAACCACTTTGGGAAGGAAAGACAACATCCAATTTGTAGGGTTTAGAAAGGACAAAAACAAAATCCTAGTGACCTCATGCAAACTGGGAGCAGGGTGAGGGTCAAAGGTTTTATTTATTTTTTATTTTTTATTTTTTATGAGACAGAATCTCACTGTCAGCCTCGGTAGAGTGATGTGGCATCACAGCTCATAGCAACCTCAAACTTTTGGGCTTAAGCAATTCTCTTGCCTCAGCCTCCCAAGTAGCTGGGACTGCAGGCACCCGCCAAAACGCCCAGCTATTTTTAGAGGTGGGGTCTCACTGTGGCTCAGGCTGGTCTCCAACCTGTGAGCTCAGGCAGTCCACCCGTCTCGGCCTCCCAGAGTACTGGGATTATAGGCGTGAGTCACTACACTTGGCCATAGGGTCAAACATTTTAAAGAGTATTCAAATTGTTCAAGAAAGGTTAAGACCCAGCTCCACACAGATGCCCCAGCTTGGATACTGCCAGGGCCTAAGGCCCCCAATACTGACCACATAGCTGGCTGGGATCTAAGGCCCCCAATACTGACCACATAGCTGGCCAGGATCTGAGCACTCACTTTCCTCGTCGACCTTGAGTTCTGCATTATTTCTGATGGCATCAGCAACCTCCCTCTCGCTATGGCCTTTGCTCGCCAAAAACTTCACTTTATACTCATCCCAAGACACACGGCCTGAAAAAACAGATTGCACCCTTAGGACATCTCTGAGGAAAGGGTGGGTAGTACAGGACAGTGGCTAAAATTCCTTACACTATTTGCAGGAGCAGACAGAGCAGAAGGATGTGGCCACCAGCTCTGAATGTCCAGCCAGAGCAGTGGCCAAAAGCAGTGGGTCCAGTGTTCTGCATCTACTACCTCACTCAAGAAGCTGTCCCTTGGGACCATCAGGAGGCACAGAGGACGGGGGTACTTAGTGCAGCCCAGGCGTGGCCCCAACACCTTCTGCATTTCCCTTCTCAGCTAGAACACTGGCTCTCATTCCTGTGAAGAGCCTATGTCACTAGTAAACATTGGTCAGTATAAGAAATCGACTTTGGCCGAGCCAGCCTGCTGCTCTGCAGCCAGGGGATGGGGTGGCCAGAGCCCCACTCAGGGCCCTTAGATCGGCTCCCCACACCTGCCCCTCCCCAACACATCCCGGCCCAGGCTTGGCCCTCAGGCCACTATACCGTCACCATCAGGATCCACAGCGCGGAAGTGCACCCTGTTCTCCTTTATGGCCTCCTGGAAGTGCTCTGCTGTCTTCTCCATGATCCAGCGCTGCATCTCCTTGGCACTGATCTTTCGGTCAGTGTTCACGTCCACCCTGTGGGTGCGCAAGCGTGAGACAAAGCCCCTAGGACCCACAGGCTACTGCAAACCTACCACACACAATGATACAAGAAATTTCAGGCACATAGGCTCACCGGGCCAGGGACGCTGGAGCGTGTCAGGAGCTGCCAGGGACATGGGTATCACAAGCCATCAATGGGATGGTTATGAACCCCTTCAACACAGCACGCAGGATCTGTACTGACCCTGCCCTCACTGGCCAAGGTGTGACCAGCTCTGGGAGCAAAATGCTTTATTTATTTATTTATTTATTTATTTTTGAGACAGAACCTCAAGCTGTTCCCCTGGGTAGAATGCTACGGCATCACAGCGCACAGCAACCTACAACTCCTGGGCTCAAGCGAGTCTTCTGGCTCTGCCTCCCAAGTAGCTGGGACTATAGGCACCCGCCACAACGCCCAGCTAATTTTTGGTTGCAGCCATCATTGTTGTTTGGCGGGCCTGGGCTGGATTCGAACTGGCCAGCTTAGGTGTATGTGGCTGGTGCCTTAGCCG
>NW_003852462.1:280044-287929 GCF_000181295.1 Otolemur garnettii
CAGCTCACAGCAACCTCCAATTCCTGAGCTTTGGTCCCCGCCACAACGCCCAGCTATTTTTTGGTTGCAGCCATCATTGTTGTTTGGCGGGCCTGGGCTGGATTCGAACTGGCCAGCTTAGGTGTATGTGGCTGGTGCCTTAGCCGCTTGAGCCACAGGCACCGAGCCAGCCTCAAACTCTTGAGCCACAGGTGCCAAACCTATAATATATTAAATCAACTTTTTTTTTTCTTTTTAATAGTTTTTGGCCAGGGCTAGGCTTAAATCCGCCATCTCCGGCATATGGGGCCAGCACTCCACTCCTTTGAGCCACAGGTGCTGCCCTCCAAAACGCCTTTTTGTAGTTCTTTTGTGGACCCCTGTGTTTTGAGTTTGCAGGCCAGTAAAGTTTGCTGATCAGAACTCTGTAGCTTTCTCTTTCACCAATCCAGTCCCTTTTGGAATTGTTTTTCCTCACAAATGGCAAAATCTCCTTGCAGCCATGAGGTAACTACAGAGCCCTGCACACCTATTTATCCCTCCCTGGGAGGGCCTTGCATGTGCCCCTCGATCTCCCACCTTGCTTGTGCCTGGATGTGCCCAGGGACAGTGACATTCACTCCCAAGTGTACCACTCATTTCACCTCCAGAAGACTCTGACCCTGACCTGCTGGTTCAGGAGGCGGAGTTGAGTTGAGTTCCTGCAGAAGCATCCTCTACAGTAAACCCTTTCCTCCTCAACAGTTCCCCTTGTCGCCATCCCTGTCTTTCTGTGAGGGAGCAGCAGCAGGATTCTCCCTTGCTAACAGTGGCTCCCATGGTTACTTTCTATTCTAGATGCTCAGGTGTGACCAAGTAATACCTTCATGTGAAGTATAAACTTACAGGATTTTGGAAAACGACCCTTTGGGGACCTAACACATTCAAGGACCGAATGGACCCAGGGACTCAGTTGATACAGACATAGGGTTCAGGATCACAGAGCTAGCTCAAACCAAGAGGCCCACAGGCCCTGGGCAGGTCCTACCTGTGGGCAGATGAAGGGCCACTGTCATTCAGCTTTGTACAGAATCAGGCCTTCACACTATGTCTTTACAGAAACCCAGAGGCATGTGCCTCTATTCTGGTTTGAATGGGCCCCACAAAGTTCATGCAGAAACTTAATCCCCTAAAGCAGTGTGGAGGGGAGAGAGATTACGGGAGTGGGTCCCTGACAAAAGGTTGCACTTGGCCCCTTCCCTGTCTCGAACACTCTTTGGCTCTGTGATGCCCTGTGCCATGTTAGGATGCAGCAAGGAGGCCCTCACCAGACATGGTCCCTACCACGAGGACCCTCTAGGCCTCCTGTTGATGGGTTCCCTAGTCCATGGTGCCCTGTTGCAGCAGCACAAGCCAAGCTAAGACATCTTCGGACCAGGCAGCATTGCCAACAAAGAGCTTCATGGGAAGGAAGCAGGGCTGCCCCTCTGGATATCAAGACAGGGGCCTGAGAAGCATACAGAAAGAAGCCAAGAGCAGGCCCACCCCACCCTGCCCTTCACCATAGAAGACACTGGTCTGAGGCCTTTTAGCAGCTTTTGCAAGCCTGCAAAGGGCAGCCAGCCCAGATGGTATCCCCTCCCAGCTGCCCTGGACAGCTCAGGTGCTAGCACACTTTCCAGCTGTCACCACCAACAGCAGCTGCCCCACAGCTCTCCCACGCTGGGCACATCCCTGAACCTACTTGGAGAAGATGACCATCAGCTTCCTGCGGCTCCTGCGCGGCTCTGCATCCTCCTCAAACCCATCCATGTCCTTGCCCAGGAAGACCTCCTGATGGAAGTCCTTGTTGAGGTGCCCATCCATTTCTAACTTCACCCCGTTCAGGTGGTCTGGGGGCAGGATCTCATTCTGTTCCCTGATGGCTACTCTCTCCCGAGTTGAAGAGTGGTTAGCAGGCCGTGCAGACACGTCCATCAGAAGAACAACCCCCAGGAGCCAGAGGCAGTGTGAAGCCAGGCTACAGAGGGGAACCTGCCTGGATGCCATCACACTTGGGTCTAGAACGTGGGCTGGCTGCACGATGTGGGCTGGCAGCTGGGGGAGGCAGAGGAGTGAGTGAGGTCACAGCTTCAAGCCAACCCTGGGTGCTGCAGAGGGTTCTATGTCCCAGCACAGCTAAGGCTGAGGACAAGCAGCTAACGGCCTGCAGAGAAGACATAGACCTATTGTTGAGGGACCAGCAGACACTTCACTGAACATGTTTGTTTTGCAACATGAAACAAAAATCCTTGATTTACAGGATATAGACCACCTATGACATTTTACTTTTTGTTAGACATTGGGTTTCCAGCTCTGTCTCTCTCACTCAAGACTGTGATCACTTCAAGGGGTTGACCTGTCCCCACAATGCCCACAGCAAAAGTGTCCAGCATTGTTTGACTCCATCCCCCCCAGCTTCATGGTGCTGACCCAGAGGCTTAAGGTTATTCACCAGAACTTTTTTTTTGAGACAAGTCCCACTCTGTTGCCCTGCGTAGAGTGTCATGACATCATCATAGCTCACAGCAGTCTCAAACTCCTGGGCTCAAGCAGTCCTCCTGGTTCAGCCTCCCAAGTAGGTGGTACTACAAGCACCTCCCACAACACCTGGCTAATTTTTTACATTTTCAGTAGAGATAGGATCTCACTCTTGCTCAGGCTGGTCTTGAACTCACTCCCACCTTGGCCCCCTGGAGTGCTGGCATTACAGGCTTGAGCCACCGTGCCTGGCCTGCTCTCCAGATCTTGACTAGAGTGTTATGACCTTGGCTAAATCATCTGACCTCCTTGGCCTCAGTTTCTTTCCCCACAATTTGTGAGGACTGCTGACCCAGAGTGCAGAGAGCTCACAGGCATGGTGCTAGCAAAACACCCATCCGGCCAGGCTCCAGCCCCTCCCACCACCGAACTGTGATGGTCCCTAGACACACCCACATACTCACATGTGCTCCCATGCTTGCAGATGCTCACATTCAAGAAAGCTGGAGCAACAAGGAAGTGTCTCGGCATCTGGACATACCCAGCCCTGGAGGGAGAGAGGCTCAGAGCTTCAACCTCACGCATCCCAAAGGGAGCTCTCCCATAAACCTGCTGCTTCCAGGTGCAGCTGAGGCCCTACCTCTGTGTGCTGTGGATGTTCTCTGAACTCAAGAGGATTGAAACCCCTGCTTTGCAATCCAGTCACTTCCTGGCACCTTCACCACTATCAGCACATGGCAGACACTTAAGCTTGGGTGCTCCAAGTGAGGGAACCTCAGACAGAAGTGCTCACATCTGATTTTCTTAACATGGCTGAGAGCTTCTTCCTTTCCTTCCTCTACTCCTGACCATCTAGCTCACCTGGCCTGGGAAGCACTGGGTAAAAGCCAAGACAACTTCCTCCTGGCATTAATTTCATTAACTTCAGTCATAAAATACATAGGTGTTGGCTTGGTGCCTATGGTGCCAAACACATACACTGAGGGTGGCAGGTTCGAACCCAGCCCAGGCCAGCTGAACAACTGCAACAAAAAAATAGGTGGGCATTGTGGCAGGCATCTGTAGTCCCAGCTACTTGGGAGGCTGAGGCAAGAGAATCGCTTAAGCCCTAGAGTTTGAGGTTGCTGTGAGCTGTGATGTCACAGCACTCTACCAAGGACGACAGTGAGACTATCTCAAAAACTCACACACACAGGTGTGCACAGACTGTACTTTGCTCCTTGAGAAGGTAGTCAGTTCTTGATTCTATGATTACATGGACTTACACACACAACCCCCCCCCCATAACCGTATAAATATCAAGGGCCTGTCATATGAAAAGTTTCCCCCCCCAGTTCAGTATCTATCCTATCAAGTTACTAAAGTAGCTGCACAGCTAGACACATTAGCCAATAGCAGCGTCCTCATCCTCCTCCGCTCACGAAAATAGGACGTCAGGGAGCAGAGATTGTTCTTACCAGAGGAGGTGAGCAGCGTTAGAATAACCAGTTCTTTACAAGGTCTCAATAAACACTTGCTAAACGGGGCTGAGAACACCTTAAGTGGAGATAATGTCTCTTCACCACCCCTGATTTTCCGTCCTGGTGACACTGGGCCATTTCCCATCATCAAGAACACACCGGGCCGGCTCGGCGCCTGTGGCTCAAGTGGCTAAGGCGCCAGCCACGTACACCCAAAGAGGCGGGTTCGAATCCAGCCCGGGCCCGCCAACAATGACGGCTGCAACCAAAAAATAGCCGGGCGTTGTGGCGGGCGCCCGTGGGCCCAGCTACTTGGGAAGCTGAGGCAGGAGACTCGCTTGAGCCCAGGAGTTGGAGGTTGCTGTGAGCTGAAATGCCATGGGGACAGCTTGAGGCTCCTGTCTCAAAAAAAAAAATAAAAGAACACACCGAGTTTGGAGCAGCCGTAACAGCAACTCCATGGCCGGCCCGGCGTCTGAACGCCCGACCTCTAATCCTCCCTCCTAGGGGTTCTGGCCCACGCGTCGCAAACGCGGAATCCGCGGCCTGGACGGGTTGGGCAGCTCGTCCAAGGTCACCGCGGCGGCACTCCCTGGTTTCGGAGAGACCAGCAGCGCTGGCGGCTGAAAGGGCCTCGAGCCCGCGGCCAGTTCGCAGCAACCTCTGAGCGGATGAGTTCAGCCCAGCCAGCGACGAGGAACTCAGGCCTGCGCCCGCGGCGGCCCCGGCCTCACTCACCGGCCTCGCTCCCCGCGCCGGGGTCCGTGAGCGCAGCGCCCGCTACGCCGGGGACCGGGCTCGTTTCAGGCTGCGGCCATCTTTCTTGAGGGAAGCGACAAGCAGGCGGACGAGGGGTGGTGCGAACAGCGCGACCTTACGAAGAGGGGGACGCCGAAGCCGCCAGCTTTCCTGAGGGCGGAAGCAGCCGTACGGCCACTGAGGGCAACCAATGATAAAGGTACACGAGGCCACGTGACGGCCGGTCCCAACCCGGCCGTCGCCGCTGCGGCCGCCCGTGGATCGCCGCCTCCGAGCGCCCCCGCCACGCGCGGGCATACAACCCGCGACCTCTGACGCCCGCGCGCTCAGCGCCTCAAGGAAGCCTCCCGCGCGCGCGCGCTCCTCTCAGAGTCTACAGCGCCTGCGCACTGTCGCGCCGGCTTGTGCCGCGCCGGCACAGGGCCATGAAACTGCTGCGGCGCGCAGGGCGGCGGCGGCGGCGGGCGGCGCTGGGGTTGGGCGCGCTGGCGCTGGGCTGCGCAGCGCTGCTCTACCTAGCCCGCTGTGCGCCCGCGGGTCCCACGCCCGAGCCCTCAAGCCGCGCCGCGGCCTTCCTGGCCGTGCTGGTGGCCAGCGCGCCCCGAGCCGCCGAGCGCCGAAGCGTGGTCCGCAGCACGTGGTTGGCGAGGCGCGGAGCTCCGGGCGACGTGTGGGCGCGCTTCGCCGTGGGCACTGCCGGCCTGGGTGCGGATGAACTACGCGCTCTGGAGCGCGAGCAGGCGCGGCACGGGGACCTGCTGCTGCTACCCGCGCTGCGCGACTCCTACGAGAACCTCACAGCCAAGGTGTTGGCCATGCTGGCCTGGCTGGACGAGCACGTGGCCTTCGAATTCGTGCTCAAGGCGGACGACGACTCGTTCGCACGGCTGGACGCCCTGCTGGCTGAGCTGCGAGCCCGGGAGCCCGCGCGCCGCCGCCGCCTCTACTGGGGCTTCTTTTCGGGCCGTGGCCGTGTCAAACCTGGGGGCCGCTGGCGCGAGGCCGGCTGGCAACTCTGCGACTACTACCTGCCCTATGCGCTGGGCGGTGGCTACGTGCTCTCCGCCGACCTGGTGCAATACCTTCGCCTCAGCCGCGACTACTTGCGCGCCTGGCATAGTGAGGACGTGTCACTGGGTGCCTGGCTGGCGCCTGTGGACGTGCAGCGCGAGCATGACCCGCGCTTTGACACAGAATACAGGTCCCGTGGCTGCAGCAACCAGTACCTGGTGACGCACAAGCAGAGCCTGGAGGACATGCTGGAGAAGCACCAGATGCTGGCGCGCGAGGGCCGCTTGTGCCGGCGCGAGGTGCAGCTGCGACTGTCCTATGTCTATGACTGGTCAGCGCCACCCTCACAGTGCTGCCAGCGTAAGGAGGGCATCCCATGAGCCCGCGTCGCCGGAGCCTGCAGGGACCTGGCCTGCCCAGCCGGTGGGGCCACGGAGCAGGTGCCAAACCGCCTCACACCAAGCCTAGGCCACGGCCACCGGCTGTACACCCCAGCGCCACACACGCGTGGTCTCTCTCCAGACTCTGGTCTGGAGTCCAGAGTATCTTGTTCTGGACTCCAGGCGCCCTGAGGGTCTCCAGCGAAAGGCGTCTTGTCTAGGTAGAAGTGCCGTGTTTATGAGTCTTGGCCAGCATCAACCTTGCCTGGAGTGTTCCTTAGGTGTGAGGGCAGAACAGAGCGACCTCGCCACTCGCCCAAAACCCTGAGACTTGTTCTGGAGTTCACCGCCCACCCAGGAAACAGTCCACAGGCTGACCTGCAGACCCTCCCTGTTGCACCTTCCCTACAAGCCGTCATCAAACAGCGTTGCCATTGTTTTACTGGGATAGCTTATGTCCTTTTGTGTTTCACATCGGTATCATTTGTCGTAAGTCTGAGGTTAACTTGGTTTCACATAAATTAGTTTTCTTGATATTTTTGTCTGTCTCCTGAGAATGTATATATGGTAAATATTTGGCAAGTATAATTCATGTGCTTGTGATTTAACTTGTAAAATTTTTTTTTTTTGGAGACAGAGTCTCGAGCTGTCGCCCTGTGTAGAGGGCTGTAGTGTCATAGCTCATAGCAACCTCCAACTCTTGGGCTCAAGCGATCCTTTTGCCTCAGTTTTTCTATTTTTAGTAGAGACGGGCTCACTTTTTTCGGGGCTGGTCTCGAACTCTGAGCTCAAGCAATCCACTTGCAACAGCCTCCCAGAGTGCTGGGAGGATTACAGGCGTGAGCCACTGTGCCTGGCCTAAATATTTTAAATTTTTGTAGATAAGAGTTTAAGTTAGGAGCATGCAGGTCTCTGTTTTTTAAATTGCTTAAGACTAGGTCAGGATTTGGAATTTGTGGGTTAATCTGTCTTTATGACTTGAGTTGACCATGTGGAAGAATTTTAAAGACCAGTTTCTCCTGTAGGCTCACCAGTGTCAGCTCCTCTTCTAAGGAATCTAGTGGAGTGACTCCTCCAAGCAGGGCTGCTTTGTTATTTCAGACTGTGGGCCCAAATTCCAGGAATCTAAACCCTTGGAAGTGTTGATGAGGTTTCTCAAATTCTGTCTTAAGAACACAGGATTTGCTGGCTTATACCCCTGACCACCTCTGACCACCTCATACATACCTTAACCCATCCTCACACCCTCAGGAAGCTTGGGTTTCCTTCCTTTTGCCCCCATTTATTGGGAAAAGTGAACGCTGTGGTCATTGCAAAAGTAAAATAAAGCAACTCGGGGATATATGGAGGCCACAAATCTTCCTTGGCTCCCAACGGCACAGAGGCATGTTTTTCTCTTCTGGCGTCTGACTTGGGTTTTCTGTCTGGGTGGCCTGGGTTGTGCCCCTGCCATCTCTTGTCCCCCGTGGGGCAGGGTAAAGAGGGAAGGTGCAAGCTTATATCTGCCTTTTCATTGCTTTTCCCTTGAGTTCTCAGGCTGTGTGCTTAGCAGCAGGGTAGGATTATTTTTGACTAAAGGTAGAAAAATATCCAGAATTCTGAGTGGTCTCAGGGAAGGGGCAGGGGTTGTTCTGTTGTCAGTGACCTGCACTAGGATTATCCTAACTTCAGAAGGTCGTGACTGGACCAGAGGCACTCGGGGGCAGATGAGATACAAGTTGAGTGTGAGCTTCCCAGTTGGCCACATCAAAGCCAAGAGTAAGGCTCGGCGCCTATAGCTCAACCGGCTAAGGCGCC
>NW_003852462.1:288718-293000 GCF_000181295.1 Otolemur garnettii
AAAAAAAAAAAAAAAAGGATCCCTTGAGCCCAAGAGTTGGAAGTTGCTGTGAGCTGTGACGTCACAGCACTCTGCCCAGGGTGACAGCTTAAGACTGTCTCAAATAAAACAATCATTTTTACTTGGATATCTTATCTGAACCTCCAAACTGTTTGAAGAATTGGCATGTGTATCTCTATTTTTCAGATGAGGAAAAGATGCTTAGGGAGGCTGACTTACTGAGGACCATGTGGCCCAGGTCCCTGCCTGGTTGTGCACTACTCCAAGGCATTGACCCCTATGGAAAACATGGCACAAATGTCTAAGAATCTCCTGCCAAAAAGTCTGAAAATCCAACATGCAAGATTTTCTGACCTACAAAAATGGAAATGCCAAGTTGTGCAACCTAAATTCTAAAACAGCATGGGCTGACCACATCCATGCTGTGTTGAACATGGTACTGGGATTTAGGGGGCTTGTGATGGAAAGCAGGCCCCCTGGAGTGGCTGCCTACCAGCTTCAGCCCCAATTTTCTTTCCTAACACCCCAAACTTGCCCTGAGTCAATACCAGGCCACCCCCTTCCGCTCCCTGCAGCTTTTCCGCCCAGGGGCTTTTGACCACAGACTCACATGGTGTCTTCTCCCTCAGCCGCCCTCACTAGTCTGAGCCCTTCCAGCTGCCCTGCTCACCCCCAACCCACCAAGGTGCTAGCTCTCTGGACTTCTGGAGACCACAGCTAAACCCAGAGCCCGGGAGGCAGCAGGCCCCTGGGACATGAAGTCTGACCATGAACTCTTTTCCTTGGGGGCATTTAGAATACCCAACTATTCCCAGGCCAAACTAGTATTTCCTCCAGTGGCCCTACTTGTGGGAGTTGTAGGGTCAGGTCGAAGGGTGCCTAGGCATTGCTCTACCAAGAAGCTAGACCAGAGAACTCTGGCCTCTCCCTTTCTAGGGGACGCTAGTCCTGCTGCCCCCAAGGTGGCATGGAGGCATGTAAGGGCAGTGGCACCCCTGGGCTAGCCCAGGCACCTGCAGACAAGTTTGTGGCTACAGTGGCTGCCCCAGATAATCAAGTGCTGCCTGAGCCTGGGTCTTCCTGGGGCATTCCCATCCCTTAGAGCTTGAGGTCTCTCTGCCTGCCTGCCTAGGCAGGGCCAAGACTTGGCTAAGATCGTGGTTGTTCCAACCCTGGTTATAGGCTAACTGCCCCCTAGCATCTAGTGTGACTTTATTTGGAAATTGATCACTGGGGAGGGGGGTGGCTCACTGCAATAGGACTGAGTCCTTAGAAGAAACAGATATGGGAGAAGGTGGTCATGTGGTAGGGGAAGGCAGAGTCAGGTGGTTCCTCTGCAAGCCAAGTGGCATTGGAACCTCAGCTGCCATCACAGGCTGGGGTGAGTCAGGAGTGGGATTCCTGCTAGGACCTAGATTTTGCTGTCACCATCCAGAGCTGAAAGGGAAGACGTGTCTGCAGACTTGACTGTCCTTGACTGTCATTCATCTTTCAGTCTACAGCAGGGACGTCTATGGGCTGCTGGCCCCACCCTCTCCCTGGCTGACTGTCCTAGCTTAGGACCCTTAGGACCTGGGGGCAGCCCACTCTCCTCTCGTGGCTCCTACCTGCCCAGGCACATGACTGTACTGCCATTGTAAGCCACTGACATTCCTCAGCCCACCAGCTCTAGTGCCCAGCCTGGGACCCTGGACAACCCAGAGAGCAGCTGGCCACAGACAGGCCTGAGGCACTCTGGGGCTCAAAGCAGGACCTTGTGTCCCTTCAGAGCCCTGCTTTCTGGGCTGCCAAAAGCCCTATTTCTAGTTAAGTGTAACCTGCCCTGGGTTACAGGGGTGTGTGTTGGGGGGGGTTTCTTCAATAAACAGGCTCAGGGTTGAGCTGAGCCAAAGTGAAAGGCCTAAGACTGCTTTTGTACAACTGTCCGTCCCTGAGGCCTGACCATCTCTGGGGTCCTCAAAAAAATAGGGGGACTTGAGGTACACCCAGAGCCATTTAGCCTCTGTGTGGTCTTGTGCTCCTGAGCCTGTCCTGGAGGCCTCCTAGCCCCTACCCAGAGTACCCTTTCCACCCATCAACCTGGCCCCAGAGTGCTAACACTCCCTCTCCCTGCTGGGGGCTCTGCTACCCTCAGCTTTCCTCCCTTTGGGGACTCCACCACCAGGCCACTTTGAACCCAGGTGACCCATGCACCATGCTGCCCAGTCTAGCATCACCTGGAGCAGATGGGAGCCCTAATACCCACCCATACTGCCTGGATCCCTCTAGTGGACGTCTGTGGAATCCACCTGCCCCTTCCGAGGATCTTGAGCCCCAGTACTATGGGTTCCCATTGGAGTAGGGTGGCCTGCAGAGAGGTAGCTGAGCCCAGGGGACCAAGGACAGGTGAATCAGGTGTGGAGGCCCCAGGCCCACCTGAGCCAGCCATTTCCTGCCTCCCCTCCTGGCCAGCTTCTGGCCTCTGCTCTGGTCATGTTGACCATGGCTGGGTCTCAGGTACCCTGCTCTGGTGGGACCACAGGGGAGAACTATGGCTACGGTGGTGAGGCTGGGGCTGGACTCTCCACTGATGTCACAGCTCACCTGGCCTTGGTGTGGGCTGACAAACCCAAGGAGAAATAAGGAGCCACAGGGTGGCCTGGTCAGCAGGAAGTTCTGTCCTTCAAAGTGGCAGCAGACTCTCCAAGGCAGCTGGGGTGGGGGTGTGGGGCAAAAGGCCAGGTAGGGTGAGATTCCAGCTCCACCTTCCTGCTGACCTGGGGCTTGACCTAGCCCCTAGTCTCTTGACCCAAGCCCTGGCCCTCCCTCCAGTGACTGAGGGTCTTGGCTGGTTGGCCCTCCTCCAGGGCCCTACACCACCCAGGCTGCCCACCTCTGATCCTGAGAAGGAGTGATGGATGGCTGGAGCCAGGCTCAAGCACCTGCCAGTGATGACAGGGTCAATGTACCTACCCCTCCAACTGAGTTTCCAGACAGGGACCTGCCCTTCTAGCCCCAGAGGGAGACTCAAACACACCTCTGAAACATGACTGACATTGCTGCTGAGGCTGGCCTTGGTGCTGAGGGTGTCCTGGACACTCCTGGGCCATGGTAGGGACAGGCTTGGGATGGGGTCCCTGATGGCCCTCAGTAGCTAGTACAAGAAGGCAGGCTGGGGGCCTGCAAAGAGGGGCTGGAGGCCAGGGATGGGCACAAGGATGGTAGATTAACATGCTTCTCTGCAGAGATGGAGTTTCCTCAGCCCTTCAGCCCTGCCTCCTCTTACACATCTGGTCACCTCCACACATGCCTAGGTTCTACCAGGGCAGCCACAGGGGACCATGGTTGTGGGCATGGGCAGGAGGCCCTGGGTGGGTTGCATGTCTGACACACCAGCTGTGATAAAATTGAAGTCATCACAGCAGGAGCCATGCATCACCACCTGGGGGGGTGCTGCGCTCCAATCCTCCCAAATGAAAGACCCTTTGTACCTTAGCCTTCCCATGCCAGGCCTACTTGTGCAACTGTCAGACACACACTGGTGGGCAGACACACAATGATGGCGGCAGTAGGCACAGGCAGGGCGGGGCATGTTCCTGACACCTGTGTGTCCCAACCCACACTCACTCTCTCTAGGGCCAGACTGCAGGGGACCTCAGGCTGTGGAGATCCTAGGGGCAGGACCCTGGGGCCACACAAGAGTTTAGAGTGGCCTGAACTGGGAGTCCTAAGGGCAGACCAGCCAAGCATAGCCAGTGAGCAGCAGCCCCAGGATGTGGGAGTGCGAGCAGCTCCAGCTACAAGGCCCTCTGGCTAATGGGCAGACACTTAAGCCTCCCTGCTGCCACCAGAGCTGCTCTCCAGAGCCCTCTTCCCCGCCCTACACCCAGCTCCTCATCCCAGGGCTGAACCAACTGATAGAACAGTGTGACCAAAGCCATCAGTTCTCTCTGGCAGGATACACCCCAGCTGCAGCCACTCCTGAGTTCATTGACTGGTAGGCTGAGGGCTCTAGCCACTGGACGTAGACACCTGCTCTGCCCTGTGTTTGCTCCCAAGAGGCCTGGTGCTTCTGGCACTGTGAAGAGTCCTGGCCCCAGGGCAGAAGTCTGTGGACACATAGGGACCCACCCCCCACCAGGATGCTGCTCCACTCTGCCTACCCGCCAGGATATATACCTGGAGACAGCAGACCACTCAAGACACACAGCCCCCGGCTCGGCGCCTATAGCTCAACCGGCTAAGGCGCCAGCCACGTACACCTAAGGTGGCGGGTTCGAATCCCCAGCCCGGACCCGCCAAA
>NW_003852462.1:293220-306015 GCF_000181295.1 Otolemur garnettii
AAAAAAAAAAAAAAAAAAAAAAGACACACAGCCCCCGTGATGCGTCCACATGGATCCATAGCCCCTGGGCCACTCTTGGTTCTTGATCCAGGTGACAGGGATGTGTAGTCTGGGTCCAGGACCTGTGGACAATAGGAAGGAAAGCCCATGCTGAGCTCCTTGGGGGCCCTTGGAGCAGAACCCTCCTAGCCATAAGCCCTGCCAGGTGGGCAAGGGTAACATCAGATCCCCAACTGGCCTGTGGCCTCAAAAGGTTAACCTGTCTGGGCTGCACCAAAAGTTCACACCCAGGTGCCCCAGGTCCAGATGGTGTGGTGTGGGGCCCTTTTGCACACCCCAAACTCTGAGGGTACCTAGAGGCAGATGGGGTGGGAGTGCTGGCAAAGGCACTTACCCTGATGGCAGGCCAGACCTGGGGCCCCCAGAGGATGTTCCAGTGCCCTGAGCCTGACATTCACACCAGGATAGAGCAGTAAGGACAGTGCAGGGGACAGGCTGTGATCCGATACACAGGTAGGGCCCCAGCACGTCAGCCTCAGTGCCAGGAGGGGCTAGGACTTGCCAGGACATAGCCCTGAGACCAGGGCTCAGGAATGATGTTGGGTGAAGTACCATGATTTGGGAATGGTCCCCAACAGCTGGGAATCCATGGCCCCAACTCCCACTGGCCCCGTGCCCTAGCTTGGTAGGCAGCAGGGTTAGACTGGATTATCACAGTTCAGCTCAGGGAGGACAGGGCGCTGCTTGGGGCAGGGCATGGGGTCAGCAGTGTGCTGACTACTAGGCTCTGGCCACCACCAGAGGCTGGTGAGCGACTGGGCACTTGGGCCTCTCACCACTCCAGCTCTAAAAGGGAGTGTCTCCAACAGGAGAAAGCACCCTTTCCTTGGCTCCTCTCCCCCTTGGTACCCCTGCCAGACTGCTGTAAACAACAGTGGCCTGGCCTGGCCTGCACCCACCTTCAGGGACCCAAACTCAGGGTGGGGGAGTGTAATGTGCATTTCCCTCCCACCTCAAAAGCCCAGACCCCTCCTACAGCCAAAACTGAGGTTGGTGAAGGGTGGGGCCTGGCCCATCCTACATCAGCTGCCTACCCCACCTGGCCCTAGCACAGCCCAAGGGAATTAGACGTAAGTAGCTAATGGCCTCCCCTCACAAAGAGGGCAGAGCTCCCTGCCTCTCAGCCATCCTGCCCTGGGTCCTATTCTCAGGGCTCCACCTGTCCTCACAGACTCCTGGACTAGACAGGTGGGAGAATGACTACTGTTGGCCCCTCAGGAGACCCCCACCCTGGTGTGGCCAGGCCTTGGCATGGCACAGGAGGTCAAGCCCCAGCCCATTCCTGTGTGAGGGTGGGGTTATTCCTAGGGGCTGGAAAAATAAGACAAGGATGAGTGACCCAGGACCTGGCCAGACAGAGAGGGGGGATGCTTCCTGACTCTGCAGATCCTGTACCTGCCCCATCACCCTCCCCAAGGGCCACTATGCCTCCATAGAGACCCTGGGAATTCCCTCTAGCACACAGCCTCAGTTTCCCCAGTGTAAATGCTGTGCCCCAAAAGGGAGCCCTGAGCTAGGAGCCAAGTGGGCTCCCCAAGCTCTGTATCTGACCTGGGCTCCTAGGGCCCCAGATCAGGTCCTCAGAAATTGGGAAGAGGAGGGAGGCAGTCACACCTGCCACCAGCCTCCTGGACAGAGACCCCAAGATTGTGCTCCACATGGGCCCTCACTGGCTGCTAGGACAACCTCGGTCAGACTGGAGTAATGAAGCAGGGACTCCTTCAGGTAGCCTCAGCCCCTGGGGAACCCAGCAAGAGCGGTGGGATTAGGTCAACAGCCAAGCCCACTGCTAACCAATGCTAGCCAACACTGTCTGGTTGGTCATTTGGCTGGCTTGGCTGTCTCACTGACTTGTAGGCTTTGGGAAGGGCCTTCTTGTGACTCCTCCCAGACAGGCCAAGGTTCTAGGGGACCTGACCCACCTCCCACCCAGCTCACGTAGGACCCACCTGCCTATGACCCACCTGCCCACCCCCTGTAGTCCATCCTCCCTCAGGAGATGGCCCTGGGCCAGCCCTCCTGAGCTTCTGGAGGAGTTGGGGCTGGAAGGTACCACCACCTGCTCAGGGGTCCCAATGCCAACCAGAGATGGCACCTTGGTAGCTCTGCAGAGGTGGGACATCCTGTGGCCTATTTATATTAGGCCTGAGTTTGAGAGAACCAGAATGAGGTAGGAGTAGGGGGTCCCCAAATGCACAGGACTATGGTGGGGCCCTAAGGCCAGGTTTGGTCTCAAAGGGGCAACTCTGGCCCAAAAGGCCCAGAGGAACCCTAGCCTTTGGGGCATGGTGAGTATCACTGGGGAAGGTGGTAAGAAGCAGCAGAGCTGGGGCCACTGTACCTGTGCCTGTGGGTACCCTCCAACCCCACACAGAGCACAGCCTGTGTGCGGCCTCTACACCCCGAATGGCTCTCCCATAGCCTCCCAGGATTCCAGCACTCCATTGCTACAGGGCCTGGGATGTCCATAGCCACTGCCCTCCAAGTCTCTGGCCATAGGCAGGGCTGAGCAGGGACCTGCATGGACAATTGTCTTTGTCCTCAGGATAAACACAGTCGCAGCAGGTGCAGAAGCTGCCAGGAGGGAACTCATCTAACTCCCCAGCCCCACCAAGTCTGTCCCAAGGCTGTGTATGGGAATCTGCAGCTATGCTCTGAGCTCTCGCTGTTGCATGTGGACCCTTCTGCCCCTGCCCATAACCTCAGCAGCTGGCACCTCCACCTGCACCAACACAATGACCAGGTAGTGCCCAAGGGCAACAGGGAGAGCTAAGGATGCTTTTTTTTTTTTTTTTTTTTTGAGACAGAGCCTCAAGCTGTCCCCCTAGGCAGAGTGCCATGGCATTACATCTCACAGCAACCTCCAAATCCTGGGCGTAAGTGATTCTTCTGCATCTGCCTCCCAAGTAGCTGGGACTACAGACGCCTGCCACAAAGCCTGGCTATTTTTTAGTTGTAGCTATCATTATTTGGCAGGCCTGGGCTGGATTTGAACCTGCCAGCTCAGGTGTATGTGGCTGGTGCCTTAGCTGCTTGAGCCACAGGTGCTGAGCCAGCTAAGGACGCTTTATTGCAGTGACCAAGGTATTAAGGGGGGATCCTCTGAGTTGGCAGCTCCTCGCATGCCCAGGAGCACCCCAGAGAAGCTGGAGCTGCTGTAGATGGTGAAAACAATCCCAGAGCTGTTGTCCACAAACACCTCAGTACCAGTGTTGCATACTGTCCAGCCCACAATCACCCACAGTGGACATTACTGTGGTGGCCCCAGTCTAGCCACTCAGGCCCAGGGGTCTGGAGTGACCATGTGGCCAGTGTTCCTCCTGCTTCCACTGGCTGGAGGGGCTGAACCGAGGCCCCCAAGCTCATCATGATCCCTAAGTCCACCCACTATGTTGCCTGAGCCTGAGTGGGCCCATGACCCCTGCTCTGGCCTCACCTGCATCTGCAACAGCCCCTGCACCTAGGCCATGAAGATCTTGCTGTTGTTCTCCAGGCCTGACATAGCCTCCAGGGACCTTGCAGATCACATAGGACAAGGTGAGGGCAGAGCTGGCCCTGGGCCAAGACCACACCCTAGGGCCCAGAGATCCCTATGGAACCGTGTCCCTTCTAGATGCCCACCTGGGACCCTAGCCCCTGGGGGCTCACTCATGCATGACTGGTCCTGCAGTGCATGGTGGCCTGTGGAGAGAGCCCTCAGGGAGGTGTGCACAGTGGGCAGGCCCAGGAGGGGCTGCTGGGGTTGGGTGAGGGAGGGCCTGAAGCCCAGGAGGATAGCTGTGACCCCACAGCCCAGAGGACAAGAGACAATGACCCCCCACACCCAGTCAGAGTCCCCAGCAGAGCAGGTGGCAGCTCTCCAATGGGACCTGGGCCCAGGGCCAGTAATACGGCACCTACCTGGGAAGGCCCCTACCTACCCCACACATGCTGTGGGCCCAAGATCACTCACGTGCAGGCTGGCAGAGAACTGGAAGATGCCAGACATAGGCACTGTGAATTGGCCTGAGGACAAGCTCAGGCTAGACCCCCGTAGGAAGGCACCCTGGGCAGTGGGCTATGAGAGGCAGCAGGTGAGTGGCTGGCTGCAGGGCCTGGACCCTCCCCTGCAAACCAGCCTGGAGGAAGCCCCAGGGATTGTCAGCCCATGACTTGGGCCCTGGTTCTCTCACCAGTGGGCAGGATGGGGCTGACCCTCCATTCTTGCCCACCTAGGCTTCAGGACACAGGTTCCAGATCCCAAGGAGCAAACAAGGCCCCACCAATCCACACAGAGAGGGTCTCCCTGGCCTCATGGCTGTCCACAACCCCAGGCCTATTTTGACATAAGGTGGGATCTGGGCCCACAGTCTGACTTGATACCACACCTCACCCTCTGTGCCCCTGCCCATATAGGTGCCTGGTGACTATCAGTGGTGGCCTTGGGCCCATCTTGCCTGTAGGGTACACACCTGCACCCTACTCCCTGTTGCACTTGGTCAAGGCCTCTGGAGGCCCCAGGCCCCGGCCCCATCCCCACTCACGGCCTGAAAGCCACAAAGCTCCAGCAGCGTCATCTTGTCCACCATCTGCAGGCCCCTCACCTGGCAGTGGAAGGCCTCAGACACCAGCTATGGGCCCAGTCCTTGAAGCAGCCCTGGAAACTCGTGTTCAGTAGCCTCTGTGGGCAGGGGAGCAGCTGCAGAGGGTCAGCTCAGGCCAGTACCTCTGGCCTTGGATGGGGAAGGGAACCTTACCTTTCAGCATCTCCTGAAATTCCTAAAGCAGGAATTTGGGTCCTGGGGGACCCAAGAGGCCTTGCTAAAGAGAGGCAGTAGAAGAGCAAGGGTCCCAGTGGGAGTCACAGCCACTGCTTTCCCTGGGCTCAGACCACAGGGAAGGGAAGGGCTGGCCCCAGGCAGCCTAGGGGTCACTGACTTCTCGTCTCGCCTACAGCACCATTTCTTCAAGACCCCATAGTCTGGCTGCTGGATAAAGTTTAGCCATGTCATGTGGGCATCTGACAACTCTGGTCCTAAGGTTTCAGGAGGCTGCAAGGTCAGGGAACTGGGCTAGCATGCTGACCACCAGGCCTCTGTCCCACTGTGCCCAGCAGAGAGCTGAGAACCTCAGGGCATTTGGTTGGAAGGGACACAGACAGACACAAGAAAGATGCTAAAGGCCAGCAGTGCCAGGTAGCCACTCCGAGGGACTCAGACATCCCCCCTGCAGGGGCACAGGCAGGCCAAAGACCAGGCTTCTGCTTGAGCCATGCCTGGGTTCCTAACTCCAACATGGGCTTGGTCCTGGCAGAGGTGGGGGCAGGGGTGGTGAGGGCATGGGGAGTAGGGACAGGACAGGAGCCAGTAGTCCAAGAGCCTGTCCAAGTGTCTCAGAGACAGCGTCAGGTCAAGAGCCAATGCAAGGGTTAGGGCTGGATGTTGAGGGTAGTGGGAACAGGGCTTGGTCCAAGTGCAAGCTGTCTCTGCATTCTGGCCAGCCCCACTCCTCGGGCTTAAGCCTAGCGGGACCACCCTATTCAAGCAAGGGTTGGGTGGGGCCAGGCAGAGCTGCCTAATGCTCTTCTTAGGCCCAGCTCCTGCCCCAAAGCCAGGGCAGAGGCAGAAGAGCCCCAATTCCAGTTAGAGGAGAAATTTGTGCTTAAGGGGTGTGAGCTGGGGAAGAGTTTGGCCTGGGAACCAAGCAAGGAGGTCTACATGCCAGACTCAAGAGTGTGGAATGGGCAGGAATCTAACAGAAGCTGCCTGGCCAGGAGGGAGCCCCTGCCAGGGCAGGGTTTGCCAAGGAGTCATGGCCCAGGCCATGGACCCATCCTGAGGTCAGCCTGAATTCTAACCCAGCAAGAGCCAGGTTCTGAGAATAGGTCTGGTCTCCAGGGTCCTCTCCAGTGGACCAGACAGGCCTCTCTCCTGGGGGCTTCCCCATCTCTGACCTAGGCCCCACTTAGGGACAGTTCCTCCTCTCACATTGGGGTCTGCTTGTTTCCCTGGCTGCTACCTCCCCTTGACATGCCAAGGACTGAGGTAGCAGGGAGCAGATGGAGACTAAACCCACCCCACAGGAAGAGCAGGCATCCCAGATGCAGGGGAGCACACACCAAGCTGATAGAGGTCTCTCACCTCTAACAATCCCCAGGCTGATCTTGGTCTTTATTCTCTAAGGGAACTACCACCAAGTGTGCAAGTGGTGCCTCCTCCCTTCCTAGGTGGCTGGTTGGATCCCACCTCTGTCAACCACCCCTGCCTTGTACCCTTCTGCCCCAAGAACCAGCCCACCCTCCTCAGCTGGGAGAGCTGCCTCCTTAACACTCCTTGGCCTGCCCATGGGAAAAATGGGACCTCAAGCTCTGGTGGGGCTGCATGGGCTGAGGCAGCTGGGCAGACTACCATAGAGGTGCCCTTGGGAGGAGGGAGGCTGGGATCAAAGGCATGAGGGCTAGGGGGCTTCAGGGACACCACCTCTGCTCCCCTCCCAATCCTGCCCACCACACAGGACAGCAGCATGAGGCCCCAGGTTGCACTTCAAAACCCCTCAAGAGACCTTCAGCTCAAGAGGGCAGAAGCCCAGGTTTGAAGCAGATGGGCGGGGGGGGGGGGGGGGGGGAGTGTCTCTAGTCTGCGGGAGTCCCCTGTACAGACTAAGACCTGAGTCCTCCAAAGGCAGAGCACTTCTCGTGACAGGGGTTACTGGCCATGAAGGGCCTGGGATGCACAGGAGCAGGTAAGCCCTGGGATAGAAACATTACAAGTTGTAGGGTGGCCAGGATTCCCAGCATGGGGTCTGGTGAACCATGGAGCCCCCACCTAGTCCCCAGCAATTACATCTAATAGCACAGGTTGCTCAGGGTTTAACAGGCCAAGTGCTTCAAAGGGTTAATTGCAGCCCCTGCTGGAAAGTCCCTCCCTTCTCCCCAATCCCTTCCCAGAGACCCCAGAGGCTAGCTGTTCTGGCTACAGTGAATCCCCACCAAGACCACAACCTGCCTTTGGTCAGGAAGCCTGACCTGGGTCAGAGCCAGGAAAGACAGAGCCTATAAGGGAAACCGGGAAAGGCAGTTTCCAAGTGGTACCTGCTCATGCCCTTGTGAACTGGGCCTACCTACGTTGGGGGGGGGGGGGGGGCAGTGTGTGTGACCCGCAGCCAGTGGGCCTTTGAGTGCCGGCTGGGCTCGAGACCAAGTCCCCCAACAGGACTCTGAGCTGTGGCCAGAGGAGGGCCGCAGTCCAGGCCCAGGCATAGCACTACATGGCTGTATCCTGTGGTAGCTCAGCTTGGCCAACCCTGCACCAGGGACTCTCTTGGGGGTGGCAGTAATCAGAGTGGCCTTGGGGTAAGGCCCTGGGGCATGCCAGGTTGCTGGTACATGTTTGAGACAGATGAGCCAGAGTGGCGCCTTGACTAAACGAAGACACTGCCACTGATGAGACCTGCTCAGTCCCCAGCCTCTCTGCACTGGGCCCTTGCAGCCCAAGAAGCCCTGGCCTCCTCCCCAACCCCTCCTCCTCCTACACCCCACAAACTCCAAGGGGAGGGCTCAAAGGATGGAGAAGGGGGCAGGACCCCCACTGAACTCTGATGGGCTCTTCCAGGGAGTAGGCTACTGGGTTGTGGGTGGGGCTGCACTTCCTATCCCTTGCTGGAGGGCCCCCTCCTCCATCCTTCCCCTCCCATCACAACTTGATTTTGTCTGGCACCGCCTTCACCTGCTAAGTGCAGTGTTGTCCACCAGCTGTGTAGAGTTCTAGCCCCTTTCCACCACCTACCTGATCCAGGGCCTCTTCCATCTGCCCCTCCCTGCCCCCTCCCCTCTACCCTCAGTGGCCAAGAGGTGGGGGCTGCCAGCTAGCTGTCCAAATATACAGTCAAGGCTAAGAATAGTGGGCATAGAGGTCCCAGTGGATAGCACTGAAATGTTCCAGATACCCCGTAGAGATTTCCAGACATCAGCAGAGAATGGTGAAGGTGGCCAAGCAAGATACCCCATCCCCAGTCCCAGCCATCCAAGAGACAAAACTGAAGACGTGTGTAAAGTGCCCACCAGGGACCCCCTACTATCCCCTCACCCTCCTGGTCCTCTGGAGGAAGAATCCACCTCCAAGGACAAGACCGAGAGGCCAACTCTTTTTTTTTCTTTCTTGAGACAGAGCCTCAAGCTGTCCCCCTGCGTAGAGTGCCATGGCATCACAGCTCATAGCAACCTCCCAACTCCTGGGTGTAAGCAATTCTCCTGCCTCTGCCAAGTAGCTGGGACTACAGGCACCCATCACAATGCCCTATTTTTTTGCTTGCAGCCATCATTGTTGTTTGGTGGGCCCAGGCTGGATTCAAACCTGCCAGCTCAGGTGTGTGGCTGGCGCCTTATCCGCTTGAGCCACAGGCACCAAGCAACTCTCAGCAAGTGGATCCGGAGGAGCAGGAACCTCCCTAGAGAGCATTCTTGTAGCTTTAAGCTCCTCAGACAGTGCCTTCAGCCCCAGCTATAGCCAGCCCTGCTGGGACCCCAGCACAGGTCAGGAAAACAGCCCCCACATGCCTCAATCCAGGCTTGGGGTGGGCTAGTGTTTTAGCCTAAGAGGGCCCTGCTAGGGCCACCAGAGCCTCTACAGGCACAGCACCCTACTTCTCTGCACATTTCTCAGAACACCAGCTGGCAGGGTGCTTCCCTATGACTGGAGGGTGGGCCTCCATCTCTGCCCAACGCTAACCAACAGCTGGAAGGCTGGACCTGAAGGCCTGTCCCAGTGAGGCTGGGAGCTACAGGGAGTCAAACCACACCCAAGAGCCAGGGAGGATGAGCCTTTGCATTCCCATCTCCAGGTAACTTCATAAGGAGCAAAGCCCTGTACTGACAGAGAGCAGCTAGGATAGTGCTTTGCAAGGCACAAGCATAGAGGGGGAACAAGACCTTCAGATCTGCTTCCCCATGCTCCCTCTGGTGAGTGCAGGAGTCCCCTAGGAAACCACTAAAATGACCCTGCCCTTCTGAATCTATTAAGCTGCCCCCAGAAAGGGGAGGCTCCGGACCAGCTGCTGGCTCTCCCTAATTCCCAACCCCAAACCCAGATACCCCGACACCCCCAGGCCCTGGAGAAATAGCAAAGAACCCTTGATAGTCCCCAGCAGGTATTCTGTGGGCTGCCACTGCTGCTACTCTCAGACCCGGATGCCTGCCTGTAGCTAGCCGGCCCAGGGCATCCACCCAGGAGATGCTCTCCACCCACATCTACCAGACATGAATTTTTATGAGTTTTCTCCCTATATGGAAAGATTTCAGGCTGGGCACTCATAGCTCAGTGGTTAGGACACTGGCCACCTACTCTGGGGCTCATGTGTTTGAACCCGGTCCAGGCCTGCTAAGCAACAAAAAAAACAGAGCCAGGTGTCATGGCAGGCGCCCGTAGTCCCAGCTACTAGGGATACTGAGGCAGGAGAATCTCTTAAGCCCAAGAGTTAGAGGTTGCTGTGAGCTATGACACCACAGTACTCTATTGAGTGTGACAAAGTGAGACTCTGTCTCAATAAAAAAAAGACTTCACAGCACAGTCTGGACAGTGAGGGATGGGCTGTGCTGGCCAGGGGATGCCATAGAGGGGCAGAGGGGCCCATGATTCTTCCAAAAAAGGTCAGCAGGAACAAAGGGTCAGATACACTCAGCCCAACAGGGTCAAAGATCTCCTTTTTCTAGGTCAGTATAGGCAGTATGCCATGGCACCACAGACCCCGCTGCTCTGCTGACCAAGGGTTGTCAATGTGGAGATTCCACATGTGAAAAACAACAGCATGCACTAGGCAAACTCTAGTTGCTAACATCCTACATCCCAAGAGCCTCAGGAAACACCAAGGGTTTGGAACCAGCGCTGCTGAGGGAAGCGACCTCAAGCCAGGCTCCAGACTGGCTAGTGCTGGAGTCCAGCGCCAGAGGGGAACGGGGCCCAGAGCTGTACCCACTGCTGCCACACAGGCCTAATCCCGTGCCCAACACACCATCCCCAGGCCAGGTAGGAGTGATCTTTGCCCATAGGCCTCCCCAGCTCTTAGCCTCTGGATGCACAAGGATCTCTACCAACACTGACACACCATAAAACTTAGGAACAAAAATATAATTAAAGATTTTTTTTTCACAAGAGTGGATTAAATACATACAAATGGTAAATTAGAGCAATTTTAAATAAACTGATTAAAAAGCAAAGACAAAGATGAACGTGTATGGCTGCACATCAATTTCACAGCCTCTGGAGGGCTGTTCACCCTCAGTGGGACCCTCCTGGTGATAACTTGTGGCTGTGTCCACCACTGGACACAGCACCACTCACAGACAAGTTTTTTAAATGTGATACATCTTCAAAATCTCCTGTGCAGGTGAAATCACAAAATGCAAACATAAAAAGGGGAAGACATCAGCAATCAGGGCGGCATGGATCCCAAAACTGAGCCCACACAGCTTGGATACTCACTGGGATATACCCTTTCAGGGCCCTTTCATGAGTGAGCCCTGAGCCAGCAGCTCGGAAGGAGCACTTGAGCCTGCCTGCACAGTCAGCAAAAGGGCTCAGAGGACTCCTCAAAGGGCACAGAACCAACCCTCCTGTTGGGGGGACCCCTATAGGACACTGGGATCTTCACCTTCCACCTGTACAGGACAGGACCTTGTGGACTTAAGAATTCGGAGAAAAGGCTCTGCAGGTACCTGAGGACATACAGCCCCTGCAGCATCAGAGCACAGGGAGGGCAGGGCTGGGCTGACACTGCTCCAGAACACAGAGCCTGTCTCCTAACAAGGCCGACATGCCCCAGCCATGCCTAGCTGTGGCTTTAAGGGTGACACCCAGTGGCCACAGAGTAGGCAGAATCTTAACTTCTACTTTAGCAAAAAAAAAAATAATAAAATAAAAAAAAATAATAATAATAATAAACAAGCACTTTCTAGAATGTTTTCATTCCAACTGACTATAAGCACATTTTAAAAGGCTGGGACCAAATATCATGTCCCCTGGCCCCTCATCCATGGCTGATGCTGGCCATTCAGCCTGGTCCTGCTAAGCCTCACTGACCACGTGCAGGCCCTAGTCCTATCACCAGGCCCCTCAGCTCTCACCTGCTGATGAGCCAGGGAGCTTTGCCAAGAACGCACGCGGTACTAATAGGCATTAAGTTTTATATTTTTAAGTGACCAAATCTAATAAAATGAAAAACAGGTTTACTAAAACAGGTCTATAGACAATACAAGAGATAAGCTATAAAAACCAAAGTGTGAGCGGCCCCACCAACCAAACCAACCCCAATGGACACTGGGGCCAGAGAGGGGCAGAGAACCAGGAGCATTCTCCAAACCCACATCACACATTTTGGTTTTCGCTTTCCTTTTAAGGTTTTTAGAATGCTAAACCCAGGATCTGGCGGGTCCTCTTGCACTCGGCAGTGTGTCCAGCCTGCCCACGTCCAGCACTGGCATCGGTGTCCCTCAACAGCAACAGTGGGGCTGGCCCCATGCGTCTCACTCCTGTGCGATGCTCCTCAGCACGTACTTAACTGTGTAGGCAAAGGCCGCAAACCCCACTATAACAAACAAGTTCGCTAGGGCACCGCCCAGGAGTCCGTGGTGCCGGTTGGCTTGCTGGAGCCCTGCGAGGTTCGCACCGGCCCCAGGTGCATGCCCATTGAGAAGCTGAATCCCGTTCTGGCCATGATGGGTCTCCCCGTCTGGAACAACGTCTGGTAAGGGAAGAGTCTGAGGTCTGCTACTCAGTTCATCTTGTGCTTTCTGTTTTTGTTTAATTTCCTAAGAGAAAGATAGCAAGAAACGATGGTTGGTCTAAAGAAACCAGCTCTCTTAGGACTAGCACTCCTGACCTTAGGATTCACCAAGGAGGCTCCTCTCCTCTGCGTTTCAACTGCCCAATGCCTTTAAGCAGCAGACTGGGCTCTAGCCCCTCTGAACAGATGAGGGAAGTGAGTTGCCATCATGGAGCCTGTGCCTCCAGGGCCCCCATCCCGTGAGGCCCAGCTCCCCTTCCACCACCCCACTCTCCACATTGTCTGTTCCCAGTGCCTCAGGTCACCCCTGACCCATATGTCAGGGCCCACCTGGAGTGGTCTTTAGGCCAGCTAGTCTCAATCCTCCCTACATACAGATGCCCCCTCTGTGCACCAAGAAACCCTGGGGAAACCCCTCTGGCACTGTAGTCCTGACAGGGCCTGCCCCCACCCCTCCCTGCCCACCCGCCTCAGGGACACACACTTCCTCTTCAGCAAGTACTGAAACAAAGTGTTAACAGAGAGGAAGGCAAAGCTAAATCCCAACTGTCACTTTCTTACCTCCACAACTTCAGGAAATAATTCACAAAAGACCTTATCTTTTAAATTAAACGCTAAACTCTGCACTGCCAGTTGTCTTTTCTAGGAAGAAAGAGAAGGGGGAATCATCACCAGAAAGCTCGTTCCAGCTGAATCACAAACCCCCGAACACACTCGGCTTGGCGCCTGTGGCTCAAGTGGCTAAGGCACCAGCCACATACACCTAAGGTGGCAGGTTCCAATCCAGCCCGGGCCCGCTAAACAATAATGATGGCTGCAACCAAAAAACAGCCAGGCATTGTGGCGGGCACCTGTGCTCCCAGCTACTTGGGAGGCAGAGGCAGGAGAATCGCTTGAGCCCAGGAGTTGGAGGTTGCTATGAGCTGTGATGCCACAGCACTCTACCCAGGGGGACAGCTTGAGGCTCTGTCTCAAAAAAAA
>NW_003852462.1:306932-347074 GCF_000181295.1 Otolemur garnettii
AAAGGTGGGCGGCGCCCAAAGCTCTGTGGGTAGGGTGCCAGCCACATGCACTGGGGCTGGTGGGTCTGAACCCAGTCCAGGCCTACTAAAACAACAAAACAAAACAAAACAAAAATAGCCAGGCATTGTAGCAGACACCTGTAGTACCAGCTACTTGGGAGGCTGAGGCAAGAGAATCGCTTGAGCCCAAGAGCTGGAAGTTGCTGTGAGCTATGATGCCACAGCACTCTACCAAGGGTGACGTAGTGAGACTCCGTCTCAATAAAAAAAGAAAAAAAAAAAAGAAAAGCATTCCCACAGCCCCACCCCCTCCAAAGTCCCCTGAAGAAGAGATCCCAACAGATATGGACAGCAGGTTCTGACAGAGAGGACTTAATGTGGATAAAAAAGCAGGGTCTAGGGCCAGGTACAGCCCTGTAATCCCAGCACTCTGGGAGGCTGAGGTAGGTGGATTGCTTGAGCTCGTAAGTTTGAGACCAGCTTAAGCAAGAGCAAGACTCTGTCTCTAAAACTAGCTGGGTGTTGTAGCGGGCACCTATCATCCCAGCTACTTGGGAGGCTAAGAGGATCGCTTAAGCCCAGGAGTTTGAGGTTACTGTGAGGTATGAGGCCACAAAACTCTACCAAGGGCAAAAGTGCAACTCTGTCTCAAAAAAAAAAAAAAAAAGAAGTAGAAAGAAAAAAGCAAGGTCTAGAAGGCTTAGGGGAATGTGATGCCAAGGACAGTGTCCCAGGGAAGTGGGGATAACAGGCAGGAACCCTGTACAGCGTCTACTTGCTGAGGAAAAAGTTGCTTAGTTTCAGGAACAGAAAACAGACCCAGACACAGGGTGGAAGGCCAGTGCACCATCCATCCCACAGGGCCAGGAGAGGGATCCTCTCTACACCTCACCGTGAAGTCCGATGTCTCTATACTGCCCAGGGTGGGTCCCTTCTCCACCATGAAGCTCAGGAGCCCCGTCAGGATGGTAGAGACAGACCATGCTGGGTTCCACGTGTCCGGGTGGAAATCCGTGATGGAAAGACACAGCCTGCATGCAAGACAGGGGCTCCATCAGCAGGAGCACACACTCCACGCAGCCACAGCCAGCTTCAAAGCACCTGGCTCCTGGGAGGCCTTACCTGGTATTGCACTTAAATCTTCCACTGGGAGTTATCATATAAATACTAGGAGGCTTGAAAGGAAATTCTCTGGGAAAAATTAGTTTTCCATGATAATAGCCACCTACATCAAAACAGAAAGAGGAAAGCACCTTGTCACTGTCCACAGCAGGAATCCTAGAAGTCTTGACTCTGCCCACTAGCCACCCGAGCTTGGCTCCACATCCCCACTGCCCTGTCTACCCCACACCAGCTCACAGGCTCACTGACCTCTGCCTGGTGACCCCACATCATCCCATCAGCGCAGCACACGTGCCAGGCCCACCCCCATTCCTGCATCTCTTTTCCTCAACCGTCTACAGAGTCAAAAGGGAATGTGCAGGGGCCAATGCCCGCATGTCAGGAGCTCTGAATCTAGCTGAGACCACCACCCCTACCTGGGTCCTGACCCAGCCAATACTCCCTTCTCCTGTAGTACTCATTTCTCCCCACCCAACTATGTACAGCAGCCAACAAGTCTCCCCTGAAACACTCCCCACTCATACCCTCTAATTTCTACTGACTGCTACCACCCTGACATGGATGCCCTAGAGAGGAGGGGAAGTGGTCTCCAACCAGGCTCTTGGCTCCATAGTGCTCCACCAAACCTGACCTCAGGCCACCCAGCCCACTGGTGTCTGGTCTCCCCAAGGGCCACTCTGACCCACCAACTCAAAACCCTACCTGGTTTGGGTCCTTTACCCTGGGGCCTCACTCAGCCTCATGGCTGCCCATCAGGAGTCCCAGGACAAGATCCCCAGCCAGCACCTCCATATGGACCTACGGATCCCCTGTCAAAACTCCAGACACTATACTGTCCATACACCACTGCCCCAGATGCCACATCTACGACAGAATTCCTGCTACTTCCCCAAATGGCAACTCCATCCTCTTAGTCAGACTGAGACCTAGAAGCTCCCCACCCACATCACAACCCTCCAGCAAAGCCTAGCAGCCTCACCTTCAGATCAGTCCAGAGCCCAGTGCTCTGGAAAACCTCCCCTGGCCCCTGCTCCACTGACCCTTGAAGAGGCAACATCAGGGGAGCTCCATCCCTGCCTAAGACCTCACACCCTGGTTGCTCGGTTGGTTGGAAATGTATAGTTTCAGGCCGTCCCAGGGACTTGTGCACATGTGTGCACACATGGCATTGGCTCTCAGGAGCCCTGCCTACGCCAGGCCTGTGTGTAGTGTGGTCCTGCCTCAAGGGGTGTGGACAAATTAGTCTCCAAATCACCATAGGTTCCCCACTGTTCCAAAGCTATCCTGCACAGAGTGCTGTGGTATCACAGCTCACAGCAACCTCAAACTCTTGACTCAAATGATCCTCCTGCCTCAATTTTTCATTTTTAGTAGAGACAGGGTCTCACTCTTGCCCAGGCTGGTCTTGAACTCATGAGCTCAAGCAATCCACCCACCTTAGCATCCCAGAGTGCAATGAATTCTTGCAATTTTAGGTCACCTCGGCATCCATTTGAAATCTAAGTTGTCTTTTCACAGTGGAAGCAGGGCAGTCCCCTGCTGTTTCTAGTTTTACACTACCTACCCTGTGCTGGCTCCCTCCTGCTATTCCTGCCTGAGACCACTGTGGGATCAACAATGGAAAGGAGACATGAGCAAGTGTCATCTGCAAAGCCAGCCTGATATGCAGATAAGTCGACCCTTGAGAGGCTACTGTGCCAGAAATGACACTGTGAGGACGCTCAGGATCATAAGGAAAGGCCCAACTGGAAAATGAGCAAAAAACTGTAACAGAGGCTGGGCATGGTAGCTCATGCCTGTAATCTCAGCACTCTGGATGGCCGAGGCAGGTGGACTGCTTGAACTAACAGTAAGACCTGTCTGAGCAACAGTGAGACCCAGTCTCTACTAAAATAGCTGGCATTATGGCAGGTGCCTATAGGCCCAGCTACTCAGAAGACTGAGGTAAGAGAACCCCTTGAGCCAAGAGTTTGAGGTGGTTGTTAGGTTGTTAGGTATGATGCCATGGCACAGAGTTGAGACTCTTCTCAAATTAAAAAAAAAAAAAGGAAGAAAAAAAGAAAAGCTAGGAACAGGTACTTTTCTTTCTTTTCTTTTTTTTTTTTTGAGACAGAATCTCACTCTGTTACCCTTGGTAAAGTACTGTGGTGTCATAGCTCATAGCAACTTCAAACTGTTGGGCTCAAGCGATTCTCTTGCCTCAGTCTCCCGAGTGGCTGGGAATAAAGGTGCCTGCCACAATGCCCGGCTATTTTTAGAGACGGGATCTTGCTCTTGCTCAGGCTGGTTGCAAACTCGTGAGCCTAGGCGATCTGCCGGCCTTGGCCTCCCAGAGTGCTGGGATTATAGGCGTGATTCACCACGCACAGCCCAAACAGGTACTCTTCTGTCTTTCTTTCTTTTTTTTTTTTATGAGACAGAGCCTCAAGCTATCGCCCTGGGTAGAGTGCTGTGGCATCACAGCTCACAGCAACCTCCAACTCCCGGGCTCAAGCGAGTCTCCTGCCTCAGCCTCCCAAGTAGCTGGGACTACAGGCACCCACCACAACACCTGGCTATTTTTTGGTTGCAGCCATCATTGTTTTTTTGGCAGGCCCAGGCTGGATTTGAACCTGCCAGCTCAGGTGTACGTGGCTGGTGTCTTTGCCTCTTGAGCCATAGGCACCAAGCCCCAAACAGGTACTTTTCTAAAGAGGATGCAGGAATAGCCAATGTGCACCTGTAACTATACTCAGCTTGCTACTAATTGGCTAGTATGATTTACATGGCAAGAAAAGTGCCATTTTTAGCTTAGCAGAGGGTGGTGGTAAGATGGGCACCCTCCTGCCTCACTGTTGGGAAAGCCTTTGCTGGTTGAGAGATGCACACACAAGGGCACCAAGAACCACACACACGAGTACTCATAGTACCAGCACTAGCACAGGTGACAAATGGGCTGGATGAGGAACTCAACTCTGACCTTGGCCCAAAGACACCCAGTGACTCTGGACCATTTGCTGAAAAGACTGAGCTGCACCACTAAACTACTTGCGCACCTCACCAAACATCAGCTGCTACCGTGATGTGTTGCTGAGTCTGGCTCTCCACTCTGGTCTATGATCTGTGTCTCTACCCTGACAACAATGGGATCTTCATTGCTGGAGTGAAATCTTAAAATAACTGACTCTACTTTTTTCTTCTATTTAAAAATTGTTTTAGCTACTCTAACCTTTTCATGTAAATCGTACAACAAACATGCGTTCTACAAAAATATTAAAACTGTATCCAATCTAAAGACTAATTTAAAGGTAACTATGTAGCAACACTTGTAGGAAGCCAGTTATGAACTACTGAGACAGGCCTGCTTGGGGAAGTAGAACAGCCAGGAAACCCAACACAAGGACAGGCTAACACTAAGCCAAACAGATGTAGACCCCTCAGAGGAGCCACCAAGAAGGAAGGGAAGAGGCATCAGAAAGGAAGCTATCAATAGTGTCAGACACCAGAGACCAAGAATCCAAGAACAGAGAAGAATCCTAGATGTGGCATCTCAGGAAACCCTGACAGGGAGAACATGGAGATTGAGGCTGCAGACAGTTAAGGGCTGCAGACAGGCAGGGGCAGCCTACAACAAGGAGCAGGCAGCTGGGGTGGGGGCAGCAGTTAGTGCTGCTTGTGGGGAGATGCAGTAGGAGCAAGCTCTACCTCTGAAAGGAAGCTCTATAAGATTGGGCAGGTGGGCTGTTCTGGTGACAGAACCAGCAGAGACCACATCGGGGACACAAGATGAAAGCACAAATGACTGGGCACCCCCCACCATGTCCAGCCATGGGTGAGTGGGGACAGTTCATGCTCACCAGCAGTTCAAGCCCTGCTGGTCTTGTTGAGGGGAGTAGG
Source organism: Otolemur garnettii (assembly GCF_000181295.1). Taxonomy (NCBI): domain Eukaryota; kingdom Metazoa; phylum Chordata; class Mammalia; order Primates; family Galagidae; genus Otolemur; species Otolemur garnettii. The sequence continues at coordinate 311,931 of NW_003852462.1, forward strand.
GTCTGGTTACACAATAAATATTCACTATTTATTTGGGAAATATTAAAACCACAAAACAGGGGATGGCGCCTGTGGCTCAGTGAGTAGGGCGCCAGCCCCATATACTGAGGGTGGCAGGTTCAAAACCAGCCCCGGCCAAACTGCAACAAAAAAATAGCTGGGTGTTGTGGTGGATACCTGTAGTCCCAGCAGCTTGGGAGGCTGAGGCAGAAGAATCGCCTGAGCCCAGAGCTAGAGGATACTGTGAGCTTGATGCCACAGTACTCTACTGAGGGCAAGAAAGTGAGACTCTGTCTCTTAAAAAAACAAAAACAAAAACAAAAAACAGGGCAGTTCCCATAGCTCAGTGGGCAAGGCTCTAGCCACATGCACCAGGGCTGGTGGGTTTGAACCCAGTCCTGGCCTGCTAAAAACAAAAATATAGCTGGGCATTGTGGCAGGCACCTGTAGTCCCAGCTACTCAGGAGGCAGAGGCAAGAGAATAGCTTAAGCCCAAGAGATGGAGGCTGCTGTGGTCTGTGACACCACAGTACTCTACTGAGGGCAACAGTGTGAGACTCTGTCTCAATTAAAAAAAAACAAACAGGGCGGCACCTGTGGCTCAGTGGGTATGGTGCCGGCCCCATATACCGAGGGTGACGGGTTCAAACCCGGCCCCGGCCAAACTGCAACCATAAACAGCCGGGCGTTGTGGTGGGCGCCTGTAGTCCCAGCTACTCGGGAGGCTGAGGCAAGAGAATCACCTAAGCCCAGGAGTTGGGGGTTGCTGTGAGCTGTGTGACGCCATGGCACTCTACTGAGGGCCCTGAAGTGAGACTCTGTCTCTAAAAAAAAAAAAAGACTTTACAGAAACAAACAAACAAACAAACACACAAATCAAAAAAACTAAAACCGTAGCATAACCCATTGCCAAGTATAAGAGCACCATTCATTCTGGTGTGTGCTCTTCACAGGGTTAGCAGCAGGTGTATGACATGCAGACTGGCCTGAAGCAAGTCTCTCCTCATCTCCTGGGACTCATTCTTGATGTGACTTCAGCACCCACCACACTAGTCATTTCAAGGGGCTCAGTCAGCAACACCATGATGGCACGCCCAATCTGCAGATGTGCTTTCCCAAGACAGAGTACCCGCAACTGGGCTTCCTGGGCTAAAGCAAAAGCTGCAGTGAGGCTAACAGCCCCTTCGCTGTGCTACCTCCACCCTCACCCTCCATAGCAATCCCAGCAGCCCAGAGTCGTGGTTTGCACACTTCCTTCTGGCAGCAGCACTCTCCTCCCATGAGATCCTATGCAAGATCTCCACATGTAGGCAGACAAAAGCCTGCTGCCCAGCTACCTGGACCCCACTCTGCTCTGGGCTTGCCCCTAGGATAGTGTCCAGAGAGACTCTCAAGCTGGTCCGGATCCCAAGGCTGGCACCAATCTCCCCAAGAGCCCCAGAAACTTGCAGACTGTTAACTCCCCAATCAACTATGTAAACAACACCAAAGACGGCGGGTGGTACCTGGTGACTGGGAGAGGCCAGGCCTCTTGGCAGCAGCTTGGGGGGCTGAGATCCCAGACAAGCCCTGCAGCCTCCCTAAGCCTCAGCTGCCTCAACCACACGAAGGGGACTTGTGCTTAGCTTAAGGACTATTCTGAGGATCGCAAGACACTGAACATGCCCAACACATACTAAACACTCAATAAATACTTCTTTCCTTCCTTCAATAACATTCGCGTGGGTCTTTAGAAACAGCAGAAGATGGGTGGTGCCTGTGGCTCAAAGGAATAGGGCACCGGCTCCATATGTCGGAGGTGGTGGGTTCAAACCTAGCCCCGGCCAAAAACTGCAAAAAAAAAAAAAAAAAAAACCCCAGCAGAAGAATAAGGCCATTTTCCACTCTGTTTATCCTGATCTGTTCTTCTCAACTCTATACCGGGGGGTCTGGAAAATACTAATACTCACAGGTGGCACCTAAAGATTTAGACACACCAGCAAAACCAAACTCTGAGCAAACACTTTTAGTAGGTGGGAGGAATAAGAGGATGAGTTCTAAATAAGTCCAACTTAACCAACACACATTCAAAATAGATTGTTACATGGAAACAAAAGATGTTTAACAGGCAAAGTCTATTCAGAATGCAAAAACTGTAAAAAATGAACAAATTTGTCTTGTTCTACCTCAGAACTAAAGACTTACCTTCATAAGGAGTCATCTCAGGGCCTCGTACAACATAATGCCTAAAGGAGAGAAAAAAATTACTGGGATTTGGGAATGTCAAATTCTCCAAACTGAGTCACTTCAAGGCTAGGTTTGTAGCATCCATCCAAACTATATTTGCCAACATTCAACCAAGCACACAACTGCAGGGTAAGTACTGAATGAAAAGCACTCCAGTCTCCTGTGCTGTAGGAACTGTAGCCAATTGCCACCCTTAAAAGGCTATACTTTCTAAATTTTCCACAAAGTGCTTTTGTTTCTACAACGCAACACGCAAGAATTCTCTGTAGTCACTAAACTAAAATTATAAAGGAATTTTAATTTCATAATACATTTTTTTTTTGGAGACTGAGTATCACTCTGTTACCCTGTGAGGAGTGCTATGGCATCATCACAGCTCACAGCAACCTCAAATTCCTGTGCTCAAGCCATGCTACTGCCTCAGTCTCCTGAATAGCTGGGACTACAGGCATGTGCCACTATGACCAGTTAATTTTTCTACTTTTTGTACAGACAGAGTCTGGCTATTGCTCAGGATGGTCTCAAACTCCTGAGCTCAAGCAATCCTCCCACCTTGACCTCCAGGAGTGCTGGGATGACAGGTGTGAGCCTCTGCACCCGGCTTCATATACATTTTACATATCTTATCTTACCCACTGTGCCCAGCTTCATATATATCTTATCTTACAACATGCACACAGGTGAACGAGGGCACAGCTAGTGACATGAAGCTGGCTCTATGTTCCTCCCCACCTCCATGCTGATGTTCCTGGAAAAACCAGACGTGACCTCTGAGCAGCTGTGCTGGAGGAGGAAGCAGGACAATGTTGACTACACCACAGCCAAAGTCCTCAGAGAGCTCAGACTAGAAGAAGCAACAAATAAACGCTACACTTCCCTATGCAAAAATAAATAAGGTTTCTCCTATACTGAACCCCTGCTCTCCTTCTGGAGTCTGGAACTTTGGTAGCTGCCTAGAGGTGACAACTGGTCACCCTAAAATCCCTGGCACTGAGTCTGATGAGCTTCTCTGGTAACCACATGTCAAATGGGTCATTCTCTGAGAGGAATCTGGATGCCTGTGCATGATTTCCTACAGACTTTGTCCTATGCACCTCTTTGCTTTTCTGATTTTGCTGTCTTTTCACTATATAAATTTTAACACAAGTATTCCTTGTGAATCACTGCACCTGGCTGGTCTTAGAGACTCCCCCCTCCTCGGCCCTCAGGTCACACATCGGGAGGGGTTCTCAACACAGTGAGGATGTTCCCACAATTCACAGAAGTAGAGGTAAGCTGCTTACGAAACCTGCCAGGGTGAGGCCTCCTCTATGAACTGGGGAAGGTGAACCCCTGCTCCATTTGGAAAATATTTTTAATTCAGTTAAATCTCTTTTGTCTCTGGTATAAAATAATTTATAAGTATTTTTTAAAGATCAAAACATAAAACATCCTGCTTGGTGCCCACAGCACAGTGGTTATGGTGCCAGCCACATACACCAAGGCTGACAGGTTTGAAACCAGCCTGGGCCAGCTAAAACAACAATGACAACTGCAACAACAAAAAAAATAGCCAGGCATTGTGGTGGGTACCTATAGTTCCAGCTACTTGGGAGGCTGAGGCAAGAGAATCACTTAAGCCCAAAAGTTGGAGGTTGCTGTGAGCTGTGTTGCCACAGCACTCTACAGAGGGCGACATAATAAAACTATGTCTCAAAAACAAACAACAACAAAAACAAAAACATAAAACATCCTTCAAGCAAAGAGAAAATGCTTTTTTAATGCCTTAGCCTTACACTTTATTTCTTATAAATTTACTAGAAAATTTGGTAGAGGCTGTATTTCTCTAAAGGTATGTGTAGTCTCCTAACTCCAACTTTGGCCAAACAGCTACTATGAAATCAATGTTTACATGACACAGGTGCTCAGGGGCACGTGGCCTGAGCCAGTGCCAGGGCTGGAGTGCCAGAATCCTGTTCCCATTACAAGCGCTCTGAAGCAAGACAGGCTACCTGCCAGCATCCAGAGCAACGAGTATAGGGAAGGCTACTCTAAGTCCTCAACCTGCAAGGTGTGTGTGATCAACAGCTGTGAACCCTGTACAATCCAAATCCTCTTGAAGAACCCCAGCCTGAGTCAACAGGACTCTGTGGTGTCTCCCACACGTCGTCCTCTGGGAAAATTAGAGAGTATCCACTCACACCTGGGTAGGGTGCCAGGACAGCCTGCCCACTGTCATGGCCAGAAGGACCAGGCCAAGGTGACCAGCCTAGGTGACCAGGCTCACCTAGCCAAGCCAGGAGAGAAGCTGTGTATGACAGTTGTGCAGGAAGACAAAGCCTTACCATTCAAGAATATTTGAAGGAAGGGGCTCAGCACAGATGTAAGGCACCGGGTCTTTCTTAATCCGAAGGTAGTCCTGCTTCAGTCTCTGGGTTGCTGTTGTTGGAGCTCTCTTACTACTGTTGCTGCTCATCTATTAAAAACAAATGTTTACATTTATAGAGAATGAGAGATGGACAATAACTCTTCTCATCCCAAGTTCAGCAGCAATACTCCTCTGCTCTCGTTTCTGCAGCCCATAATTCGTTTGCATGTGCACATCTCCTGCCAGGAACCCAGAATCACAGCCAGCAGGTCACTCTAACTTGCCACCCACCCAGATGTCCAGAGGTCCTCAGGGTCCTTTTCCCATCCATCTTGCCACCACCTTTCACTTATGCAATGTATGGCACAGGTGCAAAGATAAAGAGAATCCCAAAGTCTCAGTTCTGTCCTCAAAGAATCTAAATGGAAATAAAGACAACGATCTTAAAGGGCCATAGGTAGGTGTGCTGAAGCCTGGTCCAGATCCCCAAAACAGTGGTGCATGTCTTCCAAATCTGAGCTCAGTGATGCCTTGTGGGATTGAGTATTTACACGAAGGAAAACTGAAAGTACCACAAACCAGCTGACCTGCCCCAAAACCTGCTGGACAGTATTTACCATTGGTCACCAGCAAAAGGAGCAAAGGAGTCTCATTCTGAGGCCAGAGGAACAGAGACTCTCGAAAGCCCCCAAGGCACTGGTTGGGCACAGGAGAAGTCATGCCTTCTAGGTAGATGGGGCCGGGCCACAGGTGGACAGGCAGAGCCTCAGGGTCTGGCAACAGCACTGGTCACTGTGTTAGGAACCCAACACATAGCTAGGGGTGGGATTAAGACTGGCCAGGGAGGCAAACCCGGGGCAGTGCCCAGAAGACCTTTGGGAACAAGCCTTACAACAGATCACATCTTCTATTAAAAAGGCCACATTAGTAGCTCAGCTCGACAGTACTGAAGGCTAAGCACAGGGGGTGAGGCAGTGCCACCACTATTCAAGAAAAAAGACTGGAGGCCAGGCATGGTGGCTCACGCCTATAATCCCAGCACTTGGGAGGCTGAGGTGGATTACCTGAGCTCACAGATTTGAGACCAGACTGAGCCAGAGAAAGACATCGTCTCTAAAAAAGGAGCTGGGCATGTGGCGGGCACCTGTAGTCTCAGTTACTTGGGAGGCAGAGGCAAGAGAATTGCTTAAGGCCAAGAGTTAGAGGTTGCTGTAAGCTATGAGGCCACAGCACTCTACTGAGGGTGACAAAGTGAGACTCTGTCTCAAAAAAAAAGAAAAGAAAAGAAAAAAGACTGATCAGGGACCTGGGACTCCTCAGTTACATTCTAGAAGATGAAGGGAGGGTAGTGATCGGGACACTGGACTCCTCACTGCCACAGACATCAGAATAGCTCCAACTTGATCTCTTTCATATACTGGAGTTTCTCATAACTTAAGATGGAAAGAAAAAAAGGTCTGCAGCTATAAATAAAGTGTGAAACCACTAGTCTAAAATATGGAAACGAGGACGTGGGGATATGCAGTGATGGAGAGAAAAGGACCAAGAGACATTCCTCTGGTCTAGAATGGGCAGGCTAGGTGTGGGCAGTAGGGCAGAGGTGTCCACACCTTCCCACTACTGTCAGCCCCAGACCACTGCAAATGCCACCTTTCAACAACACACTGATAGTCAGGGCTCCCAACCTGTCTCATATGGCACTATCTGACCAAAAGCTATAATGACAGTCCTGGACAACAGCGACCATGAGCAATAGCCAAAGACCTCTACCTGACCTCCCAGTCCATACAAACCTGAAGTCTGCCCCACACCAGCCGTGGGGCCGCCTTTATCCTTAGGGTTCCCTGTGAATAGCTGTATGCTCATCTCACCAAAAGGTTTCCACACACTTGGCTACTATGGACTCACTCCTCAGAGTAATGTCACCACCAGATGATCTAGTGTCTGCCTCCCCACCAGTGTTAGCCCCAAGGCTTGGTGCACTCACTCCACACCCCCAGGACCCACAGTGGCTCAGCCAGACATCCCGCAGTGCACGCCCATCTTGTTCATCTTTCTGGGATCCCCTTCCCACTCTTATCCCACTGACCCTAATGCAGGATCCCACTACTTTTCCTGCCCAGTGTCTCCCAGTTGCTCCAAGCCTCTCCGCTCCTAATCATTCCCAGTTCAGGCCATCTTGTACAGTGACTTCAACATAAAGTTCTGATCATACACACACACTCCCCAAAAGCGCCTGAGGATCCCCATCAACACATCCTCCTGTCTGCCAATCCTTGGACAAAGTGGCCCCAGTCACTCTCCTGGCTCCCAACTCCCAAGACCCCTGACAGAGCCTGAGCTCCAAATTCCTCATCAACCCACCCCTCCTTCTCACAACTTGCTTCTCTACCTAGTCTACAGGTGGAAAACTCACCTAGGCCCTTTCCAACCCAGATGGAAGGCCACCTCCTTCAGAAGCCTCCCTGATTCCCCTTGTCAAATGCCTCCTACTTGGTCCTTCACCTGACTGACACATCATGCATGGGTCTTTGGAACCAGCAGAGGTGAGGGTAGGCTCTTCTGCCTGGCTCTGCCATGAGTGCTCCCACTGGGAGCAGGGCTACAGTCCCTCAGCTTCTGGCTGGAGAAGTCAAATGGGCCAGGTAACAAACTGCAATGATCCCAAAGCAGAACTGCCACACAGTACTTGTTTCTTCTTTTTTTTTTTTTTTTGAGACAGAGCCTCAAGCTGTCCCCCTGGGTAGAGTGCCGTGGCATTACAGCTCACAGCAACCTCCAACTCCTGGGCTCAAGCGAGTCTCCTGCCTCCGCCTCCCAAGTAGCTGGGACCACAGGCGCCCGCCACAACGCCCGGCTATTTTTTGGTTGCAGCCGTCATTGTTGTTTGGCGGGTCCGGGCTGGGGATACGAACCCGCCACCTTAGGTGTACGTGGTTGGCGCCTTAGCCAGTTGAGCTATAGGTGCCGAGCCCTTGTTTCTTCTTTTAAATGTTCACCATGAAGTTAACACTCCACCATATGCAAAATAACTCTGGCTAACTGAAATACAACGGTATTCTGACTCAGCTAAGCAGTCAGATTGGATGCTTTATCAAGATTAGTGGACATATTTTTAAAGGTAGTGAATAGGCACGGAAAAGTGAAACACGTTCTGCATGGTCAGTCATGACCAAACCTCTGCCCCATCCCTGCTGAGAGGTGTGATATGTAAAATCACATTATGATACAATGGCTCAGTTTCCTCAACTATGTCTCCTCTGCCTCACAGAGAACAATGCTCTTCAGGTCCAACCCAGAGGTTTGAGGAGACTCTTTCTCCAAATTCTCCCTATCTGAATATGACAGCAGGAAGGGCATGTAACACTACAAAGAAATCAAAATAATGTGAAAACACAGTATGAAGCGTATGTGACTCAGGTTCCCTTCAAATAAGTCTTGATGAAGAACATATAGTATATCATACTTAAGGGAACAGCTAAAAAAATAAAAGGCACAGGTAAAAGCCGCTATCACATACACACTGCAGGAAAGTAACCTGCATCCCCACTGAGGGCACAGACCCTTCAGGTCCATGTTGTTGTGGGATGCCCAGCACACCTTCACCTCACTCCTCTTTTCTCTAAACATCTCTTTTCTACCCTGAGTGTGGGTAATCAGGTGATCTTGTGCCAGAAGATCTTGCCTGGCCATCAGATAGACACGTGACATGTCCAGGCCCGTCACAAAAGCATCTTCCTTTCCCAGCAGATTGCTTCACAGACTGGATAGAGGCCCAGGGCTGAAGAAGGCAGCCCTGCCACCACTCACACACCTGCCTGAGAACGGAGCTGCTACAAATGAGGTCAACAGTGCCAAGCTGTGCACAGATTACTGATGCAAATCCTAGGCATCTACATTCAACCCTTCCTAAAGTCTCCATATTGAACTTTTCGATTAAATGATATCCTTAATTTCTCTTCCTTTGAAGCCTGATTATACCAATTTCACTCGCCTGGACTGAAAAGAGTCCTGACCCCCCTACCCTGCCCATACTTCAACCCATGCGCTCTCATAGCTCTCACACTGCGTTGTCCTTAGCTGCCTCCCCGCTGTGCTGTGGGCTTACCTTATTTGGGTCCGGCAGAGGGTTGGGAACTATCGTGAATTACACGCACACCTGCTAAATGGTACGCCCTGAAAAGACTAGACGCTTACACCTGGCCAAGGGCTGTGCTGATGGCCTGAGCACAGGTCGGGGTTTGGATCAGGGCTTCCAAGTCCACCCCAGCACGCCGGCCGCCTGGACCCTGGCTTCCCACTCTTACCGCTTGGATTTTCTGTTATTTTACACCCAGAAACACAATCCCGACCACACTCGTTTCTCTTGGGGTTTATACGACAATGTGGGGTTCCAACTGTTCAGGGGTGAAGCGGCGGCGGCGGGCTCAACGGCAGCGCCCCCTAACACACTCCTCAGGACACATGTACAAATCAAGGTCAATACTGCCTCGTCCGAGAAGTGCCCACGAGTGTCCCAACTAACTGGAGGCCTTTTCATAAGAGAACCAGCCGCGCGACCAACCAAACTCCCAACCCGGCGGTGGCCGCCCCCGGCCCGGAGCCCCGGCGCCCCGCCGTAACCGACCTCTGGTTCTGCGCAGGGACGCTCCGGGCCGGGGCCCCGCGGGCGGCGGGAGCTAACGGAGACGTCGATGTAGAGTCCCCCGCGGCCCCGCGCCCCGGCCCTCAGCTGCAGCTGACTCCACGGGGCGGACAGGCAGCCCGAGGCCCCGGCGCAGCGGGAGCACGAGCTCACCTCTTCCTGTCGCCGCGGGTGGGCCGCCGCCGCGCTCAGGCTCGCGTGGTCGAGACCGGAGCAGGGTGCGAAAGAATGGGGCCCGCACCAGAGAGAGCCGCACCACGCCGGAACGGAGCCCACCGCACCCGCCAAAGCACCACCGCCGTCTCCAACTCCACCTCAGCTTCCAAGATGGCTGCCTACGGGGCGGGGCCTATACGCAATTCCGCTTCCGGTGTGCGGTTTGCCAGTGGGCAGCCGCTCTAGGCAGCCCGGAGGACGACGCCCACGTCTCTGTTACCACCGGCCCCAGCTAGGCCACGCAGCGGTCTACGGAGAGAACTGTCAGCGCGTGCGCACTGACAGGCAATTCCGCGGGGCGGGGCTCCAGGTGGAGAAGGCCAGCGCGTGCGCACTGTGGGGGGAGCTATGCAGTATGGTTCCCGCCGCCAGTCCGCGGGTCTCGCGATGCGGTCCCCGCCCCCGAGCCGTCTCTCGGCCACAGCACTGTCTGCGGATGGCTCTGGGAGCAGTGAGCAGCCGCAAGAGGACCCCTGCGGGGAGAGGGATTTCGACTCTCCCGCCAGCCTCTTCCAGCTTGGGAACCCGTACGGCGGTGTCCGGCAAGGAGCCTGCCGCATCCCCGCTGAGCTCCCTCCGGGCCTGGCACACAGTCGTCGTGCCCGGAGGATCCTGCTCAGTTTCGTCCGCTCCCGCGCCCCGCCTGCCCTTGTAGAGCACGCCCTCAGCCCCTGGCCTGAGCCCCTCGAGCCAGTCCTGGGTTCTGACTGAGCGCAGGGTCGGCTCCGGGTGTCCGGGACATGTGTGACACGCCGTGACCGCCTCGCAGCCCGTACTGACGCCCCGTACCCCTCCGTGGGCCAGCCGTGCCCCACTGGAGCCCCCGGGACAGGCCAGGTATGGACCTGTGGGGGAGTGGTCTTCCTCTTCACACACACACACAGCCCGCTCTGACTTGGCAGGTTTGGAGGGATGTGAGGGTGCAGAACGCTGGGGATGGGCCTGTGGGGCAGGTAGCAGAGGAAGGCCAGTGCAGGATCCACTACAGGTGACACATGACAACTGATGATCCCCTGGCGCTGGAGCAGAACTTAGGAGTGTCCATCTGTCTGCCAGTTCCCCACTAACGAGTCAGTCCATGGGAATCCAGCCTGTTTTCTTTGGCTGTCACCAGGCTCTACCTTCTGCTGCTGCCCTCAGGAAACATGCAGGACAGACTAAGCTGTTTTCAGAGTGTGGAAAGTCAGGACACATGGTCCTGAGGCTTGAGAAGGCTCTACTTACCACTTGCTGCCAGCCTGGCTGCCTGCTTCCCATCCCAGCTGCTAAGGCCATCAGCTCTATGGCCAGAGCACTGAGTGGTCTGTGTCCCACTGACCAGGACCATGAATCTGAAAGTCATGGAAGGAAGGCCACCTGGGCTAAAGGTATGAGCACACCTCTGCTCACTCACAGCCAGCACCGGGGCCATGGCCTGGAACAGACCAAGTCCCTCCCCTAGCTCGGTTTGTCTCTAAGTAAATATCCCAGTGTACTTACAGAGACACTGCAGGTGCTGGAGCGTCTTGGCAGGGAGACTGCAGAAGAAACTTCCACTCAGAGCTCGGCTCCAGCCTCCTTCTCACAAAGAGGAGCACACCTGAGTCACACCCCAAGGGAAAAGGCTCCTGAGACAGGTGTGGCCAGAAGGTCTTGTCCAAACATCACAACCCCACCTACCCACATCTGCAACCTCCTGGTCAGTGGGACACAGGTTGCTCAGTGCTCTGGCCACAGAGCTGATGGCCTTAGCAGCTGGGATGGGGAGCAGGCAGCCAGGCTGGCAGCAGATGGTGACTAGAGCCTTCTCAAGGTTCAGGACCATGAGTCTGAAGGCAATAGCCACCCTTCTGCAGCAGCAGAACCTGGGTTAGCCTTCAGGAGGGACTTCCTGCCAACTCTGTAGGGCATGGGTCATGGAGTGTATGCCCCTGCCCTGATCAGGGCTCCCTCTTCCATGGGAAGGCCAGGGCTTTCTGCTCCCCACAAGCTGCCCCTTGGCTAGACAAGCTCTTCAAAGGCTAAGCTCTCCTGCTGGCTCACTCCTGTGATACAGGGAAGCACAGGTCACTCTAGTCTGGAGGTCTCCTGCTGTGGCAGCTCAGGCTGCTCTTGTGCCCTGACCTCAATGGCAGTACAGCCTACTCACTTGTAGGCAGCTGCTCAGAGATGGATCTGGGGACTCTGCCACTGGCCCATAGCTACTAGCAATGTCAGCTAACCCTTGCTTTGAGCTTGAAGAGGGGCTGTGGCCCCATTTTCTGTGGGGGGGGAAGCAGGCTCAGAAAGGTGGAGTAACTCAGGGAGGCTACACAGTCAGTGACAGAGCTGCAATTTACTCCAGGCCCTGGGAGGGACCAGGACCCCTCTTCATTAGTGTCACTTCCCTTTCTCAGGACATCACCAGTGACTGCTGCCTCCCACCAGAGCTGCCAGACCAGAGACCTCACTCCATTCTCAGAGTGGAGGCTGGACCTGCTGGATGCAGTGACTCCCTCATGTTTCAGCCCAGGTCCTTGCTGCCAACGGGCTGGGCAGTCAGGAACCCAGAGTCAGCCTGGGGCAAGGGGAGGGGCCCCAGCCCACTCTCCAACCTGGGACCAGGCTGAAGGTCTAGTTGTTGGGGACAGCAGGGCCCCAAGAGGACAGGGTTATCCTGCCACCGGCACACCATCTGTCCTCACACAGCCACACTTCAGCCAAAGATCTTGGCTGGGGAGATAGTGTGACTTGGCCCAGGGTGGATTGAACATGTGCTGGCTTGTGCTCTCAACATGTTGCATGTCCTCTTGGCACATGTGTGGTAGGTGATGGCTTTAGTATCCAGTGGGGAAAGTGAACCCCGTGCGGAAAGTGAACCCCGTGCCTACTTTGAGCACCAGGTGCTACCTCCACAGCCAGGCCCTGGGTGGTTCTCACAAGTAGTGCCTGTCCCATTGGCTGGGCAGCTAGTCCCAAGGGACACCTGAATGCTGGTAACAAAGGCCCACACCCAGCGTCCCTCAGCCACAAACACCAGTGGTCAGATCTGGCACCCTTCCCAAGACTGGCAGGAAGTAAGAACCGGGCCTCACCACAGTCTGCTTGGAGCCCATGTCTGACCTGAGACCTGTGTTCCAGGAGTTGAGGAAGACAGAGGGGCATCCAAAGGGGTCTTGGGCCACACTGTCCTCTTCTCCCACTTTAGGAACTACCATCCCTTCCAGCTAGCAAGGGCCAGGACCCAGACCTTACTGGGGGCGCTCCAGGTGATAAAGGCATACCTGGCAGAGGCCCCCATCTCTGCCCCCCAACACCCCCTCCTGGGTTGGGAGCAGGGGTGGCCATCTAGCCACTGGACCCCACCCTACAACCCTGTCCATGCCCAGTGGCCTCAAGTCACATCCACTTTGGAGCTGCCATCTTGGCTGCCCACCACATAATGTCAGCAGAACAGCAGTGCCCGCTAGGGCTCTCTTCCCCAGGCCAAGGCTCTCCTAGGGTCTCCCCAGCCTGAAGTGGAGAATGTGTCTCACTGGGAGGACACAGCATGTGCTGGACGGACCCTCAGAAGACATTTCAGACACGGCAGGGGCAGCACTCAGGGTGGACACCACTGACGGTGTGAGCTATGTTTGACCACAGCATGTGCGTGTGGAGCCAGGCAAGAAGAGAAGTGGCATGGCCTGTCTTAAACACACACACAGGGAGAGGGCAGGAGAGGGAGGCAGCCTGTGCAGGGCAGGGTTCCAGTCCTTCCTAGAGTATATGGTGTATCTCCTGTTGTGTGTGACTGTACACCTGAGTGTGAGGGACAACGACCTCCACCCGCGCTGTGTCTGAGGTGCCCACAGCCACCTGTGAGTCTTGAGCCTTCTGTCCTGAGGTCCAGACCCTGCCTCATCTCCAGGGAGCCCTGGAGGCTCCGACTGGACCCTGAGACCCTCTGTGAAGCACCCCCTTCTCCTGCCTGTCCAGCTGAGGAGGAAGAGTGGATACAGGAGTCAGAATCTTCCAGGCACCTGCACCTCTTCTGTTACGTGCTGCTGGTGGCCTGCCTTACCCGTGGGCTCAGCATGGGCGTCAAGACTGCCCTCATGGCTTGGCGCCTGTGGCTCAAGTGGCTAAGGCGCCAGCCACGTACACCCAAGGTGGCGGGTTCAAATCCAGCCCGGGCCCGCCAAACAACAATGACAGCTGCAACCAAAAAATAGCCGGGCGTTGTGGCGGGCACCTGCGGTCCCAGCTACTTGGGAGGTGGAGGCAGGAGATTCACTTGAGCCCAGAAGTTGGAGGTTGCTGTGAGCTGTGATGCTATAGCACTCTACCCAGGGGGACAGCTTGAGGCTCCTGTCTCAAAAAAAAAAAAAACTGCCCTCATTACCTAGTGCTAGCAGGAGCTCCTATAGACTGCATGAGGAGTGTGGGAGGCCCAGGAGTGAAGTGGCAAGCACTGGCTGGTGCTTGCAGGGCCCCTGGTGTCGGCGGCAAGAGTGGCTAAAGCCCGGCACATTGCTCCCCTGAGCCCAGGAGGGCTCGGTGACTCAGACAATAACGGGGACAATATGGGAGGTCCTCAGGTTCTAGTGACTTGGCATGTCTGAGCCAGCAGGTCTGGCCTGGGACCCTGGAGCCTCTGGGCAGGACTGGGACCAGGCTAGCCAGCCAGGCTATACATCCCTGGGTGCCCTGGTGTCCATCCCCACAATGGGCTGGTTGGTCTGGGGGCCCGTGTATCCTGAAGCACAAAATCTTCCCCAGTTACTCAGTATGGCAGATGATGCCTCACCTTGGGCCCATGGTACTGAACATTGTCTAGGCTTGACTCTCACCCCAGGCCTGGCCATACCTACCCTAATTAGACATGGCCACATTGGCTGCTGGAGGTCAGTGTCATCAAGGCCAAGAGATGCTTATTCCCTGGGCCAAGCCCCCAGGGACACAACACAAGCCCTGGCCTGGGCTTGTCACCTGGGTCTGGTCTTCCCTAGGGGTCCACCCACCCGCCTCAGCCCCACCTCCAGACACCTCATTCTCTGCCATCCTGCTGCCCAACCACCTAGGCTGAGCTCCAAGGCCATGATTAAATGCCTGAGGTGGTACCTGAGTTCTGGGGTTTCCTGGTGAGAGGGCACAGTGCCAGTCCCAAGAGTGGATAGCCTAGGGCAGGGTCTCATCCATGCATCTGTGCAGACTGGGCTATGCCACTGGAGGCCAAGGGATATTACCAACAGGCCTGAGTGGGACTACACTGAGAGTTCCAGACCAGATTGAAGCTGGGAGCTGCTGCCCGAGGAGGGACCAGATTGGAGCTGCAGCCATCCCTTGCCCTCTGCCTTGTCTGTTCTCATGACTGACCAGGATGACATCCTGAGGCTGCTGTCCCTGGGCCGCAGGTGTCTACTGGAAAGTAGAGCTTCTCTGAGCAGTGCTGGCACTACCTGGTCATTGTGGCACTACCCTGTCACTTGGAGCATAGGTGCCCTTCCCACTAGTCAATCCATGTGATATGAATCCACACCAGTGAGGGCGAGGTAATTGGTGTGAAAGGGGCCCTCACCCCTGTGCCTGTGGACAGCTCCCATTGAAGACTCCTAGCTCTGGAAGCCTGGTCATTGCTGACCGCCCAGGCCCTGCTAGGACCTCTGCAGGGGGTCATTGTGGTCGGCACTCCCTGGAGGGCACTGGGGAGCCTAGGGAGGAGGTGGGGGACCTATTCCTAGCACCTCTACCAGGACCTGGACCCTCTTCTCCCCCACACCTCCCACCATCCCAGGCCCTGTGGTGAGCAGTCACTGGGACTCAGGCCAGGTCACTGCCCTAGGCAGCATGGCAAGCGTGACAGGCTCTCCATCCCTGTTAAAAACTGGGACCTCGGCTCAGTGCCTGTAGCTCAACTGGCTAAGGCTCCAGCCACATACACCTAAGGTGGCAGGTTCAAATCCAGCCCGGACCCACCAAACAACAATGACGGCTGCAACCAAAAAATAGCCAGGCGTTGTGGCGGGCGCCTGTGGTCCCAGCTACTTGGGAGGCTGAGACAGGAGACTCGCTTGAGCCCAGGAGTTGGAGGTTGCTGTGAGCTGTAATGCCACAGCACTCTACCCAGGGGGACAGCTTGAGGCTCTGTCTCAAAAAAAAAAAAAAAGCTGGGACCTCCAGGGGCCTTCTACAAAGTCTGTTGTGAGTTCCTGAGGGTAAGGGTGTGGGGATGGTCAGTCTTTATAGTGAAATAATAGAAAAATTATTAACATATAATGTTTTAGTAAAGACTAAAATCAGTCTCTCTTTCTGCTCTTTGCTGCTCTTTCCTCTCTCACTTCTGACCTAAGAATATGAAATAAACGGGGCAGCACCTATGGCTCAAAGGAGTAGGGCGCCGGCCCCATATGCCAGAGGTGGTGGGTTCGAACCTAGCCCCAGCCAAAAACTGCAAAAGAAAAAAAAAAAGAATATGAAATAAACATACTTTTATATCCTACTCTTGGTCTAGAGAAACCTTTTTACTGGCTCTGTGGGAAGCACCTACTGAGGTCTGCTCCCTATTACAGGCCTCAGGGCCATGCCTAAATAAGGGCAGGTCCAGACTGACCCAGCCCTTTGTCCTGAGTTCCCTGTGGCCAGCAAGCAAGCTCTCTGTGTGCAGGGTCCTGGCTGTGCTCAGCTAGCTTGGCTGGAGCTGCAGGGGAGCACCCTCTCCCCAAGGGCCAAGCTCTGAGCCCTCCCTCTGCCTACCATTCCCCAAGGGGGTACTCCTGTCCCTAACCCAGGACCTCAATTACCTCAGTGAGCTGCTGGCCAACCAGCCTAGATGGAGACAGGGCTGGTGCACAGAGGAGGGCTGGCTGCCTTTCCTGTGTGCAAGTACTGCAGCTTCCAGAGCTGCTGCTGGATGCCACAGCCCTTGCCCTGCTGCTGGGCTACTGCTGGCCCTGCAAGACACAGGTGTCCTACCTAGGGACCATCCCTGCCTCAGGTGCCTCACATCAAGCCAGGGGCCACTGACTACAGGAGGATGCCCAAAATCCTAGGGACCAGTAGGCCCCATCTTCCTTGGATGCTCTTGGGCATCTGGCTGGAGTCTTGGCTGAAGAGTTAGGCTGAATCTGGCCTTTGGGATCCTGACACCTGAACCAGACCTGCCATGCAGTCAGCCTCTCCACCTGATCCTTAGACCTATGGTGGAAAGGGCTCCTCTGGCTCCCCAAGCAGGCCAAACCAGCTTCCACAGAGCTTCCCTGGCCACCCAAGGGCCCAGGAAGCAGTGTACTGCAGCCTCCAGGCAGCAGGCACTTAGCATGCCTGGCAGGGGCCTCTCAGCTCTTCAGGAGGCCCAGGCTGGTGGGACGTCCTTACCACTGTGTACTCCTCTATTGCAGGCATGACTATGTGCTTGTGAGTGTGAGTAGAGGTTCTGCCACATGGCAGAATATCAGTGTGTTTCTGTAAGCCCACAGGTCTGGCACACACAGTGAAGGTACTCATGCACATGCCAGGCCAGAGGAGTGCAAACAGCACCACAGCGACCTTGGGCTGCTCTATGTTCAGGCTGTCCCACAACCCATGCCGGGTACACTGTAGACCTGGCTCTACTTGACACTCCCTTGGACCAGACCCCAGCAGCTGCTCTGCCAGACCAGGGGCAGGGGATAGCCCCAGGCTGCCCTAGCCAGCTGGCACCCAGCCCTACTCCCACCAGGTGATAAAGTCCAGGCCAGAGAAGGGCAGAGGGGCCAGGGAAAGGAGATGGGTGTTGGGAGTTGGATGTTGGCAAACAAGCCCCAGTCCCCCACCAGGCTCTGGCAACTCTTCTGAGTCTGATTTGCATCCTTTGGGGGGATACCAGTGGTGCCCCACTGAGGACTGGCCCTTAGGGAAGACGGGGGACCCAGAGACACCCCAGCCGAGACAGCAAATTGAGGCTGGAAGCTAGTGGGCAGGCAGAGGGCGCAAGCGTTTTATTAACAATGAGCAACTGATCAGAGCAGGAGGGTGGACCCCCGGCCTGGGCAGGGCCGGAGGAGGGGCCAAGCTCAAGCAGAGGGATAAAGGGGTTAATTCTGCTCTTTAGAGGGTCATAGCCAGCAGGCAGGGGGGTGGCTTGCCCACAGAGCCTCCGGGCAGCATTGCATAGTGGCTAGCTGACTGGCCTTGGCCTGAGGGCCCACAGCTGGGAGGCCCAGCCTATGTTCAAGGGAACATGAAGGCATTAGTGGGCCCCACAAAATAAGTGAGGGGTCCCTGGACCCGTCAGAGAGCCTAGCCTAAAGGGCCAGGCTGGGAGGGGCAGTGCAGAAGGGTAGGGGCCTCCCCCAGCAGTAGGCAGAGCTGGAGTCAAGGTGGTCCTCGAAAGTCCAGAGGAAAGACACAGAGTCAGAACAAGGTCACCATAGAAAATCCACTCAGTCAGCAAAAAGGACATCAGGCATGGGTGGAACGTGCCCATGTGACTTATGTACAGGGTTTGGGCTGAGTTCCATGAGACCATGTATTGGAAAGAGACAGGGACAGGCCTGGGTGTCTGGCAGGGAAGCCTGTGTGGCCAGCCACATGGCCTAGGGACGCCCGCGTCAAGCCAGGCCTGAGGGCCCAGGCCAGAGTCCCACCTGCCCAGCACCTGCGGAGCCCAGCCTAGGTGCCAGGGTCGCTGCATGAGGTACTTGAGTTGGCTCCTTGCATGGGCCACCATCCTGCCCTGGGAAGGTGCTGGCAGCGGGCCACCAGCCTCAGGGCCTAGAGGTGGGGCTCTGGGGGTCTGTGGGAGGGACCCAACTAGCAGGTCAGTGTTCTGAGGCTGTCAAGTGGGGACATGAGGAAGAGTGATTTGTGACATAAATGAACAACCCAGGCCCTGGAGAAGTCATGACTTGCAGACCCAGGGTTCTCAGTAGGAGTGAGGGCACCAAATGACGCAGCACCTCCCAGGGAAATGTGGGCTTTAAAGACTTGGTGCTGGGGTCTGCTCCTGTCCCCAGGGTCCCTCTCCTGGCCCAAGGGTCCAGGTGGCTAGAAGGAGAGAAAAGAGGGGGCAGGGGCTTGCCCGGCGCCAGGCACTGGGGCTGTTGGAAATGGCCGTGTCAACAGGGGCAGGGTGCAGCTGTGAGGACCAGCGTCTTCACAGGCATGTGGGCCATTCAGCTGGGCGGCTGGGGCTCTGGCAGCTGCCCGCCTGCCACCCACCGCCCAGCCGCCAGCCCTAGCTGTCCTCCAGGTGGAGGCTGATGAACTCCTGGATGCACCTTCGGAACTGGAGCTCTGTGGGGCTGCTGCCCGCCAGGGGGCCAGGCTGGCCTGGGGCTGCCTCAGCCTCCCGCATCTCATCGGCCATGCGTGCCAGACGGAGCCTTTGGGGAAGCACAGAGTGAGGCGTCTGCACCTCTGTGAGGCCTCCCTGCTTCCCTCCCAGCCACTAGGGCCCATCCCTGCTCACAGCGTGACAATGTCGGCATTCGCCGCCTGTACCGCAATGGTCAGTGGGTCCTGCTGCTCTTGGTCTAGGGCGTGCTGGTCAGCACCCCGCTTCAGGAACAGGCAGACCTGGCTGAGAGGAGAGGGGCTCATGGGGTGGGGGGTCACATTGGGGAATGTGGTTGGGGGAACACTGGGGCACAAAGGCAGACCAGGGCACGTGGGTAGGGACGTGGGGGCCTCACCCAGTGTGACCCAATAGCGTGGCATGATGCAGGGGCGCCCGGCCCCGGCTGTCTCTTTGGTTCACATCTGCTCCATTTTGCAGGAGGAATTCACAGACGATCAGGGAGCCCTGGGGGGCCGGGGCAGCTCAGAGGAAACAGCCCCTCACAGGACCCCTGCACCCCAACTCCCAAACCTGGGCACCCCTAGCCCGACTGAGCCAGGTCTGCACCAAGGCCAAGGGCCCCTGGGGCAGGACCACAGACAAGGGGTGCAGAGACTGTGCTGTGTCCAGCACACAGCCTCTGCCCCACGCTCACCCCTAGCACGGCCTGCACCAGTGGTGTCTTGCCCTCATCCTCCACGTCAGCCCAGTTGACCTCAGCCCCGTGGGCCAGTGCCATGGCCAGTGCGGGGAGGTCTCGGGTACGTGCAGCGCGGTGTGCCAGTAGCCCAGGGTGCAGTTCGCGCACATCAGCCAGGCCCCAGGCCTCAGCCTCAGCATCCGCATCCACCTCACTACTGGACTCCTCAGACTCCACACCCTCTGCAGAGAGGGGGGGAAGTCAGGGCAGTGACCCCAGGAAGGGAGTGCTCTGGGGCTGGGAGGTGCACCTACCCTCTTCCCTGACACTGTCCACCATGGAGCCCACGCCCACACCGAAGGCCAGGATGTCCGAGCTGCCATCAGAGCTGCCGCCCAGGCCACTGTCGCTGCTCAGACCTGCAGCCCGCAGCAAAGGGTATCCTGGGCATGAGAGGTCTCTGGCCCCTCCCAGAACCAAAGGGACAGGTGGGAATTCCACCCACTCTGCAGGGACACCCTAGGGACAGAATCAGCCCCCACTGTGGGACAGAAGTTAGCCCAGGCTGGGAGGAAAAGAGAGAAACCAGTAACAGCACAAGAGAGCCAAGGGCAGCCTACCCATTAGCCAGACACACATGAAAGGACACCCTCTGGCTAACCAGCAAGATGGGTGGCCAAGCATGGCCATCCACTCTCAGTGGGCCTTTGTCCCGGCTGTGGCCAGTGCAGGCTGGAAGGTCACTGGCATCTCTCCAAGCCCTGGAGATGCCAGCTCAGGCATCAAGGGAGGTGCTCAACATGGACAGCAACCTCAGGAGCTACAGGCTGAGGGCCAGGTGGACACTGTCCTCTGCTGCCCGTGGCCACCTCCCATCAGTGCACATGTAGGCCTGCCAGCATGCACTGCACATGCACAATCACACCCACACCTCTGCACATATCATTCTTGACAGTCAAGGCTCAGCCTCCAGGTCAGTGGCTAAGATACCCCCAGCCCCTCCAGAGGCTGTTCCTGCCCCGTGACAGGGGCCTCACCCAGCTCCTCCCCTGCTTTAAAACTGCCCCACCACTGGCACCTACTCCCAACACTTACTGCGTGGACCAGTCCCTGTGGCCCCTGCATCAAAGTAGGAGAAGAGGGAATCTAGCTCATCTGGGCAGAAGAGGGAATCCCGGCGGAACTTGTGCTCCAGAGTGCCCGCTGCAGGGGGCAGGCCACGTGCTCAGATGGGGGATTGAGGCTGGGGTGGGGTAGGGAGTCCCAAGACATGCTGGGAGTTTTGTGGGTCTCCTGGGTGCCCAGATGAGCCCTGCCTCTAGCCCACCCATCTGCCATGGCCAGAGGCAGGGCTCACCCTGCCCTGCCCAGTGCATGGGCTCAGAGTGTGGCCAAAGTAGCCTCCCACCTGAGGATAGGGCAGCGACAGAGTGCAGAACAGGCTCGAGTTGGCCCTTGCGGAGGGTGGTGGGGGCACGGGGAGAGCTGTGGGGGCGTGGGCACTTCTGCACCCGCCAGCGCCTTGGAGCATCTTGGCTGGGTGCTATGGGTGGCTTCTGCAGAAACTTCTTTTCCACATATTTGTCCTTGATCCAGGCCTCCTTGTCCTGCCTGGACCAGGGCAAACGTGAGGCTGCACCCCCATCTGGGGCTCCCCTAGCTGATCAGGGATGTAGCCCACCTTACCTGGGGCTGCTGGCCGTGGGCTTCCTGCTGCCCACACCCTCGCACTGGGCCTCATAGATCTGGTTCACAGTTCTGTTTCCAAGCTCACACATCAGCTAGTGAGAGATGGGGGGCGGGTGTCAGTCCCAGGTGCAGACTCCAGCTCCCACATATCCTCTAGGGGCCAGCAGCTTTGAGAGCCCAACACCCACCTTCAGCAGCTCTGGCTCCCAGGAGTCCAGTGTCAGGGACCGCACTTTGGAGCAGTGGACACCCAGGCTCCTAGACAGAAAGGTAGTGGTATGAGTTAGGTGGAGCCCCCGTCCCTTCCCCTGCCCCTACTCTCCCAGGCCTACCTGTGGATGCCGGAACACTCAATGCAAAGCAGCACACCCAGGTTGATGCTGGCCCAGCGGGGGTCTGGCTGGCCACAGTCACCGCACTGGCTGTTGCCAGCCACACCCTGCACCCGCTGCAGTGCACTTTCACCCTTGGTGCTGCGCTCCCGAGCATCCGTGGCAGAGTCAATGCTGCTTGTGGATGGGGATGCTGTGCGGTCCAGCCTCTGGAGATGAGTGGGAGCCACTTAGTCCTGCAAGAGCTCCAGCCTCACTTTCCCTGTAGGTCCTCTCCTCCCCAGACAAAAGTGCCAGCACAGGGTAGGGCTCTTGGAGCACACGCCTGCTCACGTGTATGTACGTACACACATGCAAGCACCACCTGCCACGCATGTTCACACCCACACATACTGCACAGGCAAGTGTGCTGTGCACCACATCATGCAGGTGCAGGCGTGTAGCCTAAAGGAGCCTCTTGCTGTGGCACATAGGTATGGGAGGTGCAGGGAGGGTCGCACCTCACTGTAGCAGCTGTCTGGGCTCTCGCGGTAGGCGGAGGCAATGCTGGCTTGCACTGCTTGCACCCAGGCCTGCCG
The DNA here is from genome assembly GCF_000181295.1 of Otolemur garnettii. Classification (NCBI taxonomy): domain Eukaryota; kingdom Metazoa; phylum Chordata; class Mammalia; order Primates; family Galagidae; genus Otolemur; species Otolemur garnettii. Next base: position 333,860 of record NW_003852462.1, read on the forward strand.
CAGCTTCTCAGAGTCCGCCTGCAGCATGCAGCTCCTGCCGGTAGGGGCCGTAAACCGGTGGGCAGGGCCCCACCCCGCCCTTTCCCACCCTGCCCTGCCCCATAGAGCCTCCTCACTTCGTAGGTGACACGACTTCAAAACAGAACCTCCTCTCGATGTCCTCGCATGGCTTCACGGAGCACAGGCGGAGGTCATCCACCACCACAGTCAGCGCATCCTGCAGGCCCCGTCCCACCCCCACCCATGACCACTTGACCTCAGAGACACAGTCTGTTTCCAACTCCCTGTTCCCACTTGGACTTTGATGTCCATTAGTGCCCTAGCTCTCACAAAGCCCAGTGACCAGCCCATCCCATAGGCCAAGTGGGGAAGGAATCAGCCATGGCTGACCCCAGCCCCCAGCCCGCAGTCCCCAGACCCACAGCGCACCTTGAGCTTCTTCTGGTAGACCAGCTGGCTGTTTTGAATGGAGAACCAGCGCCTGGTGAGTGTCCCGGGCACAGGTGGTGAATTAGACAGCCTCCACATCCACACTGACCCCACCACCTTGGCCCCGCTGAGGAAGACCCCTCACCGATTCCACGTCTTGAAGGCATTGCTGGCCCTCTTGAAGAGGTAGCCCTCCATCACCACACCGCTGGGTGCATCCACATCAAACTCCACTTTGGACTCATCGTAGGAAAAGTCCTGGGAAAGCCACAGCCAGTTCTCAGTGAGCACTCACCTGGGGGAAACTTGTCACCCTCCAGGCTTCCCTGGATTGAAGCCTGGGCTGAGGCCCTCTGGTAAGGCTGCTACACGGTACACAGTCCACACACTCAGGCAAGAGACCCTCTGCTCCTCACAGCCAAATCTGGGCCTAAGCAAGGCCCCCTCCCTCAAATCCCTGTGGGGCAGGCCCCTCACATTTACAGCGGGAGGCCCAACAGCCAGTCCCCACCCAGCCCCAGGCCCAGGGGATGAACAGGCTTAGATCCGGAAGCTGCCCTGCCGCCTCTGAGGCTCCATTCACCACCAGTGGGCTGCCAAACGAGCCGGACAGAGCTCCATTCAGGAGGCCTGGCATCCTGTGTGTTCTGTTGTCTGGAAGGCCCAGGGCAGCAAGGGGAGGCCAGGCCACCTGCTCTCCAGGCTGAGCAGGGATGGGAAGGCACAGCTGCTGCCCTCCCCCAGGGACTGTTGGGGGGAGCAGCACCCCTTACAGCTGAGCGCACACAGGTGCCTCCCTGTGACCCTGAGCTTTAAGGCTAGTGGGAGGTGTCCTTGGTGCTGAAGTGCTGGCCAGACTGGAAGGGGAGGCAGAGGCCCTGCCCTCCCAGCGCCCTCTGTGCCCTCCCCTGGGGATGGATGCTCACTCACCTGCAACAGTGTCTGAGGAACCGGAGCAAGAGGAAAGGAGGTATGCGGGAAAGAGAACCAGTGAGTGAGTTTACTCCTACCCAGAAGTAGCCACGCCTGCCTGCAGCAAACTCAACCCTGGGTGGGGGCCAGGGCCTCTGTCTGACAGAGGGCTGAGTGCCACCCTCCTCGTACCCAGCACCAGGGTGGAGGCCCCCAAGGAGTACACGTGAAGGGCTAGGGACAGGTGGGATGTGTGTTGGACAATATGCCCTTAGCTAGGGCTCTCGCTTGGGTCAGGGCTGCCAGGGCTCTCACCCGCTGCTGGATGGCTGCGTGCTTGCGCTCCATCTCTCGCTTTTCCACTGCCGCATCAATAACCAGCTGGTCCAGCTGTGGGACATACCATCAGGGAGGACAGTGGACCCCAGGAGACTCTGACCCGAAGCCCCCCCCCCCCCACCAAAGGCTCACCTCAGCTGCTAGCTTCTTCATGTAGGGATCGAGCTGGTGCAGGAGGCTGTAGCCCTGCTGGAAGAAGCTGTGCTGGGCATGCATGAAGGACAGCATCTGTGGGGTGGCACCAGTGAAGCTGCAGCCCTGCTATACCCACACATCTGTGCCCCTGCAGCCCCCCAAATACTCACAGAGTCCAGGATTTCAAACTTCTTCTTGGCTTGGAGAACATTGATCTGCCAGGGAGAAGCCTGCAGGTGAGGGGCACAGCAGCTGTGGCCCCCAGCCCCCCAGGTGGTCTGTGGCTCCTGCACCATGCCAGCCCTGGCTTCCTGTGGTTCCAGGTCCTACCCCATACAGGATTTCAGCCCCCCTACCCCAGGCAAAGCAGAAGTTTTCATCCTGTTCATGCCCCTCTAACCCTCCCTGCACAAGATCAGGGCCTTGGCCCCTACAGCCCATCCTTGCCTGGGAGCCCCTATCCATGCCAGGAGCCCACCTGGAGCACGTAGTCCAGGGCTAGGTGGCGGAAACATTTCCGGGTGAGGGTGAGGGCGCCTGTGGCCTCCTCCACCTCATGGGGCCGGTGCCTCGGAGCCTGTGCATTCCTCACCAAGGACAGCTCCATGTCCTCCCTCACCTTGTCAAACTGCTTCTTTGTTTCCTTGAACTTCCGCACATCCCTGGGGGCCAGCAGTGTCAGGTCAGAGGTCAGAGAGTCAGAGAAGGGGTGCCTGCCAGGTTCCAGATGCCCAGGGATCTCCCACCTTCATGAACTTCTCTTCCTCTGCTCCTGGGTAGGGCCTGAGCATGCCCCTCCAGACCCCCCAGCCCTCTGTGCCTTACCCCCAGGATCCATCCAGGCCAGGTGCCACCCTCCAGACCACATCCCCCAATGACAGCCTGACCTCTCCCCTAGGGTGGGATACCCCAACAACACACAAGGCACAGAGCTGGGGTCCCAGCTTCCTCGACCCACCCTCAGGCCACCTGCAGCTTCTGCACAGCCAAGAGGGCCTGGCAGAGATCTCCCCTACTAGAGGAGGGTGGCTTGATCCTCTGTCCCACAGCACTGGGGGCCACAGGGCCTGGGGCCTCAGAGCCACTCACTCTTTGACAAAGTTATGGAGCTGCTGCCGCACGGACCTCTGGGCCTGATCAAACAGGATCTGGGGGCAGAGGGAGGGCTAGGCAGTTGGGGTCCATCCACCAGGACCCTGGAGGCCAGTCCCCATCCTCCCAGGTGAGAACCAGGAGAGCCCTGAGAGCTGACTAACAGAGGGCACTGCCCACAGGCCCAGACTTGGGCTGGGAGCTGGGGTATGGGGAGCAGCACCCTAGTCTGGATGAGTGCCCAGAGGCAACAGCTGGGGCCACCAGCTCATCTGCCCAGCAGACTCTTGGCTAGTCTAGAGTCCAGTGCTATTACAGATGGGCCCCTCCTCCAGCCTCACCCATAGCACCAAAGCTGGGGTGAGCACAGAGCACAATGTAACACCCGCCTCCTGGCCCTGCAAGGCCACTCTGAGGGTGACTAGTTCTATAGTAGGTTAGAGCCAAGAACTCCCAGAGACCTGGCCTGAGGAGATGGAAGGGCTCCAGGTCCTCCGCAGGAGATTGGGGCCAGAATGAGACCCTATGTGGAAGGGACTGGGCCCAGGAGCAGACAAAGGGGGGCGAACATGTGCAGGAGGCACATCCTGAGCTGGTTTATTTCTGAACTTCCCCTATGTGGGGTGGGGCCCCTGTTTAGTCTGGGGTTCTGGTTCCCAGGCCACAGCCTGACCACCCACATGTGCCTCAGGCCCTATTCTGTGTGTCCACATCAGTGCTGGGGCCTGAGGGGTCAACCAGGCCAGCTCAAATGCCAGCAAAATAAGCCCAGGACAGAGAGCCCTGCCCAGCTAAAGGGACCCTGGTTGAACCTCTGAGGCAGGTGTCCTCAAACTATGGCCTGTGGGCTACATGCGGCCTGCCTAGGACATTTATCCGGCCTGCCAGTGGTGTTTTTGCCACCACTGCCTATCCTGCTTAGCAGCCGACTTGTCCAGGGACTCGCAGTCTAGCCCTCCAACGGTCTGAGGGACAGTGAACTGGCCTCCTGTTTAAAAAGTTTGAGGACCCCTGCTCTGAGGGATCCCCCATACCAAGATCCCAGTGCTCATAGCCCTCCCATGCCTGGGACACGTCAGAGTCCTCCAGTGATGTCCACCCACGCCCCCACTGACTCACAGATACAAGGCAGCCACCACCCCCAGAGACTGGAGGAGCAGAAACGTGGCCTCCCCCCAGCCAGCCACTGTGGCCAGCTCAGCTCTCTGAGAGCCAGCCAAGCTCTGTTCTGGGAGGGGCGGGGCCTGCAGGCAGCAGGGAGCTGCTTCAGTGGGGATGGCACTGAATAGGAACCTACACCCAGGCTCACCATGTGGTAGTTGATCACCTCCTGCAGGCTATCTCCAAACCTCTGCAGGCATTCCTGGGGAGAGGCAGGGCAGAGAGAGCATGCTGAGGCCACACCAGACAAGCCCCCCCAGCCCACTGCACACAGATCCTCTCGTGGTTGTGGGCAGACGCCACCCACTTCCCAGGCCATGGGCCCTTGAAGGGGCTGCCTCCTGCCCCTACCCACACCTGGAGGTCATAGGTCAGCTATCCCCTCACCGAGATGACAGCATCACCCTGGCACTGCTGGGACAGGTCGCGGACGCCACTCACGAAGAGCCTGTTGGTGCTGACATAGGCCTTGCCGGCCTCGATCATGCTGCTGCACAGCTTGACCAGCTATGGACAGGACACAGTGGGCACAATGAGGGACTGACAATTTCTCTAAGCAGCAGCCCTCACAGCTGCCTACACCAGCACTGTCCTAGGCAGCCAGAATCAACCCAGGGCCATTACTGACCGGAACCAGGGTAGGGATGCATTGCTCCACCCCTGCCCTAGGCTCCCTCACACCTGAGCTTGCTTGGTGCTTCTAGGGAGTACTGGGAGTGTGTGAGGCTGAGGCTGGCAAGACAGGGGAACCCCATGTGGGGTGCGTAGGCCAGACTATGGCACGTGGCCCTGACTGGGTCCAGCCCTGCCCATGTCCTCGTCCTCCGCCCCTGCCCAATCATGCTGAGGCAGTGGCTCCTTCTGGTAGCCACCAACAGAGGAGCAAGTGGGCATACCAATGGGAATGTGGGGCAAGGTGTGTGCACATGCATGTGCAACTGAAGTGTGGGAGATACAGGTCCTGAGTACACTCCTGTGTGCTTATAGGCAGCTCGCTGTGTGACGCAGGTACACATGGGTGGTGTGCAAGAGTTAGAAAGTCCTTTCAGGCAAGTCCTACCAGCCATGATCCCCAGCCCTGGCAGGGACAGTGTGACACATGGCCCTCTAGACTAGGCCCTCACCTTGTCCAGCTTGGCCTCGACCTCCACCACATCAGTCTCTACCTCGTCGATGGTTGCCCTGCAACAACAACAGGGGGCTGCAGCCACTTGGGGCTTAGGCTGGGCCTTCGGGCCTTTGTCATCTCTTGCACCTCCCCAAGGAGTCCGCCATGGGGAGGGGACTCCAGGAAACAGACTGGGGAGGTAGATGTCCTGTGGACAGCGATGACAGGGCCCAGGCCCACTGACTCTGGAGCTGCCACACACCCAGCACCATGCCTCCAGGCTGGAAGAAGCCAAGTTGACTGTGACCCCCATGACCTGGACTCTGGTCAGTTGACAGACTGGGGACAAGGCCAGGTAGGCAAGCAGCCTCTGAGGGGCCGCAGTCCATCTACGTCCTACCATATGTGCTCCAAGGACACAGATGGAGCCCCACAGTGGGCCTCTCTTACTAGCCTCTCTCTTCTCTGGGAGCAGAGTTGAAGGACACCATCTGGATGTCCTTCAACCCCCTCTGTGCCTGCTACAGCCCATCTTGGCCTTGTGCCTATGGACCCGGGTGCCACCCGGTGGGAGCCAGAGGCTAGGGTACAGTTGCTCTCTGGTCCTGGTAGCACCAGGAGGCCCCAGAGCAGCTGAGGAGACATGCCCCAACCCCTCCCCCACCTCAAAGCATCAAAGAGCACTATCCTCTGGAGGGAGAGGCAGGAGTCCTGCTCAGAGCCCACTCCCACCAGGGCAACCCGGCAGTGGCTGCTGGGGAGAGAAGGGTTAAGGCATGACATCACTGGAGAAGCTGTGCAGGAGAACCCCCCTCCTCAAGGTAAGAGGCAGATGGATCCATACATGACCACCTCCCTCTGGGAGCAGGAAATAGGAAAACAGGGCCAGGGTCCCAGCAGCTTCTCACAATCATCTCAACTGGCCCATCTGGCCTCCAGGGGATGGAACGTCAGAAACTGGGTCAGTGCCCAGGGAGGCTGCCCCAGAGCAGGCCTTGGGCAGGGTGGGTATAGCAGCCCCTCCCTGCTTTGCTGTCCCCAAGGACCAGTGGGGGAGGAGCATGCTCCAGGGTTTCTCAGGCCTGGGGGTCATGTGGGGCATGGCTGGGCCTGTCCTTAATTCCCACTGGGGCAGGACACTAGCTCCTATCTAAGGGACTGAGAGGCCAGAGAAAATCTACCACAGCCTAGCTCACATCCAGGCCCAGTGACTACTGCAGCATCTCCCCTCTCCTCAGGGGTCCCAGAGCAGGGAAGGGACCACCCCCAGGAAAGTGCGGCAGAGATAGCCACACCCAGAAATCATAGCCAACCAGAGACAGCTGCACCTAGAGCTGCCACTCCCCTCCCAACCCCCAGGAGGCGGCAGGGGTGGGGCTGCACCAGGACTGACAGAAGAGCTCACCGGGACAAAGTGGGAGCTTAGCAAAAATCCCAAGAGCTGCAACCAGCCCTTGGAGCCCCTGAGCACATCCCTCCCCAGCCTGGGGCAGGGGGACCTGAGGCCTCCTGGCTTGGCCAGAAGCCCCTCAGCAGCATGGAGCGTGGTGGGGAGTGTGAAGCCAGCTCCTAGCCAAAGCCTGACTCAGCTCCTAGAGCCCCACCCAGGGCAGGGACGGAATAAGGGCTGGGTGGCTCTCCCAAAGTTTCCCTGGACCATGTGCAGTCCCTCCTCAGGCCAGGAGGTCACAGGCAGAGTCCCCCCACCCAGGGCTGTAGGTACCAGTCTCCACATCAGAGACCTTGTTCTGTCCTGCCCTGGCCCAGGACAAGATGAGTACCCAGAAGCTAAAGATACAGCCTAAGGGAACCCTCACAGCCCAGTTAAATCACAGCCCCACCCCAGCCAGGCTGCTGAGGCCTCAAGACCAGAATACAGGTAAATTGTCCTTAGTTTCCTGTTCCACTCCCATGCCCCTACCCTGGCCAGCCTTTTCCTTGGGCAGCTCCTTCCTACCAGAAGCAGCATTGCAAAGCCCACAGTCCCAACAGGCTGGTGAGGGAAGGAAGGCCTGAAGGGGGGGGGGGGATCTAGTAATCCAGCCCAACTATCCAAGACTCCTCTGTGTGAGTGGAGGAGCAGGAGCCTGTGAGTGAAGAGCCAGGGTAAAGGTGTTTCAACTAGGACCAAGCCCTCCTCCCTCCACCCCCACCCCCGCCTCCCTGCAACAAGGCCCTGGTCATGCCTTTCCCAGTCTGATCTTGGAGGACAGAGGCCCAAGGTGGGGCATAGGGTCTGGGACACGAGAGTGCTCAAACCCTTTCCCAAAGCAGACAGCAATAGAAGATGGGAGAATATGAAGGATCCCCCTGCTCAAGATTGGACCCTCCCAATCCCAAACTCCTGAAGCCTTCATTGACTGTCAGAATGGTGGGGAAGGGCACCCTCTGCAGGCAGTTGTGCACGGGGCTTGTTCTAGGGACAGGCTTCCAGAGACCCAGCATGTACACACACATATGACCAAGCACAGCCAAGCACGGCAGTGCAGAGGCATGACACAAACACACCTTCAGACAGTACCATGCGCAGATGTTTACGTGCTGGGATATGGTGCATAAGTGTTCACAGGCAGGTATGTGCTCCCTGTTCTGGGACACACACATGCACAAACTAACGTGTCTGTCTAATGACATGGTAAGCACATCACATGAGAGGTGTTATGTGAACATGCATGCATGCACCTAGCATGCCAGCCCAATGGTACAGTTCACCTCCTCGTTCTGTGCATTGTCTGGCACCCCCAGAGAGGGCACAGTGGAGGTGCACTCTGCACAAGCAAGTGCAGCAGAAGGCGGCCTCCACAGGTACACGCTTGTAGGGATGGCACAGAGGTTTGTTTGCCTCCATTACTGTTTGCAAAACGTTCAGAGAGTAAAGCAGATACACGCTTGTACACACGTCCAGGAACATGTGGTTCATGCAGATGCCCAGAAATGATGAAAACACACAAACGAAAGGATGCACACAGCCCCCACCTCCCTCCCACCTGTCCTTCCCCACCACTCTGACAGCTCCCGCCTCTCCAGCCACCAGGTCACCCTCCACCTCTGCCACGCAGCCCACCCCAGGCCTCGAAGTGGTCCCAGATGCCTGTTCCCCGGGCACTACTGTGGACACATGGACCAAGGCAGAAACCAGAAACAGACCCCTCCCCCGCTGACCCAGACAACCCTGGCCAGAGCTGGACTGCAGGGCCTGGGAGGGGCTTGGCCCCTGGAGGCAGCCAGGAAACAGGGCTCAGACAGAGCTGAGTGGACAGTCCGGCCGCGGCCGTGCTCGCGCGGCCCGGGCGGACACGGCCGCGCATCGGCGTCTTTTGTTCCCCCAGCGCCGGCGGCTTTGTCCGGCAATCCTCCGCCCTGGCCGCTCGCGCAGCCGCCGCCCGCGCACGCACAAAGGCGGCCGCTCCTCCCGCCCGCTGCCCGGCTCACCTGAAGCGCGGCGAGTCCTTGACACACTCCTCAAACTCCACCGTCATGGCTGCGGCGGCGCACAGCGCTCGCTGGCACAGGAGCGCGGCGCCCAGGGCAGCCCGGCCGGCCCGGCCCGTCCAGTCCGGTCCCGCCTGCCAGAGCGCGCCCCGCCTGCTGTCACCGCCGGGGAGCGTCGCCCAAGTCAGTCGCCCGCTGTCACTGCCGGGGAGCGTCGCCAAACGCCTCTCTGTGAGTCCGCGGGCCGCCGGGGCAGGGAGGCTGGGCCCGTCCGCACACTCGATTTCAGGGGCTGCCGACCAGGCCAGAGGCCTCACCCGCTTCAGCCATCCTGGCCACCGCGCAGCTCCGGGCGTTTGCAAAACACACGTCTGGGAGGACTTGGCCGGAAGGAGGTGGACAGACGCGCCCCAGGAGCAGGGATGGGCGGCGGCGGGGGCAAAGCGTGTGCAAGCGCGAGCGAGCGGGTGCGCGTCTTCAGGGGCGAGGGCTCGCGCGAGGGTGCGAACGCGCTCCCGGGCCGCCGCCGTCGATCCCGGCCCGCGCGCTCGATGACAGCCCTGCACTTTGTACCCGCTCCCTAAGTCCGGCCTTGACTCCGCTACCCTCCTTTGGCGGTCTCAGGGCCGATCCGGCGCGCAGGCGCGGGGCTGACTGGGGCGTGGCCGACCGCGTGCGCGCGCAGGCGCCCATTTGCGGCGCGTCTGGCCCGGCCAGGTCATGAGTCTCGGTCCGGCTGCGGGATCCGTGCGGGCGCGCTACCTCGTGTACTTCCAGTATTTGGGCACGGACTTCAAGTATATTGCCCGCCCTCTCCCGCCCTTTTCGCAACCCGGGCGAAGTCCATCGGGCTGAAGCGGGCGGGTCGAACTAGACCGAGAGAGGACCCGGCCGGCTCCCGGGGCCGGGCACTGGGAGGCCGCGAGCGGGAGATGGATTTAGGGTCGGCGCCGCGGGCCCCTCAGTGCGCGCAGGCGGACGTCTCCGGGCGCGGCCCGTCTCCGTTAGGCCTCAGCGGCGGGCGGGTCCCGGGCGGGGGTGGCCTCCGTGGGCACTACTATAACCTTCGCTTCTCTGCCCGCAGCGGGGTCGCGGCCGTCCGGGGCGCCCAGCGCGCTGTCGGGGTCCTGAATTATCTGGAGGTGAGCTCACCATCCCACCCGGGGGAGGCCGCCCCTCGCGTGTCCCGGGAGGGGTCGAGTGAGAGCCCCCGGCGCACCTCGGCACGTGGGGAACCGTCCCTCGGGGCTGCGGCTTCCCTGGCTGTACCTGCCCGCTCCTGCAGGAGGCTGCAGAGCGGCTGAATTCCGTGGTGCCGGTTAAGTTCACCATCTCAAGCCGCACGGACGCTGGGGTTCATGCCCTGTGCAACACCGCACACCTGGATATCCAGCGCCGCTCAGGCCGGCCACCCTTCCCTCCCGAGGTCCTAGCCCAGGCTCTCAACACCCACCTGAAGCACCCGGCCATCAGGTGAGCCCAGCCGTGGGCTCTGCTCTCCCCAAATCTGTCCACCGTGGGTAGAGGCCAGAGGTCTGGAAACACTTTGTGTTTGGACAGAACTTGGGGGTGGTGGGGGAGATACCAAGGTCCTCTGGGCAGGTAGGCGGGATTACTCCTCCAGCCAGCCTGACTTGCGGCCACAGGGTACTGCAGGCTTTCCGAGTGCCCAGCGACTTCCACGCGCGATATGCGGCCACGTCCAGGACCTACCTGTACCGCTTGGCAACTGGCTGTCTTCAGTCTGAGCAGCTGCCTGTGTTTGAACGAAGCCTATGCTGGGCTCTGCGGCCAGAGTAAGTGCCGGTGAGGGGGGCTGTGGGCAAGACCACCTGGCTACCACACCCTCCTCACTGCTTCCCTGGCTCTTCAAAGCTACCTGGATGTTGACGCCATGAGAGAAGCTGCTCAGCACCTCCTTGGGACCCATGACTTCAGTGCCTTCCAGTCAGCTGGCAGCCCGGCCACCAGCTCCGTGCGAACACTGCACCGAGTCTCAGTGTCCCTGGGCCCAGCCAGCCCCTATGTCCTTCCTCAGGAGAGCAGGTGAGGAAGGGTGGCCTGCCCCAAGCCATTAATGAAGAGTTTAGCCTCCAAGGCAAAACCAGGTAGAGGTTGGATTGGGCAGAAGGGCTTGACTAGGGAGATGCTGGTTAGCTGGACAGTGTGGGGCAGTTGAAACATAGATCAGACACCTATGAGTCTGCAGCTGTGTCCTCCCCCCAGCTAGGGTCCTTGCCAGGCTGAGGATCAGAGAATAGAGGTTGCCTTTCTCTGGGGATCCTCCCCGGAGCTCTGCCAGTGGATGGACTTTGGCAGCTGTTTAAAGGTTTCACTGGGACCAGTGGCTCCAGCCCAGCCTGGCAGAGGGTGGGTCCTGCTGCCCCAGCACTGTCCAGGGGTTTCTTGACAGGTGGCAGCTGCTGATCCCTAGAAACTCCCCAGTCCACCACAGCCCAAGGGGAGGAGGGATTTCTACATGGCCACCTCATACTCTGGTGGTAGGGCACTAAGCTCAGGGCTGGGCTTCTGCAGGTGACCTGGCTGTGCTTCCCCAGCCCCCAAACTCAGGGCATCTCTACGGGATATGTGAGGGGCCTGAATATGAACCTGGCCTATGGAGGCGACAGGGCAGGCTGGGAAGGCAGGGGCTGCTGGTCAGGACCTAGTAGGTTCATCTCCTAGGAGATTGCGCTTCTGGAACCTGGAGTTTGAGAGCCAGTCTTTCCTGTACAGACAGGTAGGCTCTTATCTGCCCCTACCCCCAACCTGGGGTTGGGTGCGCTGGCCCCTGCAAGTCTTGGTCTGGGTTGCAGGTCCGGAGGATGACAGCTGTGCTGGTGGCCGTAGGGCTGGGGGTTTTACTGCCTGCCCAGGTGAAGATGATTCTGGAGAGCCGAGATCCCTTAGGCAAACACCAGGCTCATGTGGCCCCAGCACATGGCTTATTCCTGAAATCAGTGCTCTATGGCAGCTTAAGGGAGTCTGGTAAGAGGAGTGGGTCTGAGGGGCCCTGCTCCAACTGACCCTCCTAAGGTTAGGCCATGCTTGGGGGGAGGAGCTCTCTTGGTGGCAGTCACAGACCTCCTGTTGTCCAGGCACCTGGAATCAGCAGGGCTGGGGTGTTTGGAGGGAAGGTACCTGCTCTCCCAGCTCCCTAGCCTAGTTCTCTGGCCCCTATGAGGTTCCAGCCCTGGGGAGAGCTTTGGGCTAACCCCCAACCCCAGCTTAACCTAGGGTTTGTCCATAGGTCCTTCCTCCTGCATCCTGCAAGGTGTACAATGTGAAAGCTACAGGGACCCTGGACCCTCAGCTGAGGTCAATCCGGTTACAGCACTCCAGCACAGCAGGCACTAACCCTGTGCTGGTCAAGACAGGGTATCCACAGCCACTTGAGGCCACAGCATTTCCACTACCCTGGACACTGCTCTCTGCCCTGGTGGGGAGTGGAGGACATGCTGGTATGGGATGGGGTGTGGGAGACAGGTATGTGATAGGAAGGGAAAACCAGGCAACGCCTGTGGCTCAGTGAGTAGGGCACCAGCCCCATATACTGAGGGTGGTGGGTTTGAACCCGGCCCCAGCCAAACTGCAACAAAAAAAAGTAGCCAGGCGTTGTGGCAGGCACCTGTAGTACCAGCTACTCCAGAGGCTGAGGCAAGAGAATTGCCTAAGGCCAAGAGCTGGGGGCTGCTGTGAGCTATGATGCCACAGCACTCTACTGAGGGTGACAAAGTGAGACTTTTTTTTTTTTTTTGGCAGAGGCTGGGTTTGAACCCACCACCTCCAGTATATGGTGCTGGCGCCCTACTCCTTTGAGGCAGAGGCACAGCCCAAGACTCTCTTTAAAAAAAAAAAAAAAAGGACAGGAAAACCAAGTAGCCTCTTAATTTGCTTTTATTAGAATTGCTACCTGGAAGCCCCTTCCCCCACCATCATAAGGCCCTAGAGTAAAAATAAAAGCCAAGGAGTCCCAGGGCCTGTTTATATTTTCAGCCAGAAATAGGTGCTGTGGCCCAGCTAGGGGCTCCATTCACCCAGGGCACATAAATCCTGCAGTGGAGAAATTCAGAAGGCAGAGGTAGCAGGCCTGGGTGACTAGCTGACTTCAGCTGGGGGTCTGGGGGAGACCCTTCTTGAGCAGTGATGTGAGGTAGCTCCCCAGCTCCTCATCCTAGTAGAGGCAGCATAGGGTGAGGAGGGAGTAAAGCCACAGGATAGATACCCCTCCAGTAATCCCTGCCAGGCCTTACCTGGTAGGTCCAAGAGACTAGCAGCACTTTGGTGGCTGGGTCCTCAGAGGGGGCAGCAGCCTGGATGAGGATGGACTCAACTGTCACAGAGCCATCAGGAAGGTGCTGCACACAGTGGTCCTTCAGGATGCTGTGGGGAGGCATGATAAGACACCTCCTGGCCTCTGGGGCTGGTGGGTACAGGGCAGGGTGCCCACCTCTTGAGGTGGCTGTAAACACGCATGGCTGTCTCCTGCTCCTTTCGAGAGTCATGTAGGTGCACACGGCAGGTAAAGCGCAGCTGGTGCTCAGCCAGGCCCAGCTCCTTAAGGGCTTGCTCTGAGGATATGAGCCGGAAATTCTGGGGGGGGGGGG
>NW_003852462.1:347094-353271 GCF_000181295.1 Otolemur garnettii
GGTCAGGAAGGGCAGGAATGGGTTTCTCCCCACCCCCCGGGGCCCACTTGTGCACTCACACTGTCCTTCATGATCAGGGTGCCATGTAGGAGCCGGGGCTTCTTAGCCTCAGGAAGTAGCCCTGCAGGGAAGGCAGGGCCTCCAGTGGGCTCCAGGCTTCCCAATGGCCGCCTGCCTGTCTGCCCACCCACCATGCCCTGCCACACACATACCCTGTGCCATCTCCCGCTTCAGCAGCCCCAGTGAGATTCCCCCAGGGATGCTGGGGCTCGTGGGCAGTGCCACCGTCTCACCATTGGCTGGCATGTAGCAGCTGACTCCTGGGCCCAGGGAAGAAGAGAGTGCCTCAGTCCAGGAAGGCCAGTCTTATCTCCACTGACTCTGAAGGTGGACCCCACCTGGTGCCACTCCTGTGGGCAACCCTGGCCCACCCCACCCTCTGCCTACGGAATTCCTGCTCGATCTTCTGCTTCAGGAACTCCATCTTCTTGGCTTCACCGTGCACAAGCAGCACGCTCTGTGGCTCAGCCTGGCCTACCAGCTGCATGATGCCCTTGGCATCTGCGTGGGCGCTAAACGACATGTATTCCACCTGCATCTTCACCTCCAGCTGCAGGCAACGGGCACAGGTACCAGTCACTACCAGAGGTGCCTACTACCCTGCCAGCCCCATGGGCAGCTCAGACTTACCACCTGCCGCCCTTCCATCTCCAGTTTTCGCTGCCCACTGAGAATCTTGTGGCCCACTGTGCCTTGCACACAGTAGCCAGGCATGATGACCTGCAAAACAGGGTGGAACCTGCAGCTGCCCCAGCCTTGGCACATCAGAAGTTCCCCCTGAACATCCTCCACCTAAACCCTTTGGGGGCTGCTCCCACCTTGCCAGCCCCTTGGGGATTTCAGCCAAAGAGTGCAGGGCCAGGCTAGGAACTGACCATCAAAGTGGCTGCTTGGACATTAGACACTGACCCCACACCCAGCAGTGTCAAGCGTTCATCAAGATCTGGGACATGAGGGACAAATGTAATCCCCAGTGAAGGTTCTTCCAGTGATTTTCTCAGTGCTAAATATTTTCTTCCATGTTCAGAAGACACAGCATCCTCTACTAAGATCGTAGCCACATGCCTCAGGCAGCACAAGGACAAGGCAGATCAAAGGACATCTCTCTGGCCCAGGCTACCCCACCTCTGCCCAACCTCATAGGGTCTCTGTAGAGCCGAGACCCTCACCATGTTCTTCTCATTCCCTGCCCACTTCCGGAAGATCTGCAGGGACTGGCCTGCGTGCAGCATCCCTGGTGTGGCAAACACGACCTGCAAGGCAGACATAGGTGAGTCAGCACAAGAGATACACTGCCACGGGCCCGGCCTCAGACCCCCTCAGACAGGCAGGGACTATCAGGTGCCCTCAAGCATCCCCCAGACATGGCCAGTGAGCGTGCATGTAGACACACTGGCCGCCCCCCACTGCAAGGCCTCACCATTGGACCTGGGTTGTCTGCAAATGCCCGGTCGAAGGCTTTGATGTGCTTAAACTCAAACATGTTTCTCTGGACAAAGGTCTTGCGGATCTTTTGGTTGGTCCAAGTGATGAAGAGCTTATAGTAGTGGTTGGCCTTCTCCGTCAGCCCCGTGGAGAAGTAGATGGGGACCTTTAGGTTCATGCGCTCCCTGGGGACCCACCAGCCCCATTAGTGTAGTGGCCATGGAGGATGGCATACTGCCACAGGCCCTCATCTGCACAGCTGTACAGTGTGAGCTGGCTTGAACCCCTGCTTTCTCTACCCCTGGGACCCCAGGAAGCCAGTGCCTCAGCCTACATCCTCCTAGAAGGTACTAGGGCTGACAAGGCTCCCTATGGAACCAATGACCCTAATAAGAGTACGCAAACAGCATAGGACACCACAGAGCATGAGGGTGGCTCCCCCTCAAAAACAGTGAACAGAAGTGAGATGCCAATGGCCAGGGATGCTCACCACCTTGACCAATCTGAGTCTGTGCCCTGCCTGGGCTGTGTGTGCTGCCAACCATCCGCACAGGCATCCTACCTTCCACTGCCCCTCAGGCAGGGCTTTGGGAAGAGGCCCCTGGCTGCACCTACCAGAAGGTCTCCAGCAGGATGCAGAGCTCCTGTGCTCGGCCCAGTGCAAAGACAGGGATCAGCACCTATAGGGCAGGTGAGGCTGGCTCAGGTGGGGATCCTGCTGCACCCCTACCTGAGCCAATAGGCAGCATTCTCTGAGAGTACATGGCCAGCCGCCCTGAGATCCCCATGTGGACCTCACTCAGCCCTCTCCCAGGCAGTCTGGAGCAGGAAGGACCACATCTGGGACATGAGGGACAATGAAATCCCTAGTGAAGGGTCTTCAGGGTTTTTCTTCTCAATGTTGAGCAAATTTTCCTCCCTCCATGCCCAGAGAACATAGCACTCCATACCCCGAGACCCTGAAAACATGCTAAGGAAAGCCAAGGCTTCCAAAAGGACTTGTACAGGGTGGGCATACATCCCAGAGCCCTGCCTATGGCCAGCTACCTTCCCACCACGCTCCACAGTCTCATGGACTTTCTTTAGAAAGTCTCGCTCCCGGCAGCGCTTAGAGTCTCGGATGGTCGTGGCATACGTGGACTCCGTGATGAGCAGGTTGGGGCGGCACTTATCGATCCACGCAGCTCTGGGATAGAGGAGGAGGGTATGGGCCATGGCAGGCAGCTGTAGGCAGCCTGCTGAAGTCATGGGCAGCACACTCAAGAGAGGAAGAATAGTTCCAACCTGTGGTCCCTATGACTTCATGTGTCTGAGCTCAGGGGGAAGGGGTCCTGCACACCACAGAGGACCCTAAACCATCACACCCTTAAGGTCACCATGCTCCAGGGGAACCCCACAGGATGAAGCAAACACATCAGCCTACTTACCCCAAGTGTCGGTCTGGGGTCATGTTATAATCACCCTAGGGAAGATGGTGACGATGAGGAGAGTACCTCCCCACCGCAAGGTAGCCCTGCCCAAGTCCTTCCACTGACCGTGTAAACCACAGACTCTGAGCCCACTTTGATCTGGAACATGGCTGCCCCTAGCACATGACCCGCGTAGTAGGCCTTGATTTCCAGCTCATCATCCACCTATGGAGAAGAGGGCATCAGTCTAAGTCTTTTGTTTCCTGTTATTCACATAGAACATCCAGTTTTCTTTCTTTTTTTTTGAGACAAAAGTTTCACTATGTTGTCCTTAGTAAAGTGCCATAGCATCACAGCTCATAGCAACTTCAAACTCTTTGGCTTACTGGTTATTTTTTGGTTGCAGCTGTCATTGTTGTTTAGCAGGCCTGGCCAAGGCTCAAACCGGCCAGCCTCGATGTATGTGGCCAGTGCCCTACTGAGGTAAGGTGCTGCCAAACATCCAGTTTTCAATCAAAAGAAACCAGACATGAGATGAGACAATAGGTGAAAAATAAGAGAAACAACAGACTAAAGAATTAACAGCTCCTCAGTATGGAGTTTCCAAATGTAGACTTTAAGAGACTGTAATCATCTATTCATCAAGATAAAAAACAGCTGATTAAGGGCCAGGCATGATGGCTCACGCTTATAATTCTGGCACTCTGGGAAGCCGAGGTGGGTGGATTGCCTGAGCTCACCAGTCCGAGACCAGCCTGAGCAAAAGCAAGACCCCACCTCTGCTAAAAATAGAAAAACTGAGGCAAGAGGATCTTTTCAGCCCAAGAGTTTAAAGTTGCTTATGAGCTATGACACCACGGCACTCTACCCAGGGCAACAGCTTGAGACTGTCTAAAATAGATAAATAAATAAAAACAGGATTAAGCCGGGTGCGGTGGCTCACACCTGTAATCCTAGCACTTTGGCAGGTCAAGGCAGGAGGATAGCTTAAGACCTATCTGGGTGTCATGGTGGACGCCTGCAGTCCCAGCTACGTGGGAGGCTAAGGCAAGGAAGATCATTTGAGCCCAGGAGTTGGAGACTGCTGGGAGCTATGATAATGCTATGGCACACCAGCCCAAGTAACAGAACAAAGACCCTGTCTTAAAAAACAAAACAAAACAAAAATTAAGAATTGTGGTGAGAAATTAGAAACTATTTTTTTTTTTTTTTTTTTTTTTTATTGAGACAGAGCCTCAAGCTGTCCCCCTGGGTAGAGGGCCGTGGCATTACAGCTCACAGCAACCTCCAACTCCTGGGCTCAAGCGAGTCTCCTGCCTCCGCCTCCCAAGTAGCTGGGACCACAGGCGCCCGCCACAACGCCTGGCTATTTTTTGGTTGCAGCCGTCATTGTTGTTTGGCGGGTCCGGGCTGGGGATTCGAACCCACCACCTTAGGTGTACGTGGCTGGAGCCTTAGCCGGTTGAGCTATAGGCGCTGAGCCGAAACTATTTTTTAAAAAGCAGAAATTCTAAAACCAGGAACTATAAGAACTCAAATTAAGATCTCAAGGGATTGGCTCAGCACCTGTGGCTCAAGTGGCTAAGGCACCAGCCACATACATCTAAGGTGGCGGGTTTGAATCCAGTCCAGGCCCACCAAACGACAATGATGGCTGCAACCAAAAAATAGCCGGGCATCGTGCCAGGCGCCTGTGGTCCCAGCTACTTGGGAGGCTGAGGCAGGAGACTCACATGAGCCCAGGAGTTGGCGGTTTCTGTGAGCTGTGAGCCACAGCACTCTACCCAGGCAGACAGCTTGAGGCTCTGTCTCAAAAAAAGAACTCAAGGATAAATTTAATGAAAGATCGCATGTAACAAAAAAGAATTATTAAACTAAAATATAGTAGAACCTCCATAGCTGACCACCTCCCTTACACTGTCGACCTCCTTAAGTTGACCTGATTTTCACAGACTGACATGCACCACATGCACTATCAGTGCAGTGCAGTTTCTCCTATGTTGACCATCTCCCTGTGCTGACCAGCCTGTTATGATCCTTGAGAGGTCAACTCACAGAGGCTCCACTATATCTCAGAGGGAACATCCACTATGAAGCATGGAAAGGACAGAAAGAGGACCTAGAGTAAGCAGGTCTGACAGATATCTGCACCCCAGGGGTGAGATGGGATAGGAGCCACAATGGAAGGAAGCTAGTAAAAGACATCGAGCCACAGATCCTGGCTCGGCGCCTGTGGCTCAAGTGGCTAAGGAGCCAGCCACATACACATAAGGTGGCAGGTTTGAATCCAGCCCGGGCTCGCCAAACAATGATGGCTGCAACCAAAAAATAGCTGGGCATTGTGGCGGCGCCTGTGGTCCCAGCTACTTGGGAGGCAGAAGACTCGCATGAGCCCAGGAGTTGGAGGTTGCTATGAGCTGTGATGCCACAGCACTCTACCCAGGGGGACAGCTTGAGGCTCTGTCTCAAAGAAAAAAAAAAAAAAAGCCACAGATCCAAGAGGCCTCAGACTGAACAGGCTAAATGAGCATACAACATGTAGGCCCCTCTTAGCGCAAGCACCAAAAAGCCAAGGAAAGGGTGTAATCACTCAAGTAGCTTGTACCAAAAAGATTCTCTTCAAGACAGAATGATATATTCAAAGTACAAAGGCATGACAACCATCAACCTGGAATTCTGTACCTAATTTTTTTTTTGAGGCAGAGTCTCACTTTGTCACCCTAGGTAGAGTGTTATGGTATCACAGCTTACAGCAACCTCAAACTCTTGGGCTTAAGCGATTGTCTTGCTTCAGTCCTCCAAGTAGCTGGGACTACAGGTGTATGTAATTTTTTAAAAGTCAGCCAGGTGTGGTGGCTGATGCCCAGTAGTTTGGGAGGCCAATGCAGAAAGATTCCTTGAGGCAGAGTTCAAGCCCAGCCCAGGCAACATAGCAAGACCCCATCTCTATGGGGTGATACAAATAAAAGTCCTTCCAGAATGAGTATAAAATAATCTATTTGCAGACAAATGAAAATTGAAATAATTTATCACCAGGAGATGCACCCTAGTGTTCTTTAAGCAGAAGGTAGATCATCCCAAGGAAAAAGAATCACATATAACAAAAAAGAAGGTATATCCCAAGTAAAAGGGATCACATATAATAAAAAAGAAGATAGAAAAGTGTGGGGGCTCAGCGCCTATAGCTCAACCGGCTAAGGCTCCAGCCACGTACACCTAAGGTGGCAGGTTCGAATCCCCAGCCCGGACCTGCCAAACAACAATGACGGCTGCAACCAAAAAA
>NW_003852462.1:353662-355579 GCF_000181295.1 Otolemur garnettii
TCCCAGCTACTTGGGAGGCTTAGGCAGGAGACTTGCTTGAGCCCAGGAGTTGGAGGTTGCTGTGAGCAGTGAAGCCATGGCACTCTACCCAGGGGCTCAGCCTGAGGCTCTGTCTCAAAAAAAAAGAAAGAAATCATGTTTCTATACACATCTTGCAGGGTTTAAAATATGCTGAGGGATTAAAATACATGGAACGACAGCCTATGAGCCAGGAAGGGGCTGAGTGCCATGGTGTCATAGCTCACAGCAACCTCAAACTCTTGGGCTCAAGTGATTCTCTTGCCCTAGCCTCCCAAGTAGCACCCACCACAATGCCTGGATAATTTTAGAGACGGGGGTGGGAGGTGGGGGTGGGGTGTCTTGCTATGGCTCAGGCTGGTCTCGAACTTGTGAGCTCAGGCAATCCACCCACCTCAGCCTCCCAGAGTGCTAAGGATTACAGGCATGAGCCACCACACCTGGCCTAGGGAGAAGCAAAATTTTTAAAAAATTGATCCAAAAAAGGCAATAAAGGGAAGGGGAAAAAAAACACAGAACAGGCAAGACAAATCGGAAGCAAATAGTAACATGCTCCAGCTGAACCCAGTTATCTTACTAGAGTCTAAATCAGCAGTTCTCAGCCTAGGGGTCGCAACCTACAGGTACTGTATTAAAGGGCCGCAGCATTAAAAGGTTGAGAACCACTGGTCTAAATGCTCCATCTAGGGCAGGAGTGGTGGCTCACACCTATAATCCCAGCACTCTGGAAGGCTTAGCCAAGAGAATTCCCTTGAACTCAGGAGTTTGAGACCAGCCTAAGGAAGAGTGAGACCCTGTCTCTACTAAAAATAGAAAAACTGGCTGGTGCAGTGGCTCACACCTGTAATCCTAGCACTCTGGGAGGTCGAGGTGGGTGGATAGCTTGGGCTCACGAGTTTGAGACCAGCCTGAGCAAAAGCGAGACCTTGTCTCTACTAAAAATAGAAAAATTGAGGCAAAAGGATCTCTTAAGCCCAAGAGTTGGAAGTTGCTGTAAGCTATGATGTCATAGCACTCTATCCAGGGTGACAGCTTGAGACTCTATCTCAAAAAAGAAAAAAATGAATAAAATAAAATAAAAATAGAAAAAATAGCCTAAGTAGTGGCCAGTGCCTGTAGATTCCTCAAGCCTAAGAGTTTGAAGTTGCTGTGAACTGTGATGCCAAAGCACTCTACCCAGGGCAACTGAGTGAGACTCTGTCTCAAAAAAATAATAAAATAAGCCAGGTATGGTGACTCACAACTATAATGCCAGCACTTGAGAGGCTGAAGTGGGTGGACTGCCTGAGCTCACAAGTTCAGGACCAGACTGAGCAAGGGCGAGACCCCATCTTCAAAAATAGCCAAGCAGCCTGGTGTCTATATCTCAGTGGTTAGGGCACCAGCCACATACACCGGGGCTGGCAGGTTCAAACCCAGCCCGGGCCTGCTCAACAACAATGACAACTACAACAACAACAAAAAAAATAACCAGGTGTTGTAGTGGGAACCTGTAGTCCCAGCTACTTGGGAGGCTGAGGCAAGAGAATCATTTGAGCCCAAGAGTTTGAGGTTGCTATGAGCTGTGACAGCCAAAGTACTCTATCAAGGGTGACAACGTGAGACTCTGTCTCAAAAAATAATAAAGAAATGCTCCATCTAAACAGGGTTACCAAGCTGTCATAAACCAAACTACATGTAACTTTCAAGAGTCACATTTAAAATAAGATACAGAAAGTTAGTTTGTATCTTGGCGCCTGTAGCTCAAGTGGCTGGGTTGCCAGCCATATACACTGGAGCTGGCGGGTTCAAATTCAGCCCAGACCTGCCAAACAATGACAACTACAACCAAAAAATAGCTGGGCATTGTGGCAGGTGCCTGTAGTTCCAGCTACTTGGGAGGCTGAGGCAAGAGAATCG
>NW_003852462.1:356457-358206 GCF_000181295.1 Otolemur garnettii
GCTTGTGGTCCCAGCTACTTGGGAGGCTGAGGCAGGAGACTCGCTTGAGCTCAGGAGTTGGAGGTTGCTGTGAGCTGTGATGCCACAGCACGCTACTCAGGGGGACCACGTGAGGCTCCTGTCTCAAAAAAAAAAAAAAAAAGAAAATACTTGGTTAAATTGTTAAGTCCTTAGTTGGGGGCCAGTTGGTCGGTTCTGACTGGTTAAGTTTGCACCAAGCTGGGTTTGCATTGCTCTTCACTCCCTCCCGGGGCCACGTGCATCAGTCCCCACACTTGGTACTGGGCATCCTTCTAGGTTTGCACATCTTGCCACCTGGCACCAGGGACTGCATGAGGGTCTGATGGCACTGAATATCCTTGGAGGGCACAGCTTTCTTCCAGGGTAACCAGCCCAGATCCTTCTAGCTACCTCCGTGGCCCCCTACTGGTGCAGAGGCCGTGTGCACACATTCCATATATACCATGTGACCACACACACACCCAGGCTAAATGCTATCTCTGGGCAGAGACCTATGTCCTTGCCCACTGCTGCCTCCAGGTGTCCTCACAGCACTGGACACAGAGATGGGGGAGGCCGAACCTGAGCCCCCACCTTGCAGACTGCTGAGCAGGGCGGGTAGGCTCCTGGGTAGGGTTCTTGGTACCCTGACCTGGACCGTCTGGTGCAGGTGGACAGCTACCACCTTCTTCATGCAGTCCTTGATCATCTGGGAGGTGAAGAAGTTGGCCTCGCCTTTCTTGTCCACAGCGATCTTGCGGTAGTCCTCCAGCAGGATGGGGCAGATGGCCTGGGTGGGGTGGGTCATGTAGATGGGCCCATCGTAGCCCACCATCTCACTGAAGTAGGGCAGTGCCCCGCAGTGGTCCAGGTGGAAGTGACTAGGAGACAGGGCATGGGTTATCTTGGAACCACCTTCCTCCATCCATGCCACACCAGCTATAGGCTCAAGGGTCATCTCACTGTGGCACCAGACAACCTCCTGAGTACTGAAACAAAGCCCACAGAACACCCTCTTCCTGAAACAACCTCAGCATCTAGCAAGACGATGAACAACCAATAAACTGTTACTTATGGGGATGTGCTCACAAGGCAGTCATAGCAGTGTGAGGAGCAGCATCCCAGGGGAGAGAGCCACTATCTCTGATGTGGTCAGGATGACCTCTTGGTAACACATGACCCAGGGTGGGATGGTGGGACAGCCCTAAGAAGACGTCACTGGGGTCAGAGGGAACTACAGTGCCCCACCAGGATCAAAAGGGATCTGAACACACAAGGAGCTCAGAACAGCTGAGGCTGCCACTTCTGGAGATGACAAGGCTGCTCTAGGCTTGCAGGACCCTCTGGCTGCCAGAGGACTAGCACGAGTGCTATGGCCATGCCTCTCACACCCCCACCAGACCAAGCAGTGACAGTGGGGGTGTGAGAAGCTGGACCATGCAAATGTGTGCAGGTTATCTGACCAAAACATGAGAGTGAGAGAGAAAGGAAGAGATAGAAGAGGCAGTGGCACCCTCTGCCAGAGGACTGACAAACAGGTGGCTGAACCACAAACCTCCAGGTCAGAGCTAGGGACTCGCACATCTAGACCCACCAGCTAAGTGGGCTTAATAAGCTCCTGAGGCTCGGCGCCTGTGGCTCAAGCGGCTAAGGCGCCAGCCACGTACACCTAAGGTGGCGGGTTCGAATCCCCAGCCCGGGCCTGCCAAACAACGATGGCTGCAACCAAAAAATGGCCAGGCGTTGTGG
>NW_003852462.1:358418-384523 GCF_000181295.1 Otolemur garnettii
GGACAGAACCCAGAAGGCAGGGAAATGAGAGAGACGGGCAACCAGTGTGAGAGGGGTAGACGACAGAGCCTGGAAGCCCAGTAGGGACAATGCCCCTTGCCGAATACTGCTGAGGCTAAGTAGGAAGGGCCTGAGGAGTAGGAGTGGCCTGAGGAGCAAAATGCACCATTTCTGCACAAGGGCCCTACAGTCCCGTCACCCCATCTTCCCTGGCACCTGTTAGACTCAAATCCACAACACTCAGGGGGATGGCCAGCAGCATGCCTGCCAGAATGACCCTGGCTCCACAGGGCTGACTGCTATTCCAAGGCGTAAGCCCCCCAGATAGCCCAGGGACAGAATCATGTGACCCACTGGGTGACACTCCACAGAGACTAAGGTCAGACAGTGCTCACCTGATGATTACACAGTCCAGGAAGTCTGTCAGTCGGCCACTCTGGGTGATGTAGGAAAAGTCGGGGAAACGCCTCTGAGGGGAGCCAGGAGGAAGGTCAGAGTGCAGCTGCTGCCCCAGTCTCCAGGCAGCCATGGGGGACCCTAGGGAGTGGCCTGAGAGAGGAGACTGGGCACAGACTCCCCACAGGCACCAGGACCCTGGCTGCTCATGACCTCCATTACCCCCCCACCCCCAACTAATGAACCAGAGCCAGGAGATGAGCCCTGAATCTCATTGAGCTGACCTCTAAGGACAATGTAACCACCAAGGCCTGGGTCCTGTACAGATGGAAACACCCCCACCCCGTTGCCAAGGCTCGCCTCAGCCTGGTCCTACCTGTCAAGTGTTGGGAGGCCACCCAGGAGGCCCTTGGCCCATCCCCCACTCCCCCTCCAGGCTGTGGCTGTCCAGGGAGACCACCACTGTCCACTTGCCTCATCTGTCCTGCTCCAAGGCCAGCTACAGACAGCTACAAGGAACAGGTAGGGTGGCTGGCCCTCCCAACCCCTCTGGCCACCAACCCAGAGGACTCACGTCATCACTGAAGCCCATGTGCATGCCACAGTCCAGCATGACATTCTTGCCCGCGATGGAGACCAGGATGCAGCTTCGGCCCACATCTTGGCCAGCCCCTGCTCAAGGGGAAGGACAGGTAAGAGGCACTTCCAGGTCCTCGTCTCCCTCCTCACTGGTAAAAGTGATCCTCAGTCCCACCCTACTGCTTCCCAGGCTCTTGCAAGGGCCTCAGGGTGCCAAGGAAGCTGGACCAAGGCTGCTGTGTGACCGGACATGTGGGCTGAAAAGTGCAACACGACACCTTGGACATGTGAGTAGCACTAGCTCTGCACCACTGCAAATCTTGCCATATCTCCCAACTCAGACCCTAATCTAGTCCCTTCCACACTCCTGACAACCAGGCAGTCCTGCTCAACTGCTCTGGTGGAGACCTTGGCCAGGCTGGGAACAGCCACCCTACCCCCGCCAAGTGGCCACCTGTCACCTTCTCTGGGGTCTGGAGGCCACAAGGAAAGAGACACAGCCTCTGCACAGCCTAGACCTGATGAGAGTGAATGATCTGATTTCCATCTTGAATCCTCTGCCTTCTGCCTGAAGCATCCAACATTAATACCACACACTTCAAAATGAGCAGGCCACAGTCCAGCGCCCACTAGCCTCAGGCAGCCCAGCCACAGGCTAGGGTCTTGTGTTGACAGGTCTGTATCTCCCCCCACTATCACAGGAACTTCCTAAGGACAGGGCCTCAGCTGTCTCCTCCCTCTACACCACAATCCCCAAAGCCATGCCCATGTCAGATGCCCTCCACACATCTGTAGGAAGGAAGGGACACCACTGTTCACAGGGGAGGATCCAAGGTCACAGAGACACTCAGATGTACACAAAACTAAGTGTGGGGCTGCGGTCCATTTTCTGGATTCCAAAGCCCTGGTCCTGAACACTGGCAGTTCTGCTCCCAACAGGATCCATGACAACCCCATGAAGCAAAGACAGTGGGGACAAAGCCTAGAGCTGGGGAGGGGACAAAACTCAGCAGAAAACAAAGGAGACATCCTTGTTCCCAGGGAACTCAAGATGTTCTAAGGCGAGGAGATGAAATATGAGGGGCAGAAGACCACAGTGGCTGGGGTGGGGGTAAAGGGCAGCTGGCTGTGCCAACAACTGGGAAAGGCCACAGGGGACTACAGTGCTCATGGCAATATAGGGTGTGCAGCCTGGGTGTTCACTGCAGCTGTTGACAGCTCCGTGTCCATGCCAGTGGTTGGATGGACTCATGGGGATGCACACAGAGTCCTGTGTACAGTGTCTACACAGGAAGATGCTCCTAACACCCTGCTCAATGAAGTAAACAGGCTCCGGACAGCGCAGGAAGTGCATGCACAGAGAACACCCAGGGACACTAGAGGGCTGGCCACCAGAACGATATCCCCAGTTGTTCTTGGGACTAATTCTTCTCTCCTTCACACTGTTCTATACCATCAGAATGTTTAAAAATGTGCACTTGAACACTTTTTGCAAAAAGCAAAGTTATACCATAGAGATCAGGTAAAACAAGCACTGAACTGGCTCAGCACCTGTAGCTCAGCAGCTAGGGGGATGGCCACATACACTGGGGCTGGAGGGTTCGAACTTGGCCCGGGCCTGCCAAACAATGACAAACAGCTGGGCGTTGCGGCAAGCGCCTGTAGCCCCAGCTACTTGAGAGGCTGAGGCAAGAGAACTGCTTAAGCCCAAGAGTTTGAGGTTGCTTTGAGCTGTGATGCCACGGCACTCTACTCAGGGTGATACAGTGAGACTGTCTCAAAAAAAAAAAAAAAACAAGCAGTGAACTGAAAATTGACAGCAGCTAAGCCAGGCATAAGCACCAGGCGGTAGTGGTAGGCAGAAAGGAAGAGGCAGGCAGCAGCCCACGTGCAAAAGGAGGTAAATGCAGTGATAAAAACACCTAGCGAGGGGGTCAGAAGCCTCTGTCTGGGCTCCCACACCACTGCTGAAAACTGGCAGAGGCAGCAGCCCTGCAGGACGCATGTGACACCAGGTGTCACAAGTACTCCACTTTACCATCACCTGAACCTCGTGGATCTCACTCTCACTTCACTCCTAGGAAACTTGGGATGCAGAGAGACAACACCCAGCACCCAAGCCCTATGCCCTTTCCTCGTTAACCACTATGCGGTGGTTCTCCGCACGAGGGCTTGACAGAGAAAAGAAGAGCTGAGCAAGCGCGCGGCTCGCGTCCTCGGCCGCAGACCGCAGCCAGGATGGCCTACTAGCCCTGGCCCCAGAGCCTTGCCAAGCACGAAGCGGGTGCTGGAGCGCCCCACTCCAACGAGGCCGCAGCGGGGCCTGCCGTGGGGGCCAGTGCGCGTCTGGAGGCCTTCAGCCGGGTGGACAACTCACTGCCTGCTCGGGGCCTCCTCTGACCATATCCAGGGGTCGGGAAGCGTCCCTAGCCACGAATAAGGCCCAGCCCCAGGGCCATGCGAGGGGAAGTGCGCGCCCGGACCCATGTCCCGAAGCTCCAGGGCTGCGCCCACTCACCCAGGGGAGTGACTCTGATCTCAGGCATTGCCGCGGCAAGGGCACCCTCAGCGTGTCTCCTCCACGCTCGCGTACAGCCAGCAGAAAAAGCCGGAGGACCACCCGCTGTGCACCCGGGCACGGCAACCCCGCCACACTGGGCTCGCGTGGTGGCGCGCTGCGCAGGCGTAATCGCGCGGGTTTCCGGCCTAGCTCTCCGGAAACGAGACCCAGCACGTCGGGCCTC
Source organism: Otolemur garnettii (assembly GCF_000181295.1). Taxonomy (NCBI): domain Eukaryota; kingdom Metazoa; phylum Chordata; class Mammalia; order Primates; family Galagidae; genus Otolemur; species Otolemur garnettii. The sequence continues at coordinate 362,138 of NW_003852462.1, forward strand.
CTGATTGGGAGTCCAGCCACCAATTGGGCCGAGGGGGCGGGGCGAGGATGGGGCCAGGTCTCCCGAGGCGGCGCCGGCCCAACCGAACTCCTGGGGTCTGCAGGTCGCCTGGGGCTCGGGCGCGGGTACCTGAGCGCAACTGGTGGGACTTTGGGCGCGGAAGGGGGCATCCCCGTAGGGACCCAGGTGAGCGGGCAGCTGAAGGGAGGCGGTAGCTCAGGTCGACTTCTGCCCCGCCCGGGCCCTCGGCCGGAACAGGGACCCGCCAGGACGGTGGCCTGGCTAGGCGGTGCTGTCGGAGCCCCCCTTCCCAGGTGAAACTTGCAGAGCTCCCGAGTCAGGGCCCTGCTCCCGCCCAGCCACGCGGGAACTTGCTACTACCAGGCTCCAACCTGCCTTCAGCCAGGGCTGGTGCTTGGCCCTGCCTTTCCGGCCCTGACCTTGGCGGGCTGCCCTTCCTGTGGTTCTCTAGCAGGCAGCTTTGAGAGGCTCCTGGAGGCACCTTGTTGGCTGCCGACTTGGGTTTTGAGCAGGAAGCCAGTGCGGCAGAATATCTGGTGACCAAGAGGGGAGCCCGGGAGCCTCAAAGGCCCTCTGCTCAGTGACCAGTGCACTGGCCCTGAGAACCAGGAAGGGCTTGCCACAAGTCTCCAGGCACCATCTTCCTGAGGCCAGGTACTGCTGTTCCCCACACCAGAAGACAAGTGAGCTCCTCCCTGGGGTTCCAGCCCAGTGCCAAGCATGCAGCCCAACCTGTGGGGCCTGCAGAGTCTCAGCACCCACTGGGCCCCACCAAGGCTGTGGCAGCCTGGGCCTTGATCAGGGCAGAGCATGCAGCCCATTTTTCCCAGAGAGGAAGGACTGAGTCAAGACAATGAGCAACCTGCCCACTGAGTGGGAGGCAGACCTTCACAGGGACCCAGGTGTATTGCTCTTGGCTGGGGTTCTTACCACAGGTGGATTCCCGCCCTTGTGTTGGGGCCCTGCAGGCCAGGAGGCCAGGGCAGGGCTCCCAGCACCAAGAGCACAGGAAGCCCCCTAGACCCAGCAGGGTGAAAGTTCCTCTGAGGTGAGGTGAGATGCAGTTGAATGCCCCAGACACATCAGAGCTGCTACAGCACTGTAACCAGACATCAGGCATGGGTGATTGGATGTTTGTGGAGTGACTGTATGAATGTAAGCAGAAGCCAGAGCAGGGCCTGGGCCACTTCCAGAAGGTGCCTTAGGGTTGCAGAGAGGGCTTGTGGCCATCTCCTGAGTGTGATAAGGCTTTGGCCCAGCCACTCTCCTGAGTGGCACATGTCCAGTTTCACCATTAGGAATGAAAAAATTGGTGTTCTTCTATCTGTCCATTGACCCAGTGGGCACCCTCCACAGCTGCTGCTCTGGGTTAGGGAATATAGCAGTTAGGGAGGCAACCTGCTTGGTGGGCATGTCCCCGTCATCATCTTCCACAGTATTTATCTGCACCCTACCTCCGGCCTAGGACTTCCTGTCTTTGTTATTGTCTAAGCCCTCCGATAGGGAGGGCTGTTTGTCTGACTTGTTCACAGTGCACCCACATTCCTAGAATAGTACCTAGCTCTTGGGAGGGGCTTAATAAATATTCTCCAGCTAGTAAAACAGACAGACCCTAGTGGGAGAAACAAAACACAAGCAAACCAGAAGGCATCAGCAGAGACACCTGCTACAGACAGGACATGGTTGAGTGGTCTGTTAAAGCAAAGCCATCAAGGCCTGGCCAGAGTCAGTGGCCCGAGGGCTGTGTCAAGATCTGGGTGTGTAACCCTGACAAGGGGTGGGGCAGGCAGTCTCAGGTGGAGTGGGTTCCGTGGACAGCATAGCTGTTTTCTACCTATTCCCCCCACACCAAAAAAATGAGCTCTGGCGTGAGCCCAACCCACAGCAAGACAACCTGCCAGTCCTGCCCTGTATGTTTCAGTTTGTATCAAAAAATGGATGAGCCAGAGACAGATTTCAACCTGAAGGTTGTCCTGGTCAGCTTTAAGCAATGTCTCAACGAGAAGGAAGAGGTCCTGCTGGACCACTACATCACCAGCTGGAAGGGCTTGGTCAGGTGCGTGTATGGATCTGCCTCCCTGCACAGGGATGGGCCCAGAGGCTAGGAGAGGGTCTGGCTGCCACCTGCCCCAGGGCTTCCCACCCAGCTTTCCTAGCTCTGCTGCCAGAGGCTAGGGGGGACTTGAGCTCCTGCTTCCTCTGGGCAGGTTTCTGAACAGCTTGGGCACCATCTTCTCATTCATCTCCAAGGATGTGGTCTCCAAGCTGCAGATCATAGAGCGCCTGCGGGGTGGTCCCCAGCACGAGCACTACCAGAGCCTGCAGTCCATGGTGGCGTATGAGCTGGGCCACCAGCTGGTGGACCTGGAGCGCCGCTCCCGCCACCCCGACTCGGGCTGCCGGACGGTGCTGCGCCTGCACCGTGCCCTGCGGTGGCTACAGCTCTTCCTGGAAGGCCTGCGCACCAGCCCTGAGGATGCGCGTACCTCCACGCTCTGCACCGACTCCTACAATGCCTCTTTGGCTGCCTACCACCCTTGGATCGTGCGCCGGGCTGTCACTGTAGCCTTCTGCACCCTGCCCACACGCAAGGCCTTCCTTGAGGCCATGAATGTGGGGACCACTGAGGAGGCTGTGGAGATGCTGGGCGAGGCCCTGCCCTTCATTGAGCGTGTCTACACTGTCTCTCAGAAGCTCTACACTGAGCATTCCCTGTTGGACCTGCCCTAGCGGCATTGGGCCTAGGCCAGGTGGATATCCCCTGCTGCAGAGTGGGGCTCAGACAGCCAGGACCCGTTGATCCTATGACAGTGCTTTCTGGGTGCCCTGAGAACAGGAGATCCACTGTCACCCTGCAAGCTGAGCATGTTGGAGTCACCGGCTACAACAGTGGAGGCTGTGGCCAGGCCAGGAAGAAGCCTGTGCCCAGCCTTGCTTCCAGCTGCATGTGTTTGTTCAGTCACCCTAACTGAGGGGCAGGGAGTAAAGAAGGTGGGGGTAGGGTCAGTGTGTGCAAAGCATGACAGGCCTCACCCAGCTTGAGTGGAATCTAGGAGTGAGGTGAGGTCACAGATCCCTAGGGTGGAGCAGCTCTCTCCTCCCCGCCAGCCAGCACAAGTCCTTCCTGTGCACATCTCAGGCCCAGGATGCCAGTGTCTGTGCCCAGGGGGCCACCTGTCCCTAGGTCAGGGATCTGGGCAGCCAAGCTATTTCCCTAACCCCTTACTGCCTGGTTGTCACAAAGCATACTGGGCAGGCCAGCACCAGTGGGACCTGAACCACTGAACCAAACTTCCCTAAACATCCCAGGACACAGCCCTTGCAGAGCTCCTAGATACAATAGGTGCCTCTTGTAGGGAGCTGTGACTCTGCCCCAGTGCCCAGGGGAAACTGTTCCTTCACCACTGCCCCTTGTTACCTTCCCGCAGCGCTCTAGACACTCAGGGGTTATAGAAAAGGAGGGGGCTGGACCCCATTGTCTAGGTAACAACTATCAGACTCCTGCCCCAGCCTAGTCATCATCCCACACGTGGGGCCTAGTGGACCCCAGGCCCTCAGGGTGCAGTGGGGACATCAGATGCACAAGTTTTGGGGGTTATTGGTCCCTTGGAAAGTGTAATGTGTTTTCCAACAGGAATAAATTGCACTGATGGTGTTCCAGAATGGAGATGTTAGTACACCAGGCGCCTGATTACCCAGAGGGAGGGAAACTGGGAGGTCCCATGTGAGGGCAAAGAGGGGCCTGACCCCCCAGGACACAGCCGAGGTGGGTACACACCAACCCCAAGGGGCTGAGACCATGTGGCCATGCTGGGGAGCAGTGTCTGGCTTGAGGTACACCCTAGATGGCAGCCATGTGGGGGAGGAGGTATGTGAAGGGCTGTTCCTGCAGGGGCTTCAACTTGTATCCCCCACTGTGAGGTCTGTCTTTGTGCCCACTGCATAGGTGAGGAAATTGAGATGCAGAGACTTGGCAACCCCCAAGGGGCTGGGTGAGAGAGATGTCTGAGGCTGAGGAGAAAGGGGAGCAGGGAGAAGAGGGCTGCTCAGGCCTATGGTGGGGCAGCTCCAAGCTGCAATAGTGGCCCAGGCAGAAAGTATCCAAGTGGCACAGGGTCTGCTTGACACCCCTCCCTGGCCTCAGTGTGCTGCATCTACACACATGGTGCCGGCAATGGCCAATGACAGAGGAACTGACCAGGGAGGACAGCCTGGGGTCCACTTGGCCAAACAGCAAGGGCCACACATCCATGTGCATATGCCTCACAGGGTGGCACGAGAGGCAAAGGCCTCCCCCAGCTCCTCTCAGCACGGGGCCTGGGGTGTCATCAAGGACTCCTCCAGCCCCAGACAAAGGAAAGATAGGCCCAGAGCCAGGCACAGCCTCTGCAGGAGCTGTGTGGCCCCCCATGTACACACCTGGTGCACAGGCCACCTGCACCAGCCCACTTGGTCATGGACCTTCCTCCCTTATTTGCATGGGCTCCTCCTTCAGGCCCAGCTGTGAGCCCTGTCCCCAGAAGGAGACACCTGCACGCCTGTCATATTGGGGTACCCCTGTGGGGATCAGCAGTGTAGCACCTGGCCATAGGCTCCACAGCTTCTAAACATGACACCCTAGCAGAGGAATGGCCAACACATGCTGGAACATTATTGCCAGGCAGGCTGGAGGGTTTGGCCCCAACTCAGCTACAGGTGGAGGCCTGGATGGCCAGCTATCCACCAGCCTCCTGACTGGTCTGCAGGCCTGAAGGGGCTACCCCTGCAGCCCCCACCAGCTGACAGCACAGCCTTAGAGGCCAGAAACCTATTGCTGGAGAAGGTGCTTCTGTGCCCATGAGGAGCCCCTTCCCGCCCATGCACTGGCACTTTTGCACCCCTCCCACAAGCAGCGAGCCTCCAGGCCCCTGGGTGGACCCCTCCCAGTCTGCCATATGGCTAAGGAGGGCTGAGCCAAGAGGCTTGGGCACAGGCGAGTGACAAGGCCACAGCCAGCAGTTGCTAGGAGTCTGGTGGTGGTGGCAGCAGGGTGTGATGTACACATACCTCAGGCCTAGAAAAGGCGAGGACATGGCCAGGGACCCTGGGGGCTGGGCAGGAGAGGATGGCAAGGGTTTTGTTAAACAAATCCTTAGTTGCTCCCCCTGTGCTCACTATATCTGGAACTGCTGCCCAGTACTCCACTTCCTGACTCTGCTAGAGTGAAGAGAAGACCCACCATGCCAGGCCCTGCTGTCCTGGGCTTCAGCCTCGCAACTCTCTTGGGCTTTGGGACAGGGGCCCCTTTGTGCCTGTCACAGCAGCTCAGAATGCCAGGGAACTATGTGTTAGGTGGGCTCTTCCCGCTGGGAGCAGCTGAGGAGGCCGGTCTCCGCACCAGGACCCAGCCCAGCAGCCCTGTGTGCAACAGGTGGGAGGCGGGAGCAGCCCGGGTAAGGGCGTGGGGTGCTGGGAGGGGTGTCTTCAGGCCTGCAGTGCCCGCCGAGGCCCACTCAGCCATCTGCAGCTCCCTGTGGCCTCAGGTTTTCACCCCTTGGCCTGCTCTGGGCGCTGGCTATGAAGATGGCCGTTGAGGAGATCAACAATGGGTCCACCCTGCTGCCGGGGCTGCAGCTGGGCTATGACCTCTTTGACACCTGCTCAGAGCCTGTGGTGGCCATGAAGCCCAGCCTGATGTTTCTGGCGAAGGCCGGCAGCTGCAGCATTGCTGCCTACTGTGACTATGCGCGCTACCAGCCACGTGTGCTGGCTGTCATCGGGCCCCACTCTTCGGAGCTTGCCCTCATCACGGGAAAGTTCTTTGGCTTCTTCCTCATGCCTCAGGTGGGCTTTTCCCCAGAGAACCCCCCAGGACCCAGCAGCCCCGTGTGCAACAGGTGGGAGGTGGGAGCAGCCTGAGTGGGAGTGTGGGGTGGCCCACTGTGGGAGCCCTTGTGTCAGGAGGTGGCTCTCAGCCCCTGCAGGTCAGCTATGGTGCCAGCATGGATGGGCTCAGCATCCGGGAGACCTTCCCCTCCTTCTTCCGCACAGTGCCCAGTGACCGCACACAGCTGTTGGCTGTGATGAAACTGTTACAAGAATTCAGCTGGAACTGGGTGGCTGCCCTGGGCAGTGATGATGAGTATGGCCGTCAGGGCTTAAGCATCTTCTCAAGCATGGCCAGCACACAGGGTATCTGCATCGCGCATGAGGGCTTGGTGCCGCTGTCTAGTGCCAATGACCTGGTGATGCGCAAGGTGCAGGCCCTGCTGCACCAGATCAACCAGAGCAACGTGCAGGTGGTGGTGCTATTTGCATCTGCCCATGCTGCCCACTTACTCTTCAGCTATAGCATCCGTTTTAATCTCTCACCCAAGGTGTGGGTGGCCAGTGAGGCCTGGCTGACCTCTGACCTGGTCATGGAACTGCCCGGCATGACCCAGATGGGAACGGTGCTCGGCTTCCTGCATCAGGGTGACCTGCTGCCCAACTTCTCTCAGTACGTGAAGAACCGCCTGCACCTGGCTGCCAACCCAGCCTTCTGTGCCTCACTGAAGGCTGAGCAGCCAGGCCTGGAGGAGCATGTGGTGGGGCCCCGCTGCCCACAGTGTGACCACATCACATTGCAGAATGTATCAGCTGGACTACTGCACCACCGGCCTTTTGCCGCCTATGCAGCCGTGTACAGCGTGGCCCAGGCCCTGCACAACACGCTGCAGTGCAGCAGCTCCGGCTGCCCTGCGCGGGAGCCCGTGCGGCCTTGGCAGGTGAGGACATGGGAGCTGGGTCTGGCCACAGCTGCCAGGCGGGACTAGACCCATCTCATAGGTTGGCCTTCCCCAGCTCCTGGAGAACATGTACAACATGAGCTTCCGAGCTGGTGGCCTAGAGCTGCGGTTTGACGCCGGTGGGAATGTGAACCTGAAGTACGACCTGAAGCTATGGGTGTGGCGGGACCCAACACCTGAGCTGCGCACTGTGGGCACCTTCAATGGGAGCCTGTGGCTGCAGCGCTCCAAGATCTGCTGGCACACACACTCCAACCGGGTGAGCGAGGGTAGGGGCACACAGGGCCCTTACACACTGTGGCCCCCAGCCAGGTGCAGCCCATCCCAATCTTGGTGGGCACTCCTGGCTGCCGAGCAGAGCTGGACTCCAAGGCCCTGCCCAGGTGCCGGTGTCCCAGTGCTCGCAGCAGTGCCAAGAAGGCCAGGTGCGCCGAGTCAAGGGTTTCCACTCCTGCTGCTACGACTGTGTGGACTGCAAGCCAGGCAGTTACCAGCACAGCCCAGGTGAGCCCTCTGCCTGGCAGTACGTGGGAGCAGACTGGGGCAGGGGCAGGTGAGCCCTCTGTCTGGCAGCAGGTGGGAGCAGACCCAGAGGGTCCGGTTGAGCCCTCCTGCCTGCCAGCAGGCAGAAGCAGACAGAGGGCCAGGTGAGCCCTGTATCTGGCAGCAGGTGGGAACAAACAGGGGGAGCCCCCACCAAGTCCTAGCTGTAGGCCAGTGCCACAGAGGGGTGAGGCCAGCTCCCAGCACCTGTCCCCTCTCCTGCAGAGGACCCCACCTGTACTCCGTGCAGAAAGGATCAGTGGTCCCCGCAACGGAGCCGGAAGTGCTTCTCCAGGAGACACACATTCCTAGCCTGGGGGGACCCGACTGTGCTGGTGCTGCTGCTACTGCTGGGCCTGGTGCTGGCCCTGGTGCTGGCCGCCCTGGGTCTCTTTGTCCACCACCGGAACAGCCCTCTGGTGCAGGCCTCAGGTGGGCTGCTGGCTTGCTTTGGCCTGGCCTGCCTGGGCCTGGTCTGCCTCAGTGGCCTCTTATTCCCTGGCCGGCCAAGCCCCGCTAGCTGCCTGGCCCAGCAGCCACTATGCCACCTCCCACTCACAGGCTGCCTGAGCACACTCTTCCTGCAGGCAGCCGAGACCTTCGTGGAGTCAGAGCTACCGCCAAGCTGGGCAGACAGGCTGCACAGCCGCCTGCGGGGGCCCTGTGCCTGGATGGTGGTGGTGCTAGCCCTGCTGGTGGAGGCAGCGCTGTGTGCCTGGTACCTGATAGCTTTCCGGCCAGAGGTAGTGATGGACTGGCACGTGTTGCCCACAAAGGCATTGGTACACTGCCGCGTGCACTCCTGGGCTGGCCTTGGCCTGGTGCACACCCTCAATGCCATACTGGCCTCCCTCTGCTTCCTGGGTACCTTCCTGGTACGCAGCCAGCCTGGTCGCTACAGCCGTGCCCGTGGCCTCACCTTTGCCACACTGGCTTACCTCATCACCTGGGTCTCCTTCGTGCCCCTCCTGGCCAATGTGCAGGTGGCCCACCAGCCTGCCGTGCAGATGGGTGCGGTCCTCTTCTGTGCCCTGGGCATACTGGTGGCCTTCCACCTGCCCAAGTGCTACCTGCTAGTGAGGCAGCCAGAGCTCAACACCCCAGAGTTCTTCCTGGGAGGGCGTTCCAGGGACGCCACAAGCAGGGAGAGCAGTGGGGGAGAGGAAGGAACTCGGGGGAAGAGCGAATGAGCCCTGACCCACTTGTGATCCCTCCAACCTAGCGATTTCCTTATGGAGATCTCTCATTAAGACTCTCTAGCTCTAGGTTATAACCCTGACCCCACTGTGACCTCCAGGCCAACAACACACAGGAAAGGACCACATGACCCCAATACCATGAGGCAAGCACCCACGGGCCCCACTGACTTAGTCATGCCTAGCCTAGGGCCCCTACCAAGCATGCTCCCCAGACATTGCAGCAACACAAGGGTGGGCACAGATTGTAACCAGGGAGGAGGGGATGGGACCCAGCACCCTTCCCTCCCTGACCTAGCCCTCTTGGGCAGAATGGAAATCACACCTGCCAGCAGCACCATGGACAGAGCCCAGGCAGAGGGGGCTGGTGGGTCAGCACCACGGCCAGAGCCAGCCACCGGGACCCCTGGAGCCAAGAGCCAGCACCAGAGACAGAGCCTGGAAGCTAAGCAGGAGCAGAAGACAGAGGCTGGGACTTGGGTCAGTCCTGGGGACAGGGCCTGTGGGGGAGGCTGCACTGACCCCCAAGCTTCCATCTCCTAAGGCAGCAAGTGGAGAGAAGACACACAGGCCACACATAGGTCCATAAAATTAAATGCTTTTTAGTGTTTAAAATAGCATTTACACAGAAGCCACTCTATGTTAACTATCCAGATGCTGGGACTTTGATATAGTATCTACAGTGTGGACATGGGCCGGAGGTGCCAGGAAGGCAGGGCACGCAGGCAGACAGTCAGAAGGGCTGTGAGGATGGGACAGCTGACCCTTGTTCTTGCCCAGGCCCCCACCCCTATTAGGGCCCCAGCCCTAGAGGTCCTGTACCCTTCTACCCTGGCTAAGACATCATAGGCAGACTGTCCAGCCTGACCCATCGCAGCTCAATTGTACTCTATACACTGAGGCACATCTGTGCTCCCATGTTTGCATGAGGCACAGGATGGAGGGATGTGCAGGCCTCCAGTGGGTGGGGCTAGGCTGCCACTTCCCTAGGGTGTGCCAGCTGGGCAATAAATAAATAAATTAGATCCCTACTCCAGGCAGCCAAAGGAGCTGGGGGCTCAAATTCCACCCCCTGGGTCCCCCAGTCTGGGCCAGATAGGGAGGGTCCATGAACTACATGAGGGTGGGTGTCAGCACAGAGGCCAAGAGTGGCTTCCTCATCCTGGAGGGGTCGCCCCCTAGACGAAAGGGGGCGGGGTCCCTGAGGCTCATGCTGAGGGGCCAGGTCAGACCTGCCAAGGACAGAGATGGGGTCTCCCGGCTGCAAGTTCCACTGTCAGAGACTCCAGGAGCAGGACTGCTGAGTACGGACCATAGCAGTCTAGGCCTCAGCCCCCACACCTGCTCCCACTGCCCATCCTAGCTGCACTAAGGCCCACATGCACTCCAGGAGCAGCAGGGCCACCAGCTCCCCCACCCCAAGCAGGACTGAAGGCACTAGCCGTCAGTCACATGATGTCCACGAAGAACTCACAGGGATTCCCCATAGCCTTCTGGAAGGACTGGCGGCTGCCTGTCAACTCTGGGGGCACAGCAGCCAGCTCCCGGACAGGTGGCCCACCTGGAGGCCCCCCCCCCACTGCATAGGCCTTTGTCAGGGCATGCGGAGGGGGTAGGCCTGGGGCAGTGGCTGAGGCCTGACTACGTGGGCTGCTGCCACGGCTAAGCTGGCTGGCCGGATGTTCCCGCCAGCCACTGCTGCCTGCCCCACTTGGTGCCGTGTGGTCCGATTCACTGCCACTGCCCCCAGCTCCAGCCACCCGGCGCTCCTTCTCACGGCCTGGGGCCCGACGGCTGCTCCGGGTGGACCCGCTGCTTTTGCTTCCTGGGAGTGAGAAAGTGGGGAAGGAGGAGGCAGTCAGCATCAGGTCTGGCCACTTCCAGGACAACCAGCCACTGCCAGGCAACCAGGAACAGGACCAAGTGGTCCTTCCTGAGACGGGTGGGGTCGGGGCAGCTATGCAGACACACAGGCAGGGCCAGCACCAACCCAGAAGCAGGAGCAGCTGCAGCAGCAGGCAGGGACCCTAGGGGACACCTCCGTACCCCCAAACCTCACCTGATGCTTGAACTGAGGCCCTGGTCTTGCAGCTGAGAAACTGAGGCACCAATGAGCCCCCTGTGTGTCCAGAGCTCCCACTAGCCATCCTGGACTCCCCACCCAAAGACCCACTGTTCACCCAGCCCCGGGGCCCTGGCCAACAATTCCACTCAGCCCTACCCTGGGCTCCCAGGAAGCTGCCCAGGGACATGCTGGGAGGGACACTGGGCGGGACCCTGGCTTACCGGCCCTGAGGTCCACTCCGCTAGTCCTTCAGTCTAAGGCTTGCCCAGCACAAAGCAAGGGATAGCACGAGTCACACACCAGGCCCTGCCTGGTGTCCTGCCTGCATCTGGACCTAACTGCAGCTGGCTGTGCTTGAGTGGATGCAAGGGCCTGTCCAGGGTCTACAGAAACCCCAACACAGCCTCTCCATAGCACCCACCACACAGCCTACCTCTCCGTTCCTTCTCTCTCTCCCCAGGCCCTTCAGGCACAGGGTCTCACTGCACCCCATTCAGCCTCAGTCCTCTGCTCCAATTGAGTCACCTCCTCAAGACATTCCTGGTTCCCCGACTCCCCTGATGTCTCTGCCATGGCACACGGGTGTCTGTAATGCTGATCAAACCTGGCTCCCTGTGGGCTGCAGCTACCACCAAAGGGGTTAGAGACCATCCTTCCCTTTGGCCTGAGGCTTGTGGTGATACTGCTTGACACCTCCAGCCAGACCCACCCACTCTTAATGCCCAGCCCTATGCCACACCGTCTCCTGTTCTTGCCTCTGCAGTATCTAAACAGCAGCCCCCACTCTACCACATACAACCACCAGATGCTACAGGTTCTCTGAGACTCCTTCCCACCCACACCCCTCAGCCAGGGGAAGTGGGATCTGGGCTGTCCCCGTATCACACAGTTTCCTTTGTCTCCTCATGCACTGGCTCTCAGGTCTACCTGGCACCTGCCTCTTCCAGAAAAACCCACCCAAGGCCCAAGCACACAGCAGGAGAACATGGCAGCAGCAGGGGCAGGGTAGAGCCAGGGGGCTGGGAGACAAGGGCTCCCAAGGGAATCTCACCTTCACTCTGCTGACTTCCAGTGCTGCCACTGCCGTAGCTAAAGCCAGGGTCCTGGTAGGCCGGTGGGAAGCAAGATGGAGGCCCCGGATACTGGTAGGGGTAGCCCTGACCTAGGGGCCAGGGTGCAGGTGGGTGGGGCAGTGGGGCCAGTGTGTCCTGGTCTGAGGCTCCACTGGAGCCACTGTTGAGATTCAGAGCCGCAAGATCTGGTGGGGAAGGGGGAGTCAAGTAAGAACAGGGTGGATGGGCCCTTCTTGCACCCACAGTCCCAGCAGCCCCCACTCACTGCTGCACAGGTCCCCGAAGACGTAGTAACACTGCTCTGAGAAGGTGATCTTGTTGACCGTGTGCCGGAGGAAGCCGTGCCTCAGTAGGCTGCTGGCATACTTCCGAGCCTCCCGACGTTCTCGGAAACCCTCCACATGTGTGTACAGCCAGTCCACCACATCCGCCCCTGCCACACCATGGAGTCAGGCCCTGAGCACTCCTGCCTGGCTGAGGAAGGGACCCAGACCCCACCCCACAGCTGGCAAGTGGGACCCACTGGGCAGGGGATATCACTCACCAATGACAGCATTGGCAATGGTGATCTTGAGCCACATGCGGTCTCGGATCTCTAGGCCGGAATCTGGCAGCTGCATGACCCGGACAACAGCACTCATGTCACTCTTCACTGTCAGTGGGGCCTCCTCCAGCTCTGTAAAGCATGGCCCCCTCCTCAGCACCCAGTGGCTGACAGGTGAGGGGCTCAACACAGATGGCCACAGCAGACTCCAGGCCCCATCCCCCTCTTGGGAACCAGCTCTGGGTGGGGCCTGCTCCTGGGAGCCCAGGCTGGCGGCCCACGTAATGGCGGGTCCAAACCCACTGAAGGGTGGACCCAAGGGGTCAGGGCATGGGCAGGGGACCAGCCCCCGCCCCACAGATATATCTCATCAGGATCTTGAGCCCAACTACAGTGAAGACACTCCCACCTGCCTGACCAGAGCCCAACCATCTGCCTGACCAGAGCCTAGCTGGGCAGCACAGGCCCTCCTCTCCCCTCCTTGACTCATCCCCGCCCTCCTCTGCAAGCTTGGGCTGTTAGTTGTATTAGTGCCAGGAGAGCAGAATGGAGGCCATTTGCGCCACCCTAGCCTGCTCAGTGCACCCAGAACCTGGCAGGGCCTGCGTGCACCTTCCACTCCCAATACGGCAAATGGGGCAGGGCCACATGAGGTACACACGAACATCTGAACATCTGTGCCCAGGGCACTGGGAACAGACTGCACAAGTGTCTAGGGCCCCAGCCACAGGGCATGAGCACCAGTGCTCACAGCTGGTAGACCCTCTCTCTCCGGGTCTCGGTGTCCTGGTAGGGCTCTCGTGAGCTGCCACTTACGTGGAGCGCCGGGCACCGAGCTGGTTAGTGAAGAGGAGCTGGTGCGTGTGACAGCGCTGGAGCAGGGGCTCGTACCGTAGCGGGGCAGGGCTCCAGTCAGCGCCGCCGTATGGGACAACCAGGCGGCTGGGTCAATGGGCCGCACAGGGTCAGCTGGGCAGCACCACGTGGCAAGAGACGACAGATGGACAGACGGATGGGTTGGGGAGGTGAGAGCAGAGCAAGGAGTACAGAGAAGAAAGGTCCTTCAGGCCGAGCCAGGCACCTCAACCCCCACCCTGCCCACCCCAGGGGTCACTCACCCCTAGGAATAGTGAAGTAACTCCGCGGAGTTGGGTCCCAGCACTTGGCCACCGTGAGGCTTATGGGCCTGTGGGGTGGACATGTCACAGCCAGCCTGTGCCTCGCAACCCTGTACTGCCTACCCTGGCCCGACCCAGCCCTCACCCCGTCCAGGACATGATCTCACACACCACCCACATAGCCCCTACCGCCTTGGCCTGGCCCTCACCCGGTCTGAGACACAATCTCACGCAGCACCCGCACAGCATCATCGTTGCTCATGTTCTCAAAATTGACATCGTTCACCTGGGGGGGTGGGGATGGTGAGGTGCAGCAGCAGTGGGTGGGGTAAAACCTCAGCCTCTAGCCCACGTGGCCCCACCTGCAGCAGCATGTCGCCCGGCTCAATGCGGCCATCTGCGGCCACAGCCCCGCCTTTCATGATGGATCCGATGTAGATGCCGCCATCACCCCGGTCGTTGCTCTGGCCCACGATGCTGATACCCAGGAAGTGGTGCCGCTCTACGAGGGGGGCGGTGAGCCAGGGCCTGTGCTTCCACCCGGCCACCCCAGCCCCTCGCCCACCGGCCCATCAATGCTGAGGCCTCACCCATGTTAAGCGTGACGGTGATGATGTTCAGGGACATGGTGGAGTCAGTGATGCTGCTGAAGGAGGAGGCCTGTGGGTGCAGGTGGGTGAGGGTGGCAGGGGGCGGCAGGGGGCAGCAGCAGACATAGGCCCCTGTCCCACCTGCCCACTATCTACCCTGTCTGTCTGCCGCAGGCGCTGCTTCCGCCGCCGGCGCTTGTGCTTCCGGATGAGCCGGGACGAGGTGCTCTGCTCAGTGGAGCTACTCAGCCTGGGGACAGGGGTCAGAGGTCAGAGAGAGAGACACAAGTGGAGGGGTCAAACCTTGCACCCCACTCCAACTGGGCTGAACCTGGGAACCACAGGGTCCAGGTCATGTTTGCTCCAGAGTAGGCTAAGCTCCTGGTGCCCACACCTCAGGGTGCTGCATATGTGGTGGGGACACAGGCACACTATACACAGACTCCACACAAACAGGCAAAGATGAGGACAGACACATGCAGCCAGCACAGGCCCCTGTACAAGCAAATACATGTGTGCCTCATGCCTGTGCATGGCACACACCTGCTGGTGTCATCGTCCTCATCAGAATCCACAAAGCTGCTGGACTCGAGCTCACTGCTCAGCACAGTGGATGCGCTGTCCGGGGGCAACCCCAAGTCCCGCCGCCGGTCCCCCCTCGGGTGCCCATTGGTCCGAGTGGCTGTAGGGGCAGCAGGAAGGGAGCTGACTGTGGGACCCAGAGGTTACAGGGCTGGAGCCACAGCACAACAAATTTTCTGGGCCTGCAGCCCTTACCCAGGGACCTCCTCTAGTTGGGGGATAATAATTGGTGTCAGCAGGAACTTGGGGTACACCATGGGGGTCCCAGGGAGGTCTAGAGTCCAGGCTGGGCAGGCACAACTATGGTACCTTCCTCTCGGTTCCGACGTCGGGTTCGCTCCCGCCGGTGGCTAACCATGGACTCTGTGCCAGTTTCGACGTCCATTCCATCGCGGCTGCTGGCCACATTCGGGCTATGGGACAGGAATGGGGTGGGTGGGCCGGCCAGGCTGCCCAACCACCCACCCATAGGGGTCTCTCTGCCACCCCCTGCCCCCAGCAGCACTGAGGCTTAGCTCTCCAGTGTCCTTACTGGAAGGAGGGGGGCCGGGAGTCTCCGATGCCACCTGTCCGCTCCACCGGCAGGGGCAGGTCGGCATGGCTGTCAGCACCCTGGGAGCCTGCGTCTGAGTGACCGCCCTCAGCTAAGACCAGCTGTGGAGGGAGAGTTCAAGACACCCACCTGTTTTCAGGCCACCCCAGCAAGCACTCAGTACAAGTGTCCAGCCTGCCAGTGTTCATCCCCTCCCCGAAGAAAAGCCCCAACCCTTGTGATGGAGGGACCCCAGCAGGACACTCTCAGGCCAGGATACTGCACTCACCCAGGAAACTACTCGGCCGTTGAAGCAGGGCAGCTTGGCATTGTCATCAAAGATTTCTTCCTTCACCACCCTGTGGGCAGATGGCCTGAGACCCCTGCCCAGGTAGACCTTGCCACTCTAGGGACAGGGCCCTCACATTAGGGCTGGGATCGCAGGGCACCCGCCAGACACACACGTCATTCTGTGGGTGCCACCACCAAGCACGTTCTCTCCTTGGGGACCCTCCTCACCCTCTGTCATGCCCCAGATCCTCTGGCCCTCCAGTCCTAGGACAGTAACTGTGGATGGCCCACAGGGACCCCCTCAGCTGGTCCTGAGCCCCCAGCTTCTTCCCTTACACATAGCCTGGCCCTTGCTCCATCAGGCCTCTCCCACTGCCCCTACCTCACCTAGACTGATAGCCCCCATGTGCATCCCCATCTCACAGCAGCAGCTCCCTACATGCAACTGCCCAAGACCCTGTGGGGCTCTTCTCTGTGAGCTCTTCTCTGTCCCACACCCCAAATCCACCAGGTCATGGAAAGTCATATGAGGCTCTACCTCCTTGCAACTGTCAGGTAAGCCCCCACCCTACCTTGCCCCTCATAGCTGAGGACTACACACTCTGCCCCTGCACTCAGACCCCAGATCCCACTCACCCAGGGTAGCCCAAGCTTCTCAATGGCTGCCTCTTGCTCACCACTCCACTCATAGGGGCTGGTGCTAGGCCCTCCCTAAGTCCCCTAGAGCACCTGGCTGAAGAGTCCTCACATTCACCCTGCTCCACCTGTACCTGCCCAGAGTCGGACCCCTCAGTGGGGCCTGTCTGTCTTCCTCCCTGCATCAGCCCAACCTGGCTTGCAGCTTCTCAGCACACAGTAGACTAGTCAGACTCCAAGGAGGGTCCAGACACTCAGGACACTCACCACTCTCCTGGCCCATCCACTGACCCAGAGAGACAAAACAGACCCCCATTCACCAGACCAGCCCCGATTCTTAGGGCCATGACACCTGTGAATCTGAGCCCTGAAAGATAATAAACCCTATCTGCTGTTCTTACTGGCCAACATCTAGACTCCTCACACCCATCAGGTAGACTCAAGTCAGGGGCAGGGAAGACACTGGCAGGATGCAGAGGATCAGGAAATGCAAATTGGAAAGGAGACCTGATGACCATGGTGAAGGTTCAAAGGGGTGAGGGCAGAAGTCAGCAGGGCTCAGAGGGAGACAGAGGGCATGGCAGGTCCCTAGGCCAGGTAGAGGGCAAGGCATGAGGGACGGTGGCCTCCAAGGGCCCAGGCAGGCTGGTGCCCCACCCCCTGGCACCCACCCTCGCCCAGCACAGTGGGATTTTCCACACCTAGGACTTGGGTCAAGTGAAGAAATAGGAGCTAAGAGGCCAGCCCTGGACACACACCTGGGAAGCAGGTTCAGGGCCGCTGGGCCTGCTGCCAGCTCTGGCCACTCCAGCCTGCCACCCTAGGCCCACTGGCCCCAGAGCACTTTGAGTGAGCCAGTCCTGGGCAGCAGCAGGGAGCAGGGGCCCCTGGAGGAACTGGCATCCCATACTTCCACCCCATGAACAAGGGACAAGACCCCAGGCTGTAGGGCAGAGTAGCCAGCCTGGAAGGGAAGAGCACCCCTGCCCAGCTTTCTAGAGTCCTGCAGTTGCCACCCAGAGCCAGATCACACCACTGAGGTAGATGCACATGATGGGTAGAGAGAATCAATTCTCAGTAGCCCCAGTGTGGATGCCCCCACTCCCAAGCCATAGTACTGTAGAGCTGGGCTGGCTTCCCAGGGAAGGCCATGAGCCCCACACCAAGCCTCAGCACCCAGGGTGGGCAAGGGCACTCCCAACTGTAGCCTTACATGGGAGATCACAGCCAGGCCTCTAACTCTTGAGCAACCCAACCACAACAGAGGTGCTGGCGGGGATCATATCCCCACCTTGACCCCAACCAGGCCCCAGAGGGCTCACTGGCCTCTCCCTGCCACACCCAAGCCTCAGCCCTCTCTGACTCACTGCAGGGAAACAGGGGAGCCGCCCCAGCACCTGCACAGAGGAGCCTGCCTGCTCTTCTAGCAGGGCCCTCTCCCACTGCCCAAAGCAACTTGAGCCCTCAACTGCCCACAGGCCAGGGCCTCACAATGACCTAGGGCTACCTAAGGTCTCTGTGTGCCCTCCTGAAACACTCCCCTGGTCCCCTCCAGCCTGAGGAGCTCAAGTCCTCCCATGGATGTGACAGAGCTTCCTGCCCTGTCCTGAGAAGCAGGCACTGGAGCACCCTAGATCCAGCCTAGCCAGGCCAGGGGAAAGGTGGCAGGGCCAGGACAGCTGAGAGGCAAGTGAAACCCTGCCCCAGGTCCCAGGGCCTAGATCTCCCTCCACCCAGGCCAGATAGCATAGCAGGTGCCAGAGCACCAGGACAAAAGGTTTGAGCGCCCGGAGAGAATGCAGCGCTGCCCACAGCAGCCCGCAAAACCTCCCCAGGAGCTCTGGTGTAGGGACCCTACAACTGATGTAGGGTCTGGGGTGGGCAGAAGGCAGGAGGCCTGGGGAAAACGCTTCCCAACAACCTGGTGTGCTTTAGCTCCCAGGTGGGAGAGCAGCCTCAGGGGAAACTGACCAGGAACACCCCCTGTTGGCATTTTGCCCCCACATCAGAATTAGATCCCAGTTAACTTCAAACTTGTGGCTGCCACCCTGCAGACCTACTCAGGGAAGAATTTGCCCTGAGGCAGTGCCCTAGGAGCCCTGCACTGTCACAGGCCATGGAAGACCCTGGGGCTTCCAGAGGCCACAGCAGGCCACAGGCCAGCTCCACAGTAGCAGCTCTACTGCCCCAATCTCCCACAGCAAGGAGAGAAGGAAGCTGGCAGACGAGGTGGCACAGGGGGCGGGAGAGACATCCTGAACCTTCCAAGATCTTGCTCCTGCTGAGCCATGGGTACAGCAGGGCCCTCAGTCTTAGAAACCTGTTGTCTCACCAGCCAGCAGGCCCCAACCCCCTACTCCTGGCCCCAGGTCTAGCTGCTCTGTCTGTAGGTGCTGCAGAGTCCTTGGGCCTCTCTGAGCCTCCTCCTCAAACTCAGGCTACCCAGGCTCAAGGGCATGCACTTGGCCCTAACTGTGGGCTCCATGGGTGACTTGCCTGGACTCTCCCTCTAGGGCAGGAAAGTGGGGTACAGAGAGGCTGAGCCACAGACCCCAGGTAGCACAGCTGGGGAGGGAAGAATGGGAGTTCCCACAGGCAGCCTGGGCTACATGGAGTTTCAACCCTGGCTTGCAGCCCTCCACAAACCACCCAGCGCATGAGGCACTGCTGTGACACCTGTGTCCAAAGGTGGATGGTCCCAGAAACCAGGCTCTTGCCCCATACCCTTCCCTCAATCCAGCTCCCAGCCCCTGGACCTGGGTCACCCCAGCCTTGGAGATGAAGGAGCCAGAGCCACTAAGAGGCAGGTGACCAAAGCACCAAGTCCAGCTGAAACCTTGAGCCAAATACCCTCTTCCCTCTGCCTCACTCCTAAGGCTGGGTCAGACGCCATCCCGCACTGCTACCCACTAGCCCCACACTGGGCACCTCCAGGCCAGCACTGCAGGCCTAGAGACTCTCCTGCAGCCCTGGGGATCCCAGGTCAGAACAGCTGTGACCTATACTGCAGAGTGGGGAACAGGAAAAGGGCTTCATCCTCTTGGCCAAGATGCATGTGGGGAGTAGGGGGCTGGCCACAGCTTCAAAGCCCCCTTTTTTCTAGGCGGACAGCTGTGGTCTGGACCAGTAATTTGGGGAGCTCAGGGCTGGACCCAGAGTGGATCAGGGGGTGTAGCAGGGGCCCTAGTCTGAGGCCACCCATCCCACAGGGGCCAGGACCCACAGGCGAGGACCTGGCTTCTCTCCCCCCACCCTCCAGCTATAGTCATTGTTTTCCAGGGCGGTCCAGCTCGCTCTAGTTCACATAAGCAGCTGCTCTCACATAGTACTGAGAGCTCCACAAGTATGTGGGGCAACAGAGGAGAGCTCTTCTCTGGGCTCCTGAAGCCACCAGCCAGGACCCAGGAAGGAAGTGAGCTCCCTGCCTGTCTGCTCCTTGTGCACCCCCACCACCCCCAATCTCCAAAGCCAGCCTGGCCTCTGCCTCCCAGCTCCCCATAACCTGCCCTCCCTGAATTCCTACTCTAAGCACCTCTGACCAATGCCTACACCCTGGCCACCCCTGAGCCTGCCCAAACACCCACAGTGATACCCACTCCAACTTCAAGATACAGATCCACCCACCACACTGGTGGGTGGGTGTTAGAAGCAGAAGACAGGGTCCCTCTGGGATGTACCTAAGAACGTGGTCTGAGGGTGGCAACCTGGGAGCTGGGCGTGTTCCTTGCCAAGCATTTCACACAGCCTAAATTCATGACAGAGCATCAGTGACTTTAGTAATTTTTGTTAAAATCACAAACTAAATACAAAAGTGCTCTTATACATAACCCATGCTCACAGCCAAAGAAGCCCCAGGCCAGAAGCAAAGAGGCCATGGGTGCCCAGCGATAGGAGGAGAGTCAGGAAACATCCCCTCCTGCCCCAACCAGCAGGAAGGCACAGCACCTGCCAAGGACATACCCTCTCCTCTCTGCTCCTTTCTGGTGGGAGGAGGGCAGAGAGTCCAGCTGTCCAACCATCTCTTGAGCCCGGAAAACCACAGAGAGATCCAAGTTTGACTCTACCCAGGGCTGCCCAGGAACCATGCAAGCAGAGTCCAGAAAACAGCCTCAATGACAAAGTCCCCAAGACACAGCCACACATAAGGACACTGGCTGGCCTGAGGGTGGCTGGGCTCACCTGCTGGGCCCAGGAGGCCTCTGAACAACCTCCAGCAACCACTGCTGAGCTGGGGGCTCAGGTTACCTGCGGTTGTGCCAGGTCAGACTTCCAGCAGACTCCAGCCTGTCCCAGAGGGCCCAGGTTGGCACAACTGGGAGGTCCTCTTGCCTGGGGCAGCCACCACTAAGGCCCAGCAGGGAGGAGCTGACCCAGGCCACCCTAAAGCAGCAGATGGCCTGGCTACTCTAGGAACACAAGTGCTGTACAGTTTGTAGGGACAGAGGCCCAAAGACAATAATCTCAGAGCAAGGGCAGGTGGAACAAAGCTGCACAGTCCCCTGTGAACCTTGACCTCTGCCTTGTCACAGGGACCCTGGAGGAGTGTTCTAGGGAAGTGTGTCGCTGACCATAGCTGACAGATCTGTCTCTGTCTCTCCCATCCCACCTTCTTCTATGACAATTAGAGGACCCTGCAACTTCCTTCCTCCGACACCCCTCATCTCCGGGCCAGCCTAAGCCCCACCCCTGCTGAAGGGATTGGGTAGACCCTGAGCCTGACGAGCCAGGGAGGTACTCTGGGCTAGGCTGGCCCCGGGCCGGTCCCCGCCGCCGTCATCTCGGTCTCCGGGCTCGGGCGGACCCGGGTCCCCGCGGCGGGGCGATAGGCCCGCCCCGGCCCGAGCCCGCCCGAACGCAAGTGCCGACTGACCCGAAGTCCTGGTCCATGGACTTGAAGAAAAATTTGTAGGCGTGCACCGGCCGGTTACTGAGCACATTCTTGAAGTCGGCCAGCGTGACGCGCTCGGGGGCCACGGGCAGCTTGACCAGGTACGGCGTCTCCTCTTCGTCCATGTGGTAGATGATCTTGGTCTCCGCCATGGCGGCGGCGCGGGGTCCGCACGCTCAGGGCCCGGCCCGGGGCTAGATGCGGGGCCGCCTCGACCCGGCCGTGCCACCCCAGCCCCCCGCAGGACCGGCGCAGGCCCCCGCTCGCGCCCCCGCTGAGGCCCCGGGGGCACGGCCGCCCATCCGCCCCCCGCACGGGGGGCGCGAGGGACGCTGCACAGAGGGCTTCCGCCGCCGCCCGTGACCGCCCGCTCCGCCGCCGCCCGCGACCCCTCGGGCCGCGCAGTTAAAGGGACGCTGGCCGGGGCCTGAGCGCGCGGCCCGCCGGGGGGCGCCCGAGAGCGGGCGGGGCGGGGCTGACGTCACGGCACGCGCGCGGGGGAGGGGGACGGGACACAGCTGCGCAGTCGTACAGGGGCGGACGTGGGCAGCGCTGGCGCGCGGGGCGGGGTGAGGCGGGGCTGCGCAGGCGTGCGGCGACTGGGCTAAGTCACTGGGTGAGGCGGTATCGTGACGTCAGCCATCGGTTCCTAGCTCTCGGCGCTCTCTCCCTGGCCTGAGAGTCCCAGTCTCGCGCGCAGGGCACCCATGACACGCGCTCTGGCAGCGGTACCGCGTGGTCCTGAGCCCTCGTCCCCTGGATAGATCGGGGCAAGGTGGAAGATCCAAAAAGCCCCGCCCCACCTGCACCTGGTGCCCACTGATGGTATGCAACCCCAGGCCATGCCGCAACCCGGAGCCCTGGGGTCGGCTGCCGCGCTACGGCATTGCTGGGTGGGGTTCGAGTTAGTTCCACTACCCTGGTATCTAGGCTCGGGGGTCTCATCGGTGGGATGCGGCGGCACCGCGAGAAGCTGAGGGTATCGGCTACTTTGCATCCCTCGGCAGCGCTGTGTTCTTGGGCTTTCATTTGGGTCCAACGGGCCACGTGAGTGCGGTGCTCGCGTGCACGCAGGTGTGCACAGAGGTGTCTGGGCATTGCAGCGCTCTGGGTGTTTTGTCTTGGCCGCCGTAAACCCAACCAGCCTGCGGGGGAGAGGACTGAGCACTGGCCCGCCGGCTGCAAAGGGCAAAGGTTCCAGCCCACTCCGGTAGTAAGAGCTGGGGCCGCTAGAGGGATTCCCATGCTGCGAGAGTGAGGAGGGGAGGCCCTAGGATGGGCAGATGGAGTGCATGGTGCCCCTATGACTGGAGCCCAGCACGCTGGTGGAAACCTGGGGCTCAGGCCTGCCTAGTAGTGACCAGCTCAAAGACAAACCCCATCCATTCCTGAATGGAAGACCCAGAGGTTGAACAGAAGGCATCCCTGGTGAGGATCCTGAACATGCCCCTCAGCTCTGATGAAGAACCCACTTGGCTGCTCCGCGCCTGTGGCTCAAGTGGCTGGGGCGCCAGCCACATACATCTAAGGTGGCGGGTTC
>NW_003852462.1:385116-418646 GCF_000181295.1 Otolemur garnettii
CTGTGGTCCCAGCTACTTGGGAGGCGGAGGCAAGAGACTCGCTTGAGCCCAGGAGTTGGAGGTTGCTGTGAGCTGTAATGCCATGGCACTCTACCTAGGGGAAAGCTTGAGGCTCTGTCTCAAAAAAAAAAAAACAAAGTCCTGAGGCCAATCCCCCTGTGAGGTCAGGCTGGGCCCCTGCCAGGAGGGATGGGTTTGTGGCCAAAGCTTGAACCCTTCAGGAAGGGCCTAGTCCAGGAATGGTATGGCTGCCAATGGGGCCAGAGGTCATTTGACTGGGAGAGTAGTGCATCCTCTAGCAAGCCACATCTCCCCAGACCAGCCTCCCGCCCCACCTTTCCTACCATGGGATCTTTGTGGGTGATCACCATCCATCCTTTCCTGCCCCCACTATCTTGGGGAGGACTCCAGAGCATAGGTCAGGGGTGGGGAAATAGGCTCCACTAAGCAGCACTGAGTTGCTGGTCTAGGTGACCACAAGCCTTTCTGCCCTCCACTGCTCCTCTGCCTCTAAATCTGATCCCACATCTATGCCAAGACCATGCAGCCTGACCAGCCAGTGACTGAACAAAAAAGGATTCCAGTGCTGGACCCTTTGGTGGTCAGGCCAGGACTTAGTTGGAGCTGCCCTGCAGTCTGGGCCACTTTCTGCCGGCGCCTTCTTCCTTGCCTTGCCCTTCATGAGAATCAGGCCTGCCCCTTTCCCTTCATCCCATCTGAGTTGTCTGCTTCCCAGAGGACTGAACTAACACAGCTTCCTCTCTTTGTCCCCATAGCCACCAGCATATTCCCTTTCCCCTTGTCCAAATAAACCCTCAGAAGAGGATCTACCCCACACTTTGGGAGGCCAACGCAGGAGGATGGCTCGAGTTTCTGAGTTCAAGACTGCAGTGAGCTATGATTACACCAGTGCACTCCAGTGTGGGCAACAGAGACCCATAGCTAAATAAAATTTTAAAAAGAAGATCTGAAACGGGAGTAAACAACACAGAATTGGCTCAATGTTCCCTTCCCAGAACACTTGCCTGTGGGAGAACTCAGACCCAGACTTTCCACTCAAAGGAAACAATGACAGTGGGACAAATGAATGAACAGTCAGGAAAGCACTGGGGGTTCCCAAGGTCCAGACTCAGTCCCCTCCCTGGGAGCCAGGGGGATTTTCAGAGGCATATCTGGGCCAAGCCTTTATTGTGATGGTAATATTTCTACCAGCAGGAACAAGGGTAGGGTGTCAGAAGTGGCAGAATTGTTTTCACTCACCCCTTCCCCTGTTTTCAGCCAATAGTGAAGCCAGATGTGGCCCTCACCCCCAACTCTAGCTCAGGGAGGAAACAAGGAAAGGGTGTCAGGGTCAAAAGTCACATGGAATCCAGTGACTGTCAGGACAGCCCATTGAGGGCAAAGCTGGGCAGGAGTAGAAGCAGTAAGGGCCATGGGCAGCCCAGTGGCCCAAAGCAGCACAGAGGAGCCTTAACCTGGGGCCTGGCATTGGCTGCTCCTCAGGTCCCCATTCAGAACAGATTGTGGCCTGGTGGGGCTGAGCATGGCTCCTAAAGGAGAGAGGTGGGCACCAGCCCTGAGGCTGACCCCAGCTCCTCCAAGGCTGCCTGTTCTGAGCCCCCTCCAAGAGTGGCTTCTTGCCACAGCCCACAGGGCTGAGGGCTTGGTGGACATGGGAGGCAGTGGGCAGGGCCACTAGTGATCTGGAGGTGTGACTAAAGCCCCCCCCCCAGAGTCCCTGGGAGAGAGGTGTGGAGGTGGCCTCTGCACCTGGCCAAGTTCCAGGAAAGCGGGACCAGCCGCTGGAAGGGGGTTGGGTGAGCTATGTGAGGGTCAGGACATGTCCCCCGAGGTGGACACAGGAGTTGGCAGAACTGCTGGCCCAGCCAGAAGCCCAGAGTCATTTTATTTGCAGTACTCCTTCCTGAACTCTGGAAGCCAAAGGAACAAGCTGGTGTCTGCTCTCTGCCTTCACCCCAGTGGGAAGCTCAGAGCAGACACCCTGCAGGATCTCCCAGCCACTGGGGAGCCAAGGTGCAGGGGGAGGAGCTCTGGGGTTGGCTGAGGACATACTCCCCAGCCACTCACCTCTGTCCAGGTCAATGTTTTTGGCAGGCAGGAGGCCGTGGTCCAGCTCTGCCTTCTCCTTCAGTATGTTGTTTTTGAAATCTGGTGGAGGGAGAGCAGGGTGAGGTCTGCCCCTCCCAAAGATGTACCTCTCCAGACCAGCCCTGGGAGCCACTCTGTGGGTGTCCCAGCCCCTCACCAAGTTGGATGTCCTCATTCTTGTACAGAGCCTGGTCCCCTGTAGCCACAGCAGGCTCTCCCGCGTTCATGTCCTTCCTGGGGAGGAGAGAGGTGGGAGGTCACAGCAGTGGGAAGTGGGGCCTGATCCCCAGGAGGGGCCACTCACCGCCATGACTCCCCGTGCTTCTCGTCTGAGTATTCATAGCCTAGGGAGAGAGATTTGAATTGGGGGCATTGTCGCTCCCTCCCCAACTCCCACTGCCCCAGGATGCCTCGATCCAGGAAGGATGTCCTGCCCATAAGCCCTGCTCACCTCGGCGGCGGCGCCCGCGCGCGGCTAAAAGCACGGTGACCAGCAGCAGGATGAACAGCAGCAGCACTGCCAGCACGTAGCCCAGCTGCTGGAAGAAGTGTGCACGGCCCTCAGGTACAATGACGTTGATGACGCTGCGGCCGCGCGCCAGCGTGGGGTCTGCAAGGATAGTGCGTGCGGAAGCAGTCAGGGACCCTCCACGATGTCCCTGAGTCAGGCGGCAGCCGCTAGGCCCCGTGAGCCTTGGCCAAGGGTCAAGCGGATCACAGCAGCCCAAGACCGAGGGGGACACCCTTGTGCTTAAGGTCCTTGGGCGCGGAACACGTCCCCCACGAAAGGCATACCCCCAGGTCCCCAGAGTGACCTCCCGCACCTGGGCGAGGGACGCCGCTGTGGCTGGAACCGTTGCCTGGCGAGTCCTGGGGGGGCGGTTCCGCGGCCGGCTCAGTGACTCGCAGGTGAAAGACGCGGCGCTCGTGCAGACCGCAGTAGTGGTGGTGGAGGTGGCAGGAATAGGTGCCCTCGTCGGCCGGCTCCAGTGGGTCAATGAGCAACGAGAAGTCCCCGCGTGCAAAGGCATCCGTCCCCACCGCCATGCGGTCACGCAGGACGGGCGACCCGTAGGCGCGGCGCTCGCCTGACGCGTACAGGTCAAGCAGGCGGTCGGCGCGGTCGTGCGGCACCCCTGGAGGCTGCCGGTCCCAGTGCACCACTTGCTGCGCCTCCTCCAGGTGCCAGTCGGTCCACACTTGCGCGCGATTCACACACGTCAGCAGCGCGGGCGCGCCGCGCTCCACCGCCAGAACCTCCTTCTCGCCGTCCCAGTACGCGCCGGCCGCCACAGCTGCGGAGGGGCGCGGTCAGTGGCCTGCCGGCCGGGGAATGGGTGGGGACAGGAGGGGCGCGCTTACGGCTGTCGTTGACCTCGAGGCGGATGGCCGTGCTCTCGTAGAGGTGGCAGTAGTGGTGGTGCAGGTTGCAGGTGTACAGCCCCGCGTCTGTCTCCTCCACCGCTGCGCGCCAGGAGAAACCGCACATGAGCCTCTCCTCCAGCCCAGGCCCAGCCACGGCCCAGCCACGGCCCAGCCCCGGCTCAGCTCCGTACCGCGGATGAGCAGTGAGAAGTTCCCATCGTGGAAGGCGGAGGGCGACAGCAGGAGGCGACCACGGTCGCGCGGCTCGTACACGCGCTGCTCGCCTGCCGAGTACATGTCCACAAGGCGGCGGGCTGGGCCGCCGGGGCCGCCGCTGAGGTCCCAGTGGACCACGCGCTGACGGTCGTGCAGCCGGTCTTGGGTCCACACCATGCGCGGACTCTGGCAGCGCAACACCACCGCGGAGCCCGCTGCCCAGCTCACCTTGGACTCAGACACCACGGAGCTGCCCGCGGTTGGGGGCCCTGCGGGCCCTGGTGGGGAATGGAGCGTGAGAGGAGAAAGGGTAGGACCCAAAGGGATAGGCCCAGGGTGGACCCGGCAGGATGGGAGGGGCCTGAGGGGGGCTGGGGCAGATGGGCACTAACCTGAGTACAGAAGAACAGCAGAGCCTGGAAGAGGAGGGAGGGGTGCTACCTCAGACTCTGCACCCCCATTCACCCCTTTTCCCAGGAACCCCCACTTCGTCCCTGGACCCCTCCTGTGGTCTAAGGCGATGAGGCTGCTGTGAGGCCCACTAAACAGTTAGGGGGTGAGGCTGAAGGCTGAGGACACAGGTGGGATGCTTCTCATACAGCACCCTCTCAACTCTCACGCTGCCCTGCCTGGGCTATGGAGACAGCACCAGCCCTCCAGGAGCGAGGAAGCAGGGGGTGAGAGGTGGGCCAGGACTGGAGCCCATGCAGGTTGACTCTGGAGTGTGTGTGTCCCCAATGCCACTTCTCAGGAATGGTGGCCATCACCCCATCGCTGTAGCCAAGTCCAAAGCAGAGAAGCCTGTAGCCCGGGTCTGACTCTGGGGCCTCCCCACACGTCCAGAGGCAGGGTCCTTAGACCCCCCCAGGAGTCCCACTCCACCCCCAGGGCTCAGAGTGGAGCCCTGCTGAATTTCCCCAGGGGCAGGGGCCTGAAGCACAAGAAGGCTAGTAGGGAGTGACCCCTATCCACCACCCCAGTGATCCTGTTGATTCTTATAATCTTAGGTTGCCTTGGCATCCTTTTTGAATAAAAATTGGACTTTCTCAAGTTGGAAGCAGAGCTGTAGCCCTGGACATGTTATCTAGTTCTACACCTCTCCCTCACTCAGTTCCTCATCTGAGAGCTGCTCCAGATACCTGCCTAATGCCACTGCTTCTGGGGACCACCTCCCTAAGGGATGGCTAGATGCAGCCTACTGACCCCATATGCATATGGGCTGGGAGGCCTGCTGCAGTGGCCCCTTAGTCATAGTGTACCCCCAGAGCTTGAGCTGATGGCTTTAGATCCACTGACTAAAGCCCCCTCAGAAAGACTGTTTGGTGAGGCCCTCTCTCTTTCCATGGCTTCCCTGTATGTGGCTCCAGGTGTGCCTTGCATCTCCAGGGCCTGTAATAAAATTTTTATTTTCCTCGAGTTGTATGTGTCTCTCCTACTCCTTGGAGAGTGCTGTCATCCTAAGTCCTAAATGAAAATGCTGCTCCAGAGATGTGGCTGAGTGCCTGGGAGCTTCCCAGAGGAATGTGCTGGGTCAGCAGGGCTCAGGGGCCCAGGAGGGGTCCTGGAAGAGACTCTGCAAACCCCGGAATTCTCAGGCCCTTCAATCCTCAAGCCCACTCCCTTCCCCAAGACTGGGAGACCTACAGACCTGAGGGGCTTCCCCCAGAGCCCCAATGGGAGGTGGAAGGGGTACTGAGGGAGGAATCCCACTCTTCAGCACCCCCCTTTTTGGCCTCTAGGCTCCAGCATCCTGAGATGGGAGTATGGCCACAATCTAACTGAAGGCATCGTGCCCTCCTGGTTAGCAGCTCTTTAAGTCCCCCAGACCCGGCCCCTTGCCTTATGGGAGCATCCCACCTCTTCTGCCAGAGTCTGACAAAACACAAGTTTACTTAGCCCCACTGGCCACACTGCACCCACACTCACTCCACACACCCCTCCTGGCCACCCCACACCCCACATTCACTCTACAGATAGCCCCCTGGCCACCCCACACCCCACACTCACTCCTTAGAAGCACAAGTTTCCACAGCAGGATGTGGGACGGCAGCGCCATGGCCCCAACCCAGCCCTGCAGCTGCTTTGTTTCACTTCAGCTCTAGCTCTCCAGAAAAACAGCCAGGCCCCCTCCTCTCCTCCCCCTCTGGAGCACCCGCTATGACATCACGGAGCCCTGGGCTGTGGACAGGCTATAGACCGCCCCTTCCAGCTCCACAGGGCCCCTGGCCACCCCCAGCTTTGGCTGGCCAGGCAGGAAGGCGGCACTGCAGCCACCCTGCCCCAGAGAGGGTGGGAACAGTCCCAGCTCCTTGAGGTGGGTTCTCAAAGGGGCAAGAAGGCCTGAGGGTGTGGACCCCTGATGGTCTAAGGGTTGTCTGTGACATCTGAGACCCTTCCTGGGTACTGGTGAGGTTCTGGGGAGAGTGGCCTACTCTCCCCCACCTCCTCATTACCCCATGTGAACAGCCTGGACACAGTGAGGGCAGGTCTTCTGTCTGCTCCAGGCAGAAAGGCAGCTGCCTCTACACTGCAACCAGGAGGCTTTTCCAGCTCTGACCTTTAGCTGGGGACAACCTGGATGTGCCTTCTCCTCTGGGGGCCATCTGTGGTCAGCTCCCTTGGGACATGATGGTGGGCAGCTCAGTCATCTTTATGATGCAAAGAAGTCAGCCAGGGAGATGGGGGGAACCCTGACATGGGAACCTGGAGTGAGCTGACCTCTCTACTTCTGGTCCAGTCTCCCATTGGGGATTGACCACTGGGGTGTCTCTGAAACCAGACCAGGATCAAAGTGCTCCTGAGAGACCCCCCACCTGCCCAGACCCAGGTCACAGTACTCCTGGGAGACACTCACGAAGAGAAGCGGGGAGTGGGACCCTCCCCCTCAACAGAAGGCATAAATTTGAAGGTCTGGGAAAACTTACAAAATCACATAAACAATGGGAAATAACAGAGCACACACTGTGTACCAAACCCACTCCTTTTAGTTAAGCAAACCACACACACAAAAAAAAAACCCAAAAATTTCAAACCACCACAAAAACCCTTAGTGCATATTGAGGCTGCCCATTTAGCCTGAGCTGACCGTGCAGGCCCAGTCCCTAAGGGATAGAGGTCTCACCCTGGGCCCTGCCCTGTCCCCAGGCCCTCAAACAAACTAGGGGCCAGTCCAGCTCAGATTCATGGGCTCCAGGCAAGGGGAGGGGGCTCTCTAGTGAGCAGACACAGCCCCCACAGGCCGATGGACCCATTTCCTCCACAGGACCCAAGCCCTGGGCAGAGCCCCTTTCCTGAGCTGGAATCTGGTCTTGAACTTATCCCTGCCAGCTCTTCCCTGGGCCTTTCATTCTGGAAAAACAAGCCCCACCTGGCTTTGCCTCCTGCTCTTCCAAATGGTTTCCATTAGCACTGGCGGCCGCCCTCCCACAACATGTCTGTCTGTCTCCACCTCGGACTCTGCCTCTCCCTGTGCAGGGAAGACGTCCAAGCAGTGCTGGAGGGACAGGGTAAGGAGGGGCGCTTGACCCCCACCTCTGCTGCAGGCCAAGCACCCTGATCTCCCGCAGGGCCTCCCTCCCCAGCAGTTCCCCGGCCTCAGGCTGTGTTTCAGGAAGCTCGGTGAGACCCTCAGGCTGCAGACCCAGCCAGCCCTGATACAGGCCACAGGGCCTGATGCCAAAGTCTGAGTGGACACTGGCCTCTGAGAAAGCAATTGGCGGGGGGGGGGGGGGAAGCTGACGCCCTTGAGCCCCAGGGTGAAGACACATAGGACCCTGGAGGGCTGCAACCCCCTGTTCCCTGCTTATCCTATTCTCTTTGCCCAATGCTGGTAGGTCCAGGATGAGCAGTGAAGGGGCTGCAGCCCCCATCCCCAGGAAAAAACATCCACAGAGGAAAGCAGAGGCCCAGTGGGCAGCCTGGGGAGCTGACCAGGCCACCTACCCTCCCCTGAGGCCTGAGTCCCTGCTGCCTTGCCTGGGCTGGACTGTAGGGTCCTGAGAGCCCATGGCCTGCTCACCATGCCCCAGCCCCGTCTGGGGAGAGGACAGACCATGGCAAAACAAAGTCACTGGCATCTCCATGCTCTGGCCAAGCCCCCAAACAGACCAAAGCCTGGGACCCTCCTTCCCGCCTCCTATTGGGTGTGGCTGAGCAAGGGGGTGAGCCAGCCCTGCTGGGCTCAGAGCCGAGGGTCAGATGTTGGCTCCCATTCCTGGTGACTTGGACATTCCAGGCAGCCTGGCTCATAGGGAAGAAAAACCACAGGCTCAGAGATGCAACCAGACCCAGCCATACACACACACACACACACACACACACACACAGAGTCCCACACACACAGACATACAAACCCACCCACAGATACAGACACACACACACAGACACAAATATACACACAGATATACAGAGCCACATACACAGACACATAGAAACACACAGAGTTAGAAACAGACACAAACACATGCATGTAGACATACAGACATGAGCACACACGGACACACATTGCATCACATAGACAGACATACACACACAATAGACACAGACATAAAGACAGACTCAACACCCATGGACACACATCGCATCACTCATCCACACAGATGGGCATTGTTTGTGGCTCAGCAAGCTCTACTGAGCGCCCACTGAGTGTAGACTTGCCCCAAAGGGGGACCTCAGAGTTAAACTGGACCTGCAGCCCCTCTGGGAAAAGGGGACAGCCTGGTGCTCACAGCCTGTAGGAAGTCCTGGGAGAGGATGCCACAGGGTAGGTCTTTCTTGGAGGGACCAACAGAGAAGGGACTCACACAACATGAGAATAGGTCCAGCCCAGGCCAAAGGAGGCCGTCTCCCAGGTAGAGGAAGCAGTGAGCCCACAGCAGGCCCCGGGGACCTGGTCTGCTGGCTCAAGAAGACACTGTGGTGGCTGGTGCTCACATGAGATTTACACATACATTCCAGGGAAACAGCCCCTGTAAAGCCATGTAATAGCAGAACTCTAGGGTAGTCCCCAAGATCCCTTAGGTCCCCTCGTACCCTTGATTAGGCCTCAAGAGGTTGCCATCAGGAGACAATCTCCTGGGTGGGCCAGGAGGCAAGCACCTCGGGGCAGCCTAAGGGGGTGAGGGTGGCCCAGCTGACAGCCCCAAGAATCTGACCTCAGTCTTGTGGCTGCTAACTGCACTGAGACTGCAGACTTAGAGAGAAACATGGCTCTCCCTGACACTAACATCAGCCTGGGGAGACCCTGAGCTAACCATCCAGGCTTTAACCCTCACAACTGAGATGATAATGTTTTGCGTTAAGCTAATGACTAGATAGAAAACCAATCAACTGACTCCTGGAACAAAAGCAAGGCAGACTGTAAGGTGAGATCACAGCACGTTCTGCAAGGAAAGGAGATGAGCCTGGTTCCTACTCAGCTGAGGCAGTGGGCCAGGTATTGGCATGCTGCTGGGCTATGGGTCTTTCCTCATCTCAGGATGTATTCATCCATTGTACCCGGGAGGCTGACCTGAGACAGTGCAGCTGCTCCACAGGCCACAGGAGCCCTTCCCTGCCCTAGCAGCCTGCTTTTTTGCTGCTCTGACCACATCTCTGGGAGGCAGTCCTTGCAGGTGGGTGGGTCCTCCCTCTGGGATCCTGATGGTTTCTGATGGGGTGGTCTGCAGATTCCACATCAGAAAACCTTGAGAAGTCACCCATCACATGACCTATCCAGACAACACTGTGATCTGAAAATGCGATCAAGCAAATGTGAAAATACAGAAACATTATTTCGGCTCGGCGCTTGTGGCTCAAGTGGCTAAGGCACCTGGCATGTTTCTTATTTTTAGAACTGGTCCCAAAAGTCTGAAAACCACTAACTTAAAAACGTGGCAGGTAGGCACAGTGGTTCTCACCTATAATTGCAGCACTCTGTGATGCCAAGGCAGGAGGATCACTGGAGTTATAAGGAGTCAGACACCAGCCTCAGCAAGAACAAGACCATACCTCTACTAAAAATAGCTGGGCATTGTGGCAGATGCTTGTAGTCCCAGCTACTTGGAAAGCTGAGGCAGGAAGATCACTCAAGCCCAAGAGTCTGAGGTTCCAGTGATTTAGTCTGATACCGCAATACTTTAGCCCAGGTGGGAGAGCAAGATGCTGTCTCAAAAAAATAAAAAATCAAGTTTTGGAGTCACACAGACATAGGGCTGAATCATGGCTTCCTGGCAAGTTAATCTCTGTACTTAAGGGCCCTCACCAATAAAACAGGGATATAGATCTGTTGTGAAATGAAATAATTCCCATAAAGAACTTAGCATGACACCTGTGGTAGAGGCAACCCACTCAATACATCAATTATTATTCTTTTATTTTTTTACGTTTATTTATTTTTTTGAGACAGAGTCTCACTATGTTGCCCTCAGTAGAGTGCCGTAGCATCACAACTCACAGCAACCTCCAACTCTAGGGCTTAAGCGATTCTCTTGCCTCAGCCTCCCAAGTAGCTAGGACTACAGGCGCCAGCCACAATGCCCAACTATTTTTTTTTTTTTTTGACAGAGCCTCAAGCTGTTGCCCTGGGTAGAGTGCCATGGTGTCACAGCTCACAGCAAACTCCAACTCTAGGGCTTAAGCAATTCTCTTGTCTCAGACTCCAAAGTAGATGGGACTACAGGCACTGACCACAATGCCCAGCTATTTTTTTTTTTTTTTTTTGAGACAGCCTCAAGCTGTTGTCCTGGGTAGAGTGCTGTGGCATCACAGCTCATAGCAATGTCCAACTCCTGGGCTCAAGTGATTCTTCTGCCTCTGCCTCCAAAGTAGCCAGGACTACAGGTGCCCGCCACAGTGCCCGGCTATTTTTTGGTTGCAGCTGTCATTGTTTGGAGGACCTGGGCTGGATTTGAACCCGCCAGCTTAGGTGTATGTGGCTGGCACCTTAGCCACTTGAGCCCCAAGCTACTTTTTAGTTGGCCTGGGCTGGATTTGAAACCACCAGCTCCAGTGTATATGGCTGGTGCCCTAGCCACCGAGCTACAGGTGCCAAGCCATTATTATTATTTTGTTATGTACTTTATCTCCCATGTGTTTTTCTCTCCAAGCAACTAAAGGATGTACTCCATGCAAAGAGAGAGGAGGAAACCAAGAAAGATAAGAATGTGGCATCCCTGAAACAGGAGTGAGCTGAGGAGGCAAAGGGAACCCCAGGAAGGCCCTGTAGCCACCAGTGGGTGTCCTGTGGGGGGCAGAAAGAAGCACCAGAGCAAACAGACTGAACAGAGAGTTTCAGTACTTTGTCAGCAAGTTGGGTGGAATTGGGGTTAGTTAGGTGGAAAACTGCAAAAGAAGTTAAATTGGACAAGAAAACAGTTGCATAAGAAAGGAAACCATCTTGCTGGGCTGTGAGGCCTGGGACATGCTCTGTAGTACCCAGGGTCAGCTCACTGGGCCCATGACGGTGACATGGGCCTTCCCAACAGCAAAGCCTCAGAGGCCCACTCTGGTCTCAGCCACTTTGTTGCTGTGACCACAGATGGGTGAGTGCAGGACTGTTAGCTCATCCACAGCCTCGTGGGACCAGCCAGGCTAGGTTCAATATGGAGCAGACACTGACAGGGAGCCCTGTTGCCACCCTCTGAATCCCACCCTCAGCTCTGATGTGCCCCACATTGGGGGCTGTGCTGTGGGAAGTAGGGGTGTTTCTAAAACTATGGCAGGCAGATCCTCGAGCTCCAGAGCAGGGAGTGTCCTTCCCAGAGTTCAGCAGCCTTGGCTGGCGTCAGGGGTAGCTCTGCTCTCCAGGCTTCACTGAGGGTCTCACCATTGTGCCCCACCAGCCTGCATGCCACTGAGGCAATGGGGAGCACAGCCTGTCTGACCTGGACATGTATGTGCTGCATCTCAAATGTGTGCATCTGAGAAGAGCAGGCCCCTGGCTAGAGTACTGGGAGCAGAAGCTGTAGCTCCCAAGCCAGGAGAGAGTCTGAAGCCGCAGCACCATGGCTGGTCTGGACACACAAAACAGGCCCAGGCTCAAGGGAGTGCCCAGAAAGTGCTGGCACTGGCAGGTGTGAGTTCACTGACATGACCCTTACTCTGGTGGCTGCCACAACCCACCATGTGCCTGAGCAGGGCCCACAGCATGTGTCCTACCAGCTCTGGCCCTGGCTGGGGCCACCCCTGGCTGGAACCCAAGCCCAACCATTCCTAGGACAAGCCAGAGTGTGGGACACATCGCAGGCAAGACCACATCACACAGGCAGCTTGGCAGGCCCCCACCCACCTCTGCTCCTGTACCCAGAGAACGCCCAGCATTGCACTGAGACAATAGGAAGCAGGGACCACAGGTTCCACATGCTGGGAGACAGGGTGAAAGTTCCACATGGAAGGGAGGGCAACCTCTTGTGGCCTGGGAGGAGTCACAAAGATAAAAATAAAACCCCAAATTGCCTCCGAGGTTGTGGCTGGCAACAAAGGCTTCCAAGCCAAAGGCAGGGTCCAGGCCCTGAAGGAGGGGTATGGAGTGCAGAGGACAGACTAAGATAGCCCCAGTGCTGCCCCAACAGGACCATGACACCTGGGGCTGTGGTTTTGTCCTCAACTAGACCATGACATCTAGGGCTGTGGTTCTGTTATGGGGTGTCCTGTGTGCTATAGGTCATTAGCAACGTCCCTGACCAGCCATCATTATAAATAGTACCTTCCTACTTGATGTGGCAGAGTGCCCAGCTATGGAAGAATTGTGAGGCCGAGTGGCTAGAGCCAAGGTTGGGCTGTCTCTTTTGAGCACCCCAGCCTGCCCACACACCAGGGCAGAGATGGTCAATGTGGGTCTGAGGCCCACAAGTGCTGCCAGGTCGGCTACCCCTGTTCAGGCCTCCCAGCTGAGCTATGAAGGCTCAGTCCCATACAGTGTGGCTCAGCACCCACTTCTCTCCAACCCTCCCCCTGGCCCTGGGACTTCTACCTCAGTCACAGTTGAGGAAGCCAAGGCCTAAAAGGGTGCCTGTGACCCCAGTTGTGGGCCTGCAAAGAACTTCCAGTGTCCTCATTCTCAGCCTAGACCCTGGGAGCTACTGCACCCTTGTGGTGGCTAGGGAAGCACCCCCCACCCAACATCCTCTGGACCCCTCCAGACTACAGCCAACCCTCAGCCTCCCAGGGCCTATTGCACAGTCTCTGAGTGAGACCATATCCCCAGAATGAGAAGGGCCCAGACAAGACCCAGCTGTTTGGAGCATGTTTACCTTACTGATTAGAATGTGCAGGGCCTGGGCCCACTGGGCTCCTTGGACCAACACATGTTATCAAGTTTGCTTTGTTCTAGACATTGCTGGTAGGACAAGCATGTGTCTCACACCTATAATCCCAGCACTCTGGGAAGCTGAAGCAGAAGGATCCCTTGAACTCAGGAGTTCAAGACTAGCCTGAGCAAGAGCGAAATCCTGTCTATATGAAAGGTAGAAAAACTAGGTGGACATCGTGGTAGGTGCCTGTAGTCGCAGTTACTCAGGAGATTGAGGCAGGAGGATCACTGGTGCCCAGGAGTTTGTGGTTGCTGTGAGCTGTAATTCTATCACTGCACTCCAGCCTGGATTACAGAGTGAGAACCATTTTAAAACAAAACAAAACAAGAAGCCATCATGGAGACACAAGCTAACACAGGGCAGATGGTAGGAGGGTAGGGTCTCCACTTGAGGGCCTTGGGAAGATGTGCTGGTTTTCCTCTCCTGTAACTCACTTGTCAAGGAGCAAGACTGATGAGAACAAGCCAAGACGGGATTCCTGGTATCCCAGCCAGGATTCCCAGCCTGCAGCCCAGGGCCCTGTGCCTTAAGGCAGAAGCTCAAGAATCCCCCAGACTCCCTGATATTAGAGATAATGTATTCTTCTCCACCCAGAGAGGAACCTAGGATCACCAGTGGCCTCCAGCTTGAACCAAAACTCTAGGGCTTCTCCAGCTCTGTGAACTCTGTCCCTTCCTCAGCCAAGCCTAACCCTGAACTTTCCAAAGCACAATCTCTGGGTCACCCCATCCTAATAAGCCCAACTCCCACTCAGGAACCCCAGAAGTGGCATATGCCAAGGCACCAACAGTAAGCCAGAATTGTCCCACCCAAACTGAGGCACCTGGGAAGGCTGGGAGCACGCCAACACCCTAGTCCAGGAGTCCTCAAACTTTTTTTTTTTTTGAGACCGAGTTTCACTTATTAACCCTCAGTAGACTGCTGTGGTGTCAGCAGTTCATGGCAATCTCCAACTCCTTGGGCTTAGGTGATTCTCCTGCCTCAGTCTCCCCAGTAGCTGGGACTACAGGCGCCCGCCACAACACTCGGCTATTTTTTTGTTGCAGTCTGGCCAGGGCTGGGTTTGAGCCCACTACCCTCAGTATATGGGGCCAGCACCCTACCCACTGAGCCACAGGCGCTGCCTGAGTCCTCAAACTTTTTAAACAGGGGGCTAGTTCACTGTCCCTCAGACCGTTGGAGGGCCCAGTTGGCTGTGAAGCAGGACAGGCAGCAGCGGCAAAAACACCTGGCAGGCCAAATAAATGTCCGTGGGGGGGCTGCAGTCTGAGGACGCCTGCTAGTCCCTGCAACTAGATGTGACTGTGCTAGCACAGCACAACAGCTCAGGGGTCCACTGGCGGCCCAAGTTTGTGAAGCTTGCACCATCCAACATCTTGAGGGACACAAGAACCTCCTTCAACCCTCACTCATAGAACACAATTTAGTCAGGGCAGCACCTGTGGCTCAGTGAGTAGGGCGCCTGCCCCATATACGGAGGGTGGTGGGTTCAAACTGGCTCCAGCCAAACTGCAACAAAAAATATACCGGGGCATTGTGGTGGACACCTGTAGTCCCAGATATTCAGGAGGCTGAGTCAAGAGAATCGCTTAAGCCCAAGAGCTGGAGGTTGTTGTGAGCTGTGACGCCACAGCACTCTACGAGGGCAACAAAGTGAAACTCTTGTCTCAAAAAAAAAAAAAATACAACTTAGTCATACTCCCAGGGCTATTCTCGGCATTTCTGCCATCTGTGTACTCCTGAAGTGTGTCCCCAAAGGAACATAAACTAAGGGAGGGGCCATAGAAGCCAGTCCTGCCTAGGCACACAGCACACACTCATTTATAGCAAGGCTGTTGTTCCCACAGGCCCAGTACTGTCAGGGTTGGGGATAAGGGCCAGCTATAAAAAGGGATAGCCGCTTGGTGCCTGTAGCTCAGCAGTTAAGGCACCGGCCACATACACTGGAGCTGGTGAGTTTGAGGCCAACTTGGGCCTGCTAGACAGTAACTGCAACAAAAAATAGCCGAGTGTTATGGTGGGTGCCTGTAGTCCTGGCTACTTGGGAGGCTGAGACATAGATAATTGCTTAAGCCCAAAAGTTTGAAGTTGCTGTGAGCTGTGATGCCACAACACTCTACCCAGGGCGACACAGTGAGACACTGTCTCTAAAAATAAAAAGGGACAGCCATCTTGCCACCTGGTGTCCGGGGTTCCTGTAACACTAGAGAACAGTGACTGCCTCTAACCCAAAACAGCTCACACCAGAAAGGAGAGTCTCCAGGCTAGCTCAAGACAGTTGAGTCCTCTACACATTTATTACAACAGGTCACCGGCAACAACAGGGGCAGGGGACTGGGAAACCAGACTCATTTGCCCTTCAGATAAATCTTGGGGGTCTGCCAGCCTTTGGGAGCTTCCTTCAGGCCTGCCTTCAGCCAGATGCGCTTCAAGTCTCTTTCAAACTTGATCTGCAAGGACAGCAGAAGAAATCACCAACTAACCTGTGGCAAAACCATGTATTCTCAGCACTCTGCCCACCCAGGGCTGAAAAGGGGCCCACTCACTTGCTTCCGTTTCAATCGTCCTTCCCGGACCTTCCGTCGCAGAAATCGTGTCCTCTTGACCAATTTTCGGTACTTGTGGTGGTTCATCTTCCGCCGGCGGATCTTTAGCACATTTTTGCACTGCATGCAAGGTGCACCCCAGACCCCCTCACCCTTCTGTTTGGCCCCTTCTCCCACCTGGCTAGGTGGACATTCATAAAACTTCACTGCAGCCACAGCCCCAAGGGCCCCAGCATCCAGTCTAGGCATGAGATGCCGGGCAGAGAACCAGCTCTCCACTGGGCTAATGGACATCTTCCTGGGGACTAGCATCTCCTCAAGCTCCAGCTGGGCCCCCTTACCAGGGAGGGAGGCAGCTCTCCTTGGGCCTGTTGGCTTCGTGCTGTACTGGGGCCTGTGGGCATGATTGCCCAACATTCCTGAGAGAGGCCAGGGCCGACTGCAGCCTGCAGGAAACAAGATGGCAGTCACCCCTCGTGAGGCTGTTGGGTCCAGGGAGCAGCAAGCCCTGCTGATCAGGGCAAGACCTCCCCTTGGCATACTTGGAAGTTTACAGGGGAAGGGTTTGGTCAGAAAGTCGCCTGCCTGCAGCTGTCAACGGGTTGGCTGCTGAGATCCACAGTCCTAACCAGATGTTGCATCCCTCCCATCTGCTCCCACAGGGCCGCTTACCTGCCCAGGGGACAGCCTTAAGAAGCTGAGAAGTCAGACGCGCCAGGTACATGTTCTGCGGGTGGCGGCCCCAGGCGCTCAGGGGAGCTGGAACACAGCGCAGTTCAGATCACGCGGGCCGGCCAGCAGCGGCCTCAATAGTCGCAGGCAGGTCAGGACTGGGGCCTCCCCGCTGTCGTGACTCTAGATCCCCAGCCCACAAAGAGGACGCTACTTCTGCCCAGCTGCGTGACTCTGCAGGCCCCTCGTCTTCCCCAAGCCTCGGTCTCGCCTCGAGAGGAGCCAAGCCCACCTCGCCACCTAGGCTCCCAGGCTCGGGACCTGACCCCAACCCCGCGCTTCTCGAGCAGCCTGACACCGGAATCCCCTTGGCTGTTCACGGGTCCGCCCGCCTCAGCCACCGCGCCCTCAGGCCTCCCCTGACCACCCCCAAGCTCGACTCCCGGGGTCCAAACTAACCATTCCGCCGCGGAGCCGGGCACTTCCGGTCCGCCTGCAAACCGGTCCCCGACCATAGTAGCCCCGTAGCGTCTTCACCGCATCCGATTCCGCGTCTGCGCAACACCGCGTACTCGAACGGCTCAGGAACCGCCCTTTCCGCCCCAGTCCCCGGGGAGCCCCGCCTCGGCACTTATAGGGGCAGGAAAACGACATTTCCCAGAATTCCCAGGGGAGCGCATTGCTCTGCACGTGCCGCATCACGCCTCGTTTCCGGGTCTCTGAAAGGCTTAAGTAGCTAGCTCAATACCGCGGAAGTGACGTATACGGAAACGGAAGTGAAGTTTGGGGGTCGGTGGAAGTTGAATTGGCAGTTTCCTCTGTTTGATCCAGAGGCCCTCCCTTCCCTGTGTGAAGATGACAAATCAGTCTGAGCTCCCACTGCTCTCGCAGCTCTGACGCCGCAAGTCCTTCGTAGCCTGCCGCGCCGATGTGCTGGGGCGGAGCCGGGGACGCCTTGCCGGGAGGGCCTCCCACAAGCCCCCGTCCTGGCGCCCATCCCAAGTCGGCAGCCTACTGTCTCCCAGTCTGCGCCTAACGTGGAACAAGGCAGCGCTTCTTGCGTAAGCGAACCTTTTCCGTAAGCAAGCCCCCATTTGGCCTGCTCGGAGACTTGCTTTGCAGGAGCGTCTTCCAGAAAATCTTTGTTGTACGTGGCCGGGCCGCGTCGTCCGCAGCCAGTAACCAGGCTAAGCAGTGAGTGGCAGAAAGGAAAGGCCAGTGTGAGGACAGAAAGTGCAGGCTCCGGGCCCAGCTCTTCCACTTAGGTCACCAGGTGACACTGTTGTCTACCTCCGGGAGAGGCTGCTCAAGGATCCCCAAGAAGGAAGGTTTATGACCATGTTCACCTGGCCAGTGTGCAGAATGCGGAGTCCAAAGAGCAAATCATCGTGTTGAGAATACTCCAGGAACAGGCAGGGAGTGCCCCTCTCGGGGGGTGGCAACGTTGGCCTTCAGCTTTATGAAGTGCTGGAGTGCAGATAAGAGTCCTTACCCGGAGTCAGGGACCAGTAGGAGAAAGGAGATGTAGACATCTCAGTCAGAGGAGGGGCCAGGATGAACTACAGTCTCCATCCCAGGAACTAACCAGGGTCTGACCTTTGGGAGGTAAGATAAGAAAAGCCAAAGCTTGTTAAGGTTTTTGTACCCCAGTAGGATCCAGGCTAAAAGGGAAGCTGGGAGCTGAGGCATGGCAGCTGCTCATTCACCTCAGCAGCTAAGCGTCTTCAGTTGCAGGACCTGCATGGGGGCCTGCTCAGGAGGCAGCAGACAGTGGCTACCCTGATGAGGGCCCATGCCAGATTTGTGGACTGCATCCCACAGAAGTGACAGGAACTTTCGGGGAAGGTGTTAGATGTTTGTGTGAGCTGAGCCTGCTAAGTTATAAGTCAGATGAGCTGGAGCTAGATTAGAAAGATCAACCTTTCATTGAGATCTAAGGAAGAAACATTGCAGTGGATGAATTGGAGAGGGGTTTTCTGCTATGAATTCTAATCTGTTTAACAAAGGAACTCAGGCTTAGCTCAGTGGTTAGGGTGCTGGCCACATATACCATGCCTGGTGGGTTCAACCTGGCCCGCTCCTGCTAACCAACAACTACAACAAGAAATTAGTCAGGGCTTGGTGCCTGTAGCTCAGTGGTTAGGGCGCAGGCCATATACACTGGGGCTGCTAAACAACAACTACAACCAAAAAAAAATAGCTGGGCATTCTGGCTGGCGCCCATAGTCCCAGCTACTTGGGAGGCTGAGGCAAGAGAATCACTTAAGCCCAAGAGTTTGAGGTTGCTGTGAGCTGTGATGCCACCGTACTCTACCAAGGGCAACAAATGAGACTCAAAAAAATAAGAAAAAGAAAATAGCCGAGCATTGTGGCAGGCGAGTGTAGTCCCAGCTACTTGGGAGGCTGAGGCAAGAGAATCACTTAAGCTCAAGAGTTTGAGGTTGGCTCAGCGCCCTAGCACAGTGGTTATTGTGGCAGCCGTATACACCGAGGGTGGTGGGTTCAGACCCAGGCCAGGCCAGCTAAACAAC
The DNA here is from genome assembly GCF_000181295.1 of Otolemur garnettii. Classification (NCBI taxonomy): domain Eukaryota; kingdom Metazoa; phylum Chordata; class Mammalia; order Primates; family Galagidae; genus Otolemur; species Otolemur garnettii. The sequence continues at coordinate 403,846 of NW_003852462.1, forward strand.
AATGACAACTGCAACAAGAAAAAGCCTGGCATTGTGGCAGGCACCTGTAGTCCCAGCTACTTGGGAGGCTGAGGCAAGAGAATTGCTTAAGCCCAAGAGTTTGAGGTTGCTGCGAGCTGTGATGCCACAGCTCTCTACTAAGGGCAACATAGTGAAACTCGTCTCAAAAAAGAAGGAACTCAGTCTATCAAGGAAAGTACACAGTTCTTGCACATATTTTTGTTTTTCACAAACTGTTTTTAGAGGAAATGAGTTTGTTTTTTTTTTTTAAGACAGTGCCTCAAGCTGTCACCCTGGGTAGAGTGCTATGACATCACAGCTTACAGCAACCTCCAACTCCTGGGCTCAAGCGATTCTCCTGCCTCCTCTTCTCAAGTAGCTGGGACTACAGGTGCCTGCCACAATGCCTGGCTATTTTTTATTTGCAACTGTCATTGTTTGGTGGGCCTGGGCTGGATTTGAACCCTCCAGCTCAGGTGTATGTGGCTGGCACCTTAGCCGCTTGAGGCACAGGTGCCAAGCTGGAAATTTTTTTTTTTTTTTTTTTTTTTTGTAGAGACAGGGTCTCACTTTAGCGCCCACAGTAGAGTGCTGTGGCGTCACACAGCTCACAGCAACCTCCAACTCCTAGGCTTAGGCAATTCTCTTGCCTCAGCCTCCCGAGTAGCTGGGACCACAGGCGCCTGCCATGACGCCTGGCTATTTCTTGTTGCAGTTGGGCTGGGGCCAGTGCCCTACTCACTGAGCCACAGGCGCCACCTGGGAAATGAGTTTCTTTAGAAATCTTAGGATTTTTTTTTTCTGTTTTTTCCTTTCAGTTTTTGGCCAGGGCTGGGTTTGAACCCACCACCTCCAGCATATGGGGCTGGCGTCCTACTCCTCTGAGCCACAGGCGCCACCCAGAAACCTCAGAATTTAAAAAAATTTTGCATCTCAAGCCTGGAGATTGGAGGGGCACTAAGGGTGGAAGTGGCTTAGGGTAGACCTCAGGGTGGGCTCCACTGTAGCCCAAGTCTTGGGTCATAGAAGCCACAAACCAGGCGGGGCTCTGCTGTCTTGTCAGAGCCTGACCAGTTGTGTGCAGGAGCCCTTTTGGATCAGAGTATACTAAGACAGTAGCCATTAAGTTTTTAGGAGTTGGCTCGGCGCCTGTGGCTCAAGCGGCTAAGGCACCAGCCACATACACCTAAGGTGGCGGGTTCAAATCCCCAGCCCGGGCCCACCAAACAACGATGGCTGCAACCAAAAAATGGCCAGGCGTTGTGGCGGGCGCCTGTAGTCCCAGCTACTTGGGAGGCTGAGGCAGGAGACTCGCTTGAGCCCAGGAGTTGGAGGTTGCTGTGAGTGTGATGCCACAGCACTCTACCCAGGGGGACAGCTTGAGGCTCCGTCTCAAAAAAAAAAAAAAAAAGTTTTTAGGAGTTTTGTAAGCCAGCTGCTAAACACAGTCATTACTTTAAAACACATAAACTTACAGGTAAGTTATACTAAAGATAAAGGGCAGGGTGTGGTGGCTCTCACCTGTAGTCCCAGTACTTAACGAGGCTGAGGCAGAGAGGATCACTTGAAGCCAGGAGTTCAAAAGCAGCCTGGGTAATACAGTGAGAAAACAAAAGATATGCTCAAAACTCCACTTCCTGTTTTACTATTATCTTACAGTGTTAAGGTGATTATTGAAGTATTGTAAGTGAAGAAGGAAACATATAAGGGTTGCTGCCTTTAATGAAATTATGTAGGCAACTTGAAATTGCCACAGAAATGAAAAAAACCAGGGTCCACCTTCCCCTGCTCCCTTTTTGTGTTTGTCAGACATTTACCAATACACCACAGTACGCACTGTGCCTGAGCCACGGGATTTCTCAGTGGCTATCTGGGGACACAAAATGAGCAATGTTTTCTATGCCCTGCACTGCACATATCCCCATGAACTGACAGTCTTGGCCCCTCTGTTACGTAGTAACTTTGCCTCAGAATGAAGGAGTTGTCAGTCCTGCTTGCCCACCACCAGGCGGGGGCAGCAGGATGGGCTGTCCTGGGTGGTGAGGGTCTGCACGCCCCTTGCTGGGCATGAGCTGGACCACTCTGTTGGTTTCATTAATGGTTAGCATGTCCTGGGCTGCCACACTCTCCAGAAGGTACAGGTGAGGGGGGCCCACTGCTCCACTGTAGGCTGCAAGGTATAGGTGCTGTGAACCTGCCTCCAGGCCCAACTGGGGCAATGCTGGCCCCCAGCCCCTCCTTTATTCAAGTCATCTTTGTCATGTGGCTGCCAACATAGCTTTTGAAGGTGCTGAAGGTGAAGATACGAACTGGGCACAGGCAGGCACTCCCAGGACTGGGCTTGGTCTCTCCTGAGGGTGTTGAGGGGGAGCTTCTGCTGGGACAACATGATCCCATCAGAGCCTGAGCTGGTGGTTTCATCCCAGCCCTGGGTGCAAATGAGAAGGGGACACAGAGGTGGCAGCCTCATAGACCCTGGGCAGCCCCTACTGCATAGGCACCTCCATGGCACACATGCTCTAGGGCCCCAAAGCTCAGCGCCTGCTATAGGAAAACTTGCAATCTGGGATCAGACCTGTGACTGCGTGAAGTACAAGGCCCACCTTGCAGAGTGCTTGGGAGGTGACCATCCGCTGCGGCCACGCGTCTCCAATTTGGGTTCCTCCATATTTGGCTCCTCCCTGGCTGGTATGACCCCTGTTCCTGACCTTTCTGCTGGCAAGTGAGCCATGGACTCCCAGCAGTGCAGGGGAACCCTAGCAAGAATAGGGGAGCTACAGCCCCTCAGTTTGCCACAGCTGGATCCAGGCTGGGCATTGTCCAACTAAAGTCTACCCTGCATGCTCCAGCCTGAGCACTCAGGATGGGAAGCCAAAGCTCCTGCCTGGAATTAGACTCAGGCTCCAAGTCCCAGAGCTCAAGAGCACCCCAAGTTGGCAGTAGCATCTAGCCCTGTGCCGGGGTAGCCCTGGCTTCCCCTACCCCTTTACTGGCCCTTGGGGCAATTCCATGGCTCCAATCATCTGCTGCCTGTCTCAGGCATAGCCTGCATCACTCACTCCAAAGCCCTTCAGCTGGGGAAACAAGCACATGACCTCTCACCTTGTGCTACCTGTCTGGTTAGCTCCAGAGTGGGCTTTGGAAAGCAGAATGTGTCTCAGGCCAGGACAGTGACTGGCTGGGCTGTGAACAGGCAAAGATGCCCTTTCTGGGTAAGACTCAGCCTCCAGGGTGGCAAGCCAGCTCCACTGCCAGATACATAGACTAGAAGGTTCTGATGATCCTGCCCCCACTGTGTCTGATGCCAGGGTTTCTACCCCTTAGCACTGCTTACACTTGGGGTGGATGACTCCTTGCCATTCTGTGCACTCAGGGTGTTGAGCACTGTCCCTGGCTTGCACCCACTAGATGCTAGTAGCATTCTCCCTCTTCCAGCTGTGACAACCAAAAATGTCTCCAGACATTGGTCCCCCGGGGGGGCAAAATGTTTATGTGTCCCAGTGGACCATGTCTCTAAGCTCTAGCTCCACTGCACCCTCCTGGCCAAGCCCCCCACTGCCTGGCACTGTTTTCCCCAGTCCAACTCCCAGGAGTGGAAATTGTGGGGACTGTCCCTCAGGATAGGCCATCTGTCCTGGCAACCTCCCTGGGACTGGGAGGACAGGTAGAAAAGGGCCACCAGTTTCGTGGAGGGACATGGCATGCTCAAGTTTCAGGGTACCCCAAATCTTAGTGTCAACCTCAGATGCTTCCCAGGGAAGACCCTTCACCCAGGAGAGAGGTAGGACCTCTGACTCCCCAGGTCCAGAGAGATTCTGCAGAGTGAGGTACAGCCAAGGGAAAAGACAAGCAGGAGCCTTTTAATGAGGACTCACTGTGGAGTCAGCTACCATGTTCTCCAACCCAAGCCAGCCAGTCAGCCTTGGCCTGGGGCCACCATGGAGCCTGTCATGCCATCTGCAGGTGCAGCAAGTCTTGGATCCTGCCCTGGAATCCCACCACCCTGCTGGGGGACTCCACCCTGGAGCACCCAGCAGGGCCCTGTGCAGTGTGAGGCCTTGGCACTTCTGCCCTCCCCCAAGGACCAGGGACCTAGGCTGGCCATCCCAGCTCTCCACATCTGCTTCAGAACACAAACTTCTGGTCCTCACACTAAAGTGCTCCTCTGCCCACAGAGAAGCCAAAGAGCAAAGTGGATAAAGGAGGTACCCTCACCTCCCAAGTCCAGCTGGGGCACTTCCTCCACGGGGCTTTTAGAGAAGGGCCCGCTGTATGGGCCAGGGACTCTAGTGGGACCCAGCCAGGTGCCAGCAGCCAGCCAGAGGCAGTGCATGGTGTGGGCAGGATGAAGGGAAAGCCCCTGTGGACAAATGGGATCCTCTGCAGTCCCCTTAGAGCTCAGGGGCCACACAGGTGGAGAGGTCCCCAAGCTTGGCCCCACCTACACAGTTGCTGTCAGGCCTGGAGTGCAGCAGAGGGGTCCTGCCAGGAGTGAGGGGCTAGAAGAGGCAACAGGCCTTGAAGAGGTGATGCTCAGAGGTGTAGGCTCCCTGGGAGAGCAGTATCTGACCCAGCCATACTGTTCATTCTTGGGAAGTAGGAAGTGGAGTAATGAGGCGCCAGTTGGTGCCTGTGTGCAGGGCAGGGAAGCCACCCATCCCTGCATGGGACATGTTACCAGTCCTGTGGATGGCAGCTGTGACCCTGAGGTCTGACAAGGCCAGCTAGTCAAGGAACACAGGTGGCTGGAGCCCCACTTTGGTGAGGTGGATCGTGTTTCTGCCACTGAGCCCAGGGGTGGGGAAAAGGCTGGGGTCCTTTCATCCTTGGGCAGCAGCTAGTCCCCGAACTTGGAGCTGCCTCTCAGGAGGGCTGCAGCCCAGCTCTAAGTACCAAGGAAGGCCTGCCCAGCAACAGCTCCCAATGCCCTCCAGGTGCTGCTGGTACCAGCAGAGCTTGGGCTACTAGTAGTGGTCACATGCCCATTGGCTAAGACAGCCACCTTGGTCTGTACTGCTAACCTGCCCCTCCTCCCAGACACCCCAGGGCAGGCTGTGGATGGAGCCTCAGCCTGAAGTCCAGTGTACACCCCTGCTGACCCTGGGCTGGGTACTGTTAGAGGTGCCAAATTGGGGCATCACCACCGCCAGCCAACAGGCCCAGAATAGCGGTCCATCTTCACATGGCAATACCAGCCAGGCCAGGAGACAGCCCCACACTTGCCCTTCTCACCTGCCACCCACTAGCTCACCATGCATAGGGGCAACTCTCCAGGTACCCAGCAGATGTAACGGACTAAAATCAAAGCCCCTCAAGACTAAAACCCCTACAGGATAGCTTTATTTCCAAACCTCCCACTGCAGCCTCCAGGAAGCAGCCTGTCATCCTGACAGGCAGAGGGCTCAGGCCCCTCATGAGAAGAATCCAGCAGCCCAGACGTGCCGAGGACAGGGAAGCCACAGCACCTCGATAAGCAGAATGACAGCCTACAAATCTCCAACGTTCCAAATGTCCTGAGCAGAGAGGTGTTTATTCAACCACATAAAAGGTATATATAGGAAACTTCTCCAAGAGCTGGTGGCCTGCACTCAGCATTGCACAGATAAAAATATACGACTTTCAACACAGATCTAAATACCTTCACATTTAAAAAATCAGAATTCTCTACACAAGTTTTAAGCTAACAGAATTCAAGTTCTGAGTTTTCATATAAAGCTTTAACTTGTTTAAACTCATGTTTATTTACAACATGGATAGAGAATAAGGGGTTACTAAGGCCATTTTCTCACTGTGAAACACTGCAAAATATGTACATAGTACAACCTAATATAGGCAAAGTTTCTAAAAATCATCTTTCTTGGCTTAACGTAATTGAGTAGTGGTAGGGGTAAAGAGGTGGCTGCTGACAGATAGCACCAAGCCACACCACGGGGCCACATGGGTTTGCTTTTCCACTGAGCTGCCCTCATGGCTGCTGCCAAGGTAGACAGGTATGTGCCGAGCCCCAAGCCAGCCTGGAGTACACCTCATCATCCCCTCAATTCCATTTCCAGAAAGAATCGTGCTACAGGGCCACTTGGCCAAGGTATGCACGACAGAGAGGGGAGAAGGGCAACTGCCAGACACCCTCTAGGAAGGGGCCTATGGCCACTAGTCACTGGGACCCCACCTCACCTCCGGTGCCTGCTGTGCCCAGGGTGGTCCCGCTCATAGCGATGGCCTGTGCGCTCATACGACCTTGCACGCTCCCGTGGCTGATCTCTATAGTAATGACTTTTCTTCTTGTATTTTCCAGCATTGTCTGCCCGCTCCCGTGACCGGCTTCGAGAACGGGATGAGCTCCGGCTTTGAGACTTGTGTGGCTTCTGAGTGGGACACTTGCAGTCCTTGGACTTCCGGGAGCCCTTCACCTCAGAGCCTTTGTAGGGAGCGCTACGGTGCACCTGTCTTGGCGGGGAATCGCTCCGGCTCCGAGAACGGCTCTGTGACTTGGAGTGACCAGATGTCGAGCCACTGTCACTCTTCCTGTGAGGAAGGACAATGTAATCATATGCATGACCACCTGTCACAACCAAGCCCTGACAGGCCCAAAGGATCTCACAGATGCATAAGCTCCAGGTGTGGAGAAGAAACCACCTCAGGGTAAGAACCACTATCCTCAAGAGTAGTCCATGTTACCTCCTGCTATCTGGTGAGAACACCCCACCCCCACCAGGTCTGGGCCTCACTGGGGAACCCCAAGGCACCTCCTCTTAGGAGAAGCAGATCGTGATGGGGATCTCGAGTAGCTCTGCTCACGGCTTCTGCTCCGACTTCGACTTTCTCGCCCCTTTGGCAAGCTGTCAGCAGGACGGCAACTGGTTACAGACCTGTGCCTCTCCAGGCAACCCTGCCAGCCACCCAGGCAGCTCTGGGCATCTTACCCATTCACGGGGCTATCGGCTTTGGTTTTCTTCATGCCCTCAATTCTCCTCTTGGTACTCTTCACAGAGAGTGGGGAAGCTTTGTTCCCCTTACCTTCTTTGGGGGATTCTACTGGAATCAAGTATAAGAAGTTAAAATCCAAAAACCAAAAAGCTCATCAGGTAAAAAACAAGTTAGCAGAGTGAGACAAGGATATTTCCATGGGTCTCAACTTCCTATTCCCAACCTGGGGTGTGTGACAGACATGCAGAAAGGCCCTTCTCTCCTTCACTTTTCCTCAGGGACCTGGTGACAGGTATCAGGCTGACCTCTAGGGTCCAATAGTACAATCTATTGTCATAGATTATAAAATTTTGATGCTAAGTTAACTAAGTACCATAAACAAAAGCATTTCAATTTTTCTTTTGTAGAGACAGTATCTTATTTTATTGCCCTTGGTACCATGGCATCACAGTTCATAGCAACCTCCAACTCCTGGGCTTAGGCAATTCTCCTGCCTCGGCCTCCCAAGTAGCTGGGACAATAGGCGCCTGCCACAATGCCTGGCTATTTTCTTGTTGCAGTTTGGCTAGGGATGGGTTTGAACTCATCACCCTCAGTTTATGTGGTTTCACCCTACCCACTGAGCCACAGGCGCTGCCCAGCATTTCATTTTTAATTTTCTTGTTTTTGGAGACAATGTCTCACTTTGTCGCCCTGGGTAGAGTGCTATTGCATCAGCCCAGCTCACAGTAACCTCAAACTCCTGGGCTGAAGAAATCCTCCTACCTTGGTATCCCAGAGTGCTAGGATTACAGGAGTAGGCCACTGCACCCAGCCCAGCTAATTTTTCTATTTTTAATAGAGACGAGGTCTCGCTCTTGCTCAGAATATTCTCAAACTCCTGAACTCAAAAGATCCTCCTATCTCCACCTCCCAGAGTGCTGGGATTATAGGTGTAAGTCACTAAGCCTGGTCTGTGCCCCAACAAAAGCATTTTAAAAAGCCTGTCTGGGCTTGGCGCCTGTGGCTCAAGCAGTTAGGCGCCAGCCACATACACCAGAGCTGGAGGGTTCAAATCCAGCCCGGCCCTCCCAAACAACAATGACAACTACAACCAAAAACTAGGCAAGCATTGTGGTGGTGGCTTGTAGTTCCAGCTACCGGGGAGGCTGAGGCAAGAAAATCGCTTAAGCCCAGGAATCAGACATTGCAGTGAGCTGTGATGCTACGGCACTCTTGAGACAGAGCTTGAGGCTCCGTCTCAAAAAAAAAGCCCATCTGTATTCTTCACTAATGAAAACATGAAGACAAAATTCTCTCAGGGCCCAAGTCACATTTCAAAGATGACCAGCATCCGGTGCCTATAAGGTGCTCAGACAAGCTGCAGGTTCAAATCCAAGAGAATGCGGGAAGAGCTCACAACACCCCCTAACAGCTCCAAAGAGTCACCAACCTTCACCCTTGTGGGGAACAGACTCCTGCCCCTAACACTCACCCAGCTTGGGGGCAGGTGAGAACCCTGCTGTGCTGTCTGCAGCCTGTGCTCCTCCAGAGAGCAGGCCCCGAGCTTGTGCCTTTGCCTCCTCAATGGCGTGCTTTCTCTTTTCCACCTCACCTTCCAGGTGAGTCAGATCAACCTGCAAAAACCAGAGTCCATCCACTCAGCACCAGAGGCTTCTGGTCAAAGCTAAATCATACGTTACAGGAAAAAAACCCAGAAGAACCTTTTTCCGTGTATAAAGCTGTAGGATTTTTAAGCAGATTTCTTGAATTTCTTCTTCGGTTGCTCCAAACAAAAGAAACCAATGAGGACGACTGGGCAGAGGGATCTGTAAACACAAACACGGTCACAATTTTCTCATCAGCTGCAGGGCCAGCAACACTCAGGGCAATAAAAAACAGCCTACTGGCCACCAAAAAGTCTGGCGCAGATTACCATAATTTGAAAAATACTACACCAAAGTTACTGGAGGCTGGAGAGTCAACCTAGAAGCTCCTTGTGGAGCAACACACTGACCTCCAGTGTCCTGGCAGCGAGATAGATGCAGGCACAGGCAATGCTCTCGGGCTGGAACCTCACAAAAACATCGGTGCGAAGGCTGTCATTCATGTAATTCCTAAAACCCAAATGCAAGAGGAATTGCAATACTTCTGGCAACCTGTGACAGCCGTCTGCAATATCTATAGTCACTACTCCTCCAAGCAGTCTAACACTAGGCTCAGAGCTAAACAGTCCTGTGAATCCCAAGAGAAACATTCTAGCTGCTTTTTCTGAATCAGAACAGGAAAGCAGAGAAATTACTGGGGAACAAAAAAGCTGGCTGAATGTCAAACAATGTGTTGCTATGAAAGAGAACCAACTTCAACTTTACTTTTCCCCCTCAACCTTTGGCCTGCTCTCATGCAAAGCACAGTACCTTAGAAAGAAAATGTCTACTGTTTTGGTTAAATGTATCTGATTAAAGGAATCTAAATGCTCAAAATCCATAGTGCAGAGAAACATGCAAACTCAAATGAACTGGCTGAATGAGAAGTCTGGGAGGCTGTTGTGAGACAAGCTGTCCTCTTGAGCTCCTTTTCCTCGAAGAGCGCTCACAGCCTGGCCCTCCTCTTGATGACCGAGCTGTAGCTTCCGTGAGGGAGTCCACTTGGAAAAGGGAAAAACACCCCTGGGTGCAATTCAGATGCATAGGACATCATGCAGAGGAAGGCTCAGTACCCAGAGGGAAGTCCTCTTCTCAGTTCTCAGGGTTATCAAAGAATCGTTTCCAAACTGTCCCATTGCAACAAGGAGTCTTAAAACGAACATTCATAAAATCAGACAAAGCAATAAAATACTAAAAGTTTCATCACAGTTAGTACATTTAAAAAACTTTATCATATTGGGAAAATATAAAAATGTTCATTTTTATAAAATTAAAGTTTTAAAACTGGCTACATTTTAGCAATTTTCTTTGAATATATTCTCTAAGATTTACTGGACTAAAATCAGACCTTATACTCTCTTTATCAATACCGCAAAAAAATTAATCCCATGAGGAAACAGGTGTACAGGTTATGGAGTCACCACTCTAACACACCCCAGTAATGGCAGCCATAGAGTCAGGCCACGGCCCAGTTAGTCACGCTGTGGCAGGGCATATCCCTCCACCACCACCCCCACATTCTTTACCCTGAATAAAACCTGGAGAAAGTGACATACAAACCCACTCAGATTTCTAAACGATAATTCTACAGATGCCTCCTAGAGGCACCTGGCTCTGGATGCTCTTGCTCAAGGCATCAAAAGGAAGCCAGTGTGATGGCCAAGAAGCTACATGTCCCGGGAGCAACTTTATAAGTGAACAACACAAATGGTGATAAAAGTAACCATCAGTAACGTTTTTCTAACAAAACATTTTCAGTATTCAAGTAGTAATCATATTAATCCATTAACTTTTAAGTCTTAAAACAAATGAAATCTTCAAAACATATTTAAACTTATTACTAATATTTGAATTAAGTTACAGTATTTTCTAAAAGTGTCCATGGAATAATTTAAAGATGCACACCTTTTACTAGAGGTAAAAATACTGAGTTATAGTATTTTTTATAGTGTCCATGGAATAATTTAAAGATGCATACCTTTTTTACTAGAATGTTTCAAGCTCAGCTGCTGAAAAGAGCAACCATAGGACTTCCAGAAATAACATAACCCCACAATGACAGTATGAATTCCCATCAGCCAATTTGTCACTTCAATTTTTACAACTTTCCATAGAACTTTTTAAAAAGAGAAAGGTACTGCATCTTTATTGTATAGGTACAACAGTTTTAAAGGAACAAAATTCAACTCAAGACAGTTATCAACTCTAATCAGTACAATTACCAAAGCACGACAGAGGATAACAAGAAGCACAATCGCCAGAACCACAAGCAGCAGTCGGCCGTGACTATGCTATCGGACGCATACCACCAGTCTAGAGCCAGCCTTCGGTGGAGAGCCTGCACTGGATTGGCTGAAGACGGCCGCTGTCCCTGCACCAAAGCGCTTGGACAGCAGAGGAGAAGTCTTAGTCACTTACCCTCAGAGGCTACCCTTTGATTGAAAGAGTACAGAAAAGGAAAGTCAAAATAGGTTCTCTGTTAAACATGTCATAGCACCAGACAATTCAGTCAGCAAATTAAGACCCTTACAGACTTAACTCTGTGGGAAAAATTCACCTAAATGCCCCAAACACTAAGTTGTACTGCAGGCTTCATTTCTAGCACATACATGCATTATTAAAATCAATCCCAGGATTATAGCAAAACTTCCTCCCTCCCCTCCTCCTAAGGAATGTACTTTCACCAGAGATATAGTACTCCTATGTCTACATTGTCACCTGTCAGCTTGGATTTCCCTGGGAAAGAGCCCACTATACAAAATCAGCAGTCCCAGAGGGAAGCCTGCTGACTGTTCAAGGGTGGGGGACATAGGAAATCCAGGGTTTATGGGGAGGAGAGGGGCCACCTACCGTCATGCCAGTGCCTGACATTTTGGGAGTCTGATTGGAATTTACAGGGCAGGAACACTGGGCACTTGGACAACTCCAGCCCACAACTAAGTCATGGGATCGACTACCCACTGCCCAAGTGCCTCAAATCAACATACTCCTGCACTGCCCTTGCTGGTCTCATAAAACAAGGAAGGTCAACTCACCATGACGTCTGGACCAGGTGTTGGTTACGCTCACATTCTAACACCTGAAGGTACATAACGATTATCTGGAAGATATGGGTCAGGCAGTTATTACCAAGAACCTGATGAGCCCAGAATTCAGATTTCGTGGGTGTCCATGCAGCAAATAAGAGCCTCATGCTAGACCCCAGGAGTGGCTCCTGGTTACACATGTGGTGGATGGCTCAGCTGGAGGGGAGCTTTTGCTGATGCACCTGCTGCCTGCTTTTGCAGCACACAGCATGCATTCATGTGAAGCCCAAGCTGCACAGCCCACAGCACGGAAAGCCTATTTCTTCAAGGGGCTGATTTTCACTGTTGTCTTCAACATCTTTTCCACCAGTGAGGTTAGCCTGCCCTAAACATCTCTGTACCCCAGTTACCAACCCAAACAAAATACAATGTGAAAATACTTTCAGCAAATGAAGAAAAGCACTTATATCAGTGATGGATAATTTACCAAAAATTTGAATTAATTCTAAAACATCTAACAAGCAAGAGACATTATGAGGAAACCCAATAATAAAAAGGGGATTAAACTGGGGGTGGCGCCTGTAGCTCAATGAGTAGAGTGCTGGCCCCATATACTGGTGATGGTGGGTTCAAACCCAGCCCCGGCCAAAAAAGGAAAACTGTGTGCGGTGGCGTTAAACCGAAAATGCAAATAATAATTTTTTCTGTAAAACATTTTTTGTTAAAGTATAACAGAAGACCCTCACAATGTCATAAGTAAACTTAAAGTACATAGCCATGCTTCTCAATCAATACATGCTACAAAACTACTTTAACTCATTTCAAAGCAAAAGGGTTCAAATTTTTCCAAATCCCCTCAAAGAAGAAATAAGACTATTATTAAAAGGCTAGGTGGTATGGTTCATGCCTGTAATCTCAGCACTCTGGGAGGCTAAGACAGGTGGATTGCCTGAGCTCACAGTTTAAAGACCAATCTGAGCTAAAGCAAGACCTCATCTCTAAAAATAGCTGGGCATTGTTGCGGGTACCTGTAGTACTAGATACTTGGGAGGCTGAGGCAAGAGTATCACTTGGGCCCAAGCGTTTGAGGTTGTTGTGAGCTATGACACCAAGGCACTCTACTGAGGATGACAAAGTGAGACTCACTCTCAAAAAAATAAAGACTGTCGGGTGGCATTTGTGGCTCAAAGGAGCAGGGCACTGGCCCCATGTGCCAGAGGTGGCGGGTTCAAACCCAGCACTGGCAAAAAAAAAAAAAAAAAAAGACTGTTATTAAAATATCTTTAGAAAATTAAGTGTTGAGGAGTGGTGCCAGCCCCATATGCCAAGGGTGGCAGGTTCAAACCCAGCTCTTGGCTGAGGTTGCTGTGAGCTGTGATACTACAGCATTCTTCTGAGGGCGACATAATGAGACTCTCAAAAAAAAAAAAAAGAAAAGAAAAGAAAATTAAGAGCTGAGAAAGAAAAATGTTTTTTTTCTAAAATACATGAGATTTAATTTTTATAAGTTCACCACTGTTTTTGAAAGCCCAAATTTAAAAGATGCCATTTATGAAGCTTTCTTTTTTTTCTTAAAGATAAGAGTCTCCTTTTGTCACCCTTGGGCTTACGTGATCCTCTTGCCTCAACCTCCCAAGTAGCTGGTATCACAGGAGACTGCCATAATACCTGGCTAGTTTTAGAGATTGCGGGGGGGGGGGGGTCTTGCTCATTCTTAAGCTGGTCTTGAACTCCTAAACTCAGGGGATCCACCCACCTCAGCCTCCCAGAGTGCTAGGATTACAGGGATGAGCCATAGCACTTGACCCATTCACGAAGCTCTTAAGATACATTGCTAAAATTAAGAGATGAGGGTGGCACCTGTGGCTTAGTGAGTAGCATGCCGGCCCATATACTGAGAGTGGTGGGTTTGAACCCGGCCCCCAATAAACTGCAACAAAAAATAGCTGGGCATTGTGGTGGGTGTCTTAGTCCCAGCTACTCAGGAGGCTGAGGCAAGAAAATCGCCTAAGCCCAAGAGTTGGAGGTTGCTGTGAGCTGTGACGCTACAGCACTCTGCCACCAGAGATAAAGTGAGACTCTGTCTCAAAAAAAAAAATAAATAAATAAAATTAAGAGATGCTACTAGAAGACTAATGAATCAAACATTTTGAGATTAGAGATATGAACTGGAAACCAAGTCAGGGACATACTGAGTCCTCTTCAGAGCCTTCAACCGCAATAAGAAGGAAAGAGACAGCCGGGCTGAGGCAGTGGCCTGGGTGGACCCATGGGGAGGCCAGGCACACACCCACCTTGTGAGGATGTTTAACGTGGACGCAGAAACCCAGCTCTTTGAGAACTCGTCTTTCTGCTTTTATAATCTGGTTCTTTAGGTTAACATAATCTTGATCCAGTAGTAAAGGCACAAGTTTCCTACAAAGACAAAGCACATAGTCTACATAAGAGTCAAACAAAAGGCTCAGTGCCTGTAGCTCAGTGGCTAGGGCGCCAGCCGCACACACTGGAGCTGGTGGGTTTGAATCCAGCCTGGACCTGCCAAGCAATAATGACAACTACAATCCAAAAAAAAAAAATAGCTGGGTATTGTGGCGGGCACCTATAGTCCGAGCTACTTGGGAGGCTAAGGCAAGAGAATCGCTTAAGCCCCAAGAGTTTGAGGTTGCTGTGAGTTATGATGCCACAGCACCCTACCCAAGGCAACAGCTTGAGATTGTCTCAAAAAAAAAAAAAAAGGTCAAACAAAAGTAGGTCTTTCAAATCCTGTAATTACCTCCATGTGGTGAGACTCTAATACGTGCATGCATTAACACAATAGAAAGGTCACTACGAAGTTCCTTTAACTGAGAAAATTGGAAAATACTCCTCACATCCCACAGCTAACCTCCTTATTTTGCTCAATAATCTCCCCCCCACCTTACAGATAAACATCCCTCTGAATAGACACAGACCAAGTGTAACAAGGGTCTTAGGATCCCACTGCACAAGTGCTAAGTGCTCTTTGTCTGGATCAAGAATACAGGGGTCCATGTTTGAGGTAAGAATGGTAACCAGAGAACCAATGAAAGCCCAATAAAAACAGACAAATATGTTTTCCAAAGAAATTCTGTTAGTTTAAGGAGCATGAAGTCTGGGGCTTAAGGGTCAGCCAGGTGTGGTGGCTCACACCTGTAATTCCAGCACTCTGAGAGGCTGAGGCGGGTGGATTGCTTGAGCTCATAAG
>NW_003852462.1:422474-426707 GCF_000181295.1 Otolemur garnettii
AAAAAAAAAAAAAAAAAAGAGACAGGTGTTTATGGCAGCTCTAATAAGGACTTACTTTTTCTCTCTGAGCTGTCGAAGTCGATGAAACACGTTGATAACATCTCTTATTCGTCTTGGAGCTTCTTCTATTTTGGAGGCCAGGTGAACACAGGCCATTGACACATGCTGAAATACAAGCATCACAACAAATGATGGTTGCTCAGATCCTGACTGCCCCCAAAGCTTTAAGGGCTATTACAAACAAAGGGGATCCCACATAAAAGGATATAGCACACCTCCTGGCTGATGGATTTTTCCTAACAATCTCAAAAAATGTAACCTAATCATTTGTACCCTTATATTAGTCTGCAATTAAACACATGCACACAAAATTTACAAAACATAAAAATGGCCGGCAGCACCTGTGGCTCAAAGGAGTAGGGTGTTGGCCCCATATACTGGAGGTGGCGGGTTCAAACACGGCCTTGGCGAAAAACTTCAAATAAATAAATAGGCGAAAAACGTCAAATAAATAAATAAATACATAAGACAAAGGGGAAGCCAGTGGTGTGGCTCATGCCTGTAATCCTAGCATTCCGGGAGGCTGAAGCAGGAGGATCTCTTGAGCCCAAGAGTTTGAGGTTGCTGTGAGCTACGACTCAACAGCACACTGCCCAGGGCGATAGATGGGCTTCCCAGACCCTCCAAAGAGATCAGACTAGAGACAGGTCCTCTGAGCAACTGTGTACCCAGTTGCAAAAACAACAAAGCCAGGTTTCCTCTCAGTACACAGGAGAGCTGACTGCCTCCCTGCACTGTCCAACTCCTTAAGTTGACCTGATTTTCACAGGCCGACTCACATCATATGTACTATTAGTGCAGTGGGTAGTTCCTCATGGCAACCACCTCTGTGCAATGACCAGCCTGTTACAGTTGCTTGGGTAGTCAACTCTCAGAAGTTCTGCTGTATTTCCTTAGGAAAGAACCCCATCAGGAAGCTCTTACCTCCATAGAATGCTTCACAAAGGACTTAGTATAAAAGAACCGCTGGAACAGCACCTGCCCGGTAGCCATGGCCACCTAGAGAAGAGAAAAGTTCGCATCATTTTGAGTCTTCATCATTCTTGGCATTTAGAAATCGGCGGGTTCCCTGAGCCTCCCACACAGACAAACACTGAAATGTTTTCCACGTCCACAGGCCTCTTCGAGACTCCCTGCCTTGAGGCCCTGCCCGCTGGCAGGCGGGACGGCGGGGGATCTGGGCCGGGCTCGGGTGGAAGGTCAAGGCCAGGGTGGGAGTTAAGCTGGGGGTCGGGGTCAAGGTAGTGCCAGAGGCCGTGGTCTGGGTGGTGCGGACCGGCCCTGGCGGTAACAAAAGGCCCGCCGCCGCCCGCCGCCGGCGCGGCGGTTACTGAGGCTGCGGCTCGCGGCTGCGCCTAACCTGCGGCAGGCGGAGAAGGATGCCGGCCGCCTGGATGAGCTCGCAGCCCACCACGCGGAGGTCGGTCTCCGTGTGTGTGTCCAGGCCGCTCGACATGGACGGCGTGAAGCGGAGCTTGTCGTCAGGCAGCAGGCAGTTCTCCAAGGTGATGAGCACTCCGGAGTACAGCCTGTCCCCGATCAGCACCCC
Organism: Otolemur garnettii; assembly: GCF_000181295.1. Taxonomy (NCBI): domain Eukaryota; kingdom Metazoa; phylum Chordata; class Mammalia; order Primates; family Galagidae; genus Otolemur; species Otolemur garnettii. The sequence goes on from NW_003852462.1 coordinate 424,084, forward strand.
CTGCAACCCCGGAGCCGCGCTCCCCGAGCCCGGGGCGCCGGCCACTGCCGCGGGGGCCGCCGACCCCGGAGCCCCGGTCGCCGCCGCCGCCGCCATTTTGTGCTTCCGAGTCCCCTTCGGCTCCTTCCCGCAGGGCGGCTCCTCGCGGTGCCCCGTGACCGCCCCGCCCCCTCACATCATTGGTTATACCTGTGGGCGGTCCCCGTCATCTTGCCGCTATTGGCTTTGCCACCTGCCCATCACCGATGCGCTCGACGCTGACGCTGGAACCCAGCAAGCTCAGCGCCCAGGTCCGACCCGGAAGTGCGCCTGCAACCAGCGGGTGGCGGGAGCTCGTGTAGCAGAATTTTGCGGAGGGCGAAGCGCCCTTTCACCTGCTATTCCCCAGCGCGGGGTAGGGCTCCTCTGGCCTGGCCCTGAAAGGTGGTCAGAGCTGTGTGTGGGACGACGCTCTGGCTAATTGCTCCGCAACTCTGAGCTTGGAGATGCGCATTAACTCCCACAAGCTCTTGCCTTCACATGTCAGCCCGCAGGGAAGAGAAATGGGCCAAGGGTTCTGTGTTCCTCCAGAGCCCGGCAGCGCGCGGAAAGGCCGAAGTCCCTCAAGGTTCAGACCCGGGGCGCTGCGTGGGAAGAGGCTTGATAGAGCCCTACAAACAGCAGAGAGCCAGCGAAGGGGGGTTGTGCGTTTGTGAACGTCTCTGGACTTAATGACCCTTCATCTGGGCAATCGTTGCCCATGCTGGTCATAGGCGCTCGATTCCTACATCATCCGGAGCAGCCGCAGGACTCATCTGTCGCTGCACTTACCCCCCACTTTGAGCAGGGCTGGCACAGGCCCCAGGTGAAGATGATGGGGAAGCCCACCGGAGCAGGCTTAGACACTCCGAGCTGCCCCAGAATACCCAGCTCAAACCGCTCAAATCCAGAGGCGGGGTGGCTTTCACCCGGAATACAGCTTTGAGATCAAGCGGTGCCAACTGAAATGCAGTCTCTCCTCCCTACTTCACCTGCCATAGGCAGCAAGGCCTCTCATTAAGCCCGGGCTGGCAACTCCAGGACGTTCCTTCTGTGAGCTACAGCTGCACTCTCCAGGAAAGAATCTCCTCTGGAAACCACACGACTAGTTCCTCAGTGGCTCTGCCAGGACTGCCTGCCCATCTCCAGAGGCATTGGACGTGGTGATACCTCTGGCCAGTGAGGGCCAGGTCCTGTAGCTGAGTGTGGGCTCTGGTACTCCAGCCCATGACAAGAAACCAAGCTGGGGCTGGGTGAGTATTGCTGGGAACAAAGTCCCAGCTGTCAGCCACACCCCTCTTCCTTTACTGAAAGGAGATGGAGAAGTCAGCTTCACCATAGCAAGACACTGTGCACAGGCACAGGCCCCATACATCAGGCGTCTTGTCTTGCACCCCAGTCTTTCAGTAGCTGTCCACAGTTGACACCCATTAAGAGCACCCTGTGCAGTCAGGCACTGCTGCACAAAAGAGACCAGGGGAGGGTGAGATGAAAAGAGAGGGGTACTTGGGTAGGTTAGGAACTGTGGAGCTGGATGCTGGTGATACAGTCCTAGAGGGTCAGAAGCCTGGGGCAAACCCCCCAATTTGCAGAAAGGAGCAGGCTCAGGCATATCCTACAGCCAGAGACCCCTCACTCCAGCAGCCTCTCACAGCACATGCAGCTGTTGGTGATAGGCACAAAAGCACCTCAGAGGCAGAGCACACCCCAATGTGTGTTTGCTTGATACAAGAAAACTCACAAAGCCAAATACTCCGCAAGCTTTATTGACACAATCTACTCCAGACAGTTCTGTGAATCTGTCCCACTGAGAAGTCTTCTCATGCCTCTTACTAAAATATAAACACAATTCAAATCAAACTTGTGAACTGCTGATTAAATAATTCTTTGCTCTTATTTTTGTTGAATATGTCAGGAGAGGAAGCCTCCTGATATGCATAGCTGCAGTCCTCAGTGGTACTGCACCACTCTGGAAAAGATGCCTTCAGGCTCCTTCCCATCCCCCAAGGCAGCAGCAAATCCCTCCTGTCGCCTCCTTTTGGCCAAAGCAGCCAAAGATTTAAAAGTCTTTGGTTCATAGATGGCCAGATCTGCAAGCACCTTCCTGTTGAGCTCCACCTGGCACTGGGGAAACAAGACATATCAGAGCCTATGGTCAGCATCACAAATGCACTTTGGGAACCACCTACGTAGGGCAGGTGAAGAAGGATGCAGTTGTGCATGGTAGCTCCTGCCTGTAATCCCTGCACTTTGAGAAGCCAAGGCAGGTGGACTGCTTGAGGCCAGAAGTTTGATACCAGCCTGGGCAACATTAAGACAACCCTATTTCAATATAATTAGCTGAGGGGTGTAGCCTGTGGCTCAAAGGAGGAGGGCGCTGGCCCCATGTGCCGGACGTGGTGGGTTTAAATCCAGCCCTGGCCAAAAACTACAAAAAAAAAAAAAAAAAAAAAAAATTAGCTGAGGCAGAAAACAACTTGAGCCCAGATGTCTGAGGTTGCACTGAGCCATGATGATGCCACTGCACTCTAGCCTGGGCAACGGAGTGAGCCCCTGTCTTTTTTTTTTTTTTTTTTTTTTTAGACAGAGCCTCAAGCTGTCCCCCT
>NW_003852462.1:427257-428807 GCF_000181295.1 Otolemur garnettii
AATGCTGCTCAGCACACACTGAGTAACTCCAGGGCAAGTCTCAGCCCTAATGGAGGACCTATTAATAGTATGGGGGAGGGAAGCAGAAGAGGATTTCCAAACTGGGTGCCAGAAGACAACTGTAGACAGGGATGGGGGGGTGTACTTGTAAGGTCTGTAGGAACTGCAGGAGGGGGTCAGGGTCCAGTTTCTGTGCCAGCATGTAGAACCAAACACCTTGATCACTGGGATAGAATTAAGACCACTGGCCTGGAGTAAATCAACTCAAAATTCTCACAAGAGAGCCAAGGCAGTGACCAAGTATAACTATAGGTGACTTCAAAAAGCTAATGAACACTACCACAGTCTAGGAGCTGACAAGAGGGAAGGTCTTGAAGCACTGAAAGCGGCCAACAATAATAAAGTGGACCAATGATACCACCTGTATTCCTTTTTTTTTTTTTTGGAGACAGACTCTCACTATGTCGCTCTCAGTAGAGTGCCATGGCGTCACATCAATATCAAACTCTTTTGGGCTTAAGTGATTCTCTTGCCTCAGTCTCCTAAGTAGCCGGGACCACAGGCACCCACCACAATGCCCAGCTATTTTTTAGTTATAGTTGTCATTGATGTTTACCTGGCTCAGGCCGGGTTCAAACCCACCACCCTTGGTGCATGTAGTCGGTACCTCCCCCCCAACCTGTATTCTATGTACCCTGAGCAAAGTCTATTTCCTTTCTGACCCTCAGTTGCCCATCAGTAAAAAGGGGACATCACACATCCTAAGTTTGTCCTGAGGCCCTTTATAAAGCACCAAAGACAGGGCTTGCTGCAAGGTACAGACAAAATGCCCACTCCCTTAACTTTTTAAGGAAAAATGTAAATGTACACAAAAGCAGAAGAAATACCATAATCCCTGGGTTCAACATTACCACCAGGACAGGCGAGGTGGCTCATGCCTGTTATCTCAGCACTTGGGAGGCCAAGGCGGGTGGACTGCCTGAGCTCACAGGTTTAAGACCAGCATGAGCCAGAGCAAGACCTCTAAAAAATAGCCAAGCATTGTGGCGGGTGCCTATAGTCCCAGCTACTTGGGAGGCTGAGGCAAGTGGATTACTTGACCCCAAGAGACACCATGGCACTCTACCTAGAGTGATCAAGAAAGACTCTGTCTCAAGAAAAAAAAAAAAAATTACCACGATTTGGCAATATTTGCTTAAATTATCCTTCCCCTCTAAAACATTTCCCTCTCAGGTGGCACCCATAGCTCAGTGGGCAGGACACCAGCCACATACACCAAGGCTGGTGGGTTAAAACCCAGCCTGGGCCAGCTAAAACACAAGAATGGTAACAACAACAACAACAAAAATAACCGGGCATCATTAATGTATACAGCTATGATTTAATTAAGAAAAGAAAAGAAAAAATCTAGCCAGGCATTGTGATAGGTGCCTGTAGTCCCAGCTACTTGGAAGGCTGAGGCAAGAGAATCACTTGAGCCCAAGAGTTTGAGGTTGCTGTGAGCTTAACACCATAGCACTCTACCCAGGGTAACAGCCTGAGACTCTGTC
>NW_003852462.1:429133-434342 GCF_000181295.1 Otolemur garnettii
AAAAAAAAAAAAAAAAAAAAACAACTGACCACTATTAAAACTTTAAAAATAAACTTTAAAGTTAAAGCTAAGTTTTTCTGCCTTTTTTCCTTACTGGGAAGACATCCACGTGCACATCTGAATACATTCCCTGCTTCCAACTACAACTTTGCCACCAGCAGGGCAAGGAAGAAGCAAGTGTGGAGCCTCTGACTTGCTAGAACCACACCCAAAGGACAGAAAGCAGCACTAGGTACAGCCCAGCAGCTCCCCTGGCCTGTGCTGCATGGGGCACTGCAGGCTGGATCATGCCTGATTCAATAGTTTCTGCAGATCTTCAGCATCTCACAGGAAGCAATCCTCAACCATACCTTAATTAAGTTGCCAATAAATGCTGGATACTTCAGTCCGTGTTCCTGGGAAGCAGCTGTAATTCGATTAATCCAGAGCTGAAATAAGAAAACATTGAGATGCTTAAGAGCAACTTCTGGGCTGGGTGCAATAGCTCATACTTGTAATCCTAGTACTCTGGGAGGCTGAAGTAGGAGGATCCCTTGAGCTCTGGAGTTTGAGACCAGCCTGAGCAAGAGTGAGACTCTCTCTTTAAAAAAAAAAAAAAAACAGCCGGGCATGGTGGTAAGCACCCGTAGTCCAACGTACTCTGGAGACTAAGGCAAGAGAATCCACTTGAACCCAAAAGTTTAAGGTTGCTATGAACTAGGACACCACTACACTGTACCCAGGGCAACTGACAGAGACTCTGTCTCAAAAAAAAAGGAAAGAAAACTTAGCGTTTTAAAAAAAAAAGGAAAGAAAACTTAGCGTTTTCTACTTAGGTAAACAGGCTTGCAGTACAAATGGTAACAGTAAACAAAAAGATGATATTCATCTAAACACAAGTTTCTTTTTATTGAGACAGAGTCTCACTCTGTCACTCTGGATAGAGTACAATCTCAAACTCTAGAGCTCAGGCGATCCTCTTGCCTCAGTTTTTCATTTTTAGTAAAGATGGGGTCTCACTCTTGCTTAGGCTGGTCTTGAACTCCTGAGCTCAAGTGATCCACCACCCCACCCCACCCCCCGGACTCCCAGTTTGCTAGGATTACAGGTGTGAGGCACAAGCCACTGCAACCAGCTACAAGTTTCATTTTTACTTGATGACATGCTGTAAAGCATGAATTTTAACACACATTTTTAGGGACCAAGAATATAAAAATTAGCAAGAGATTCTGTGGCAGACAAAGCACAGCTGTGAAGGACAAGTCTGTTCCAAGCCTGCAAACACCTGAACACAGAAGCAAGTGAGGCATGGAAAAAATGGGAAGGGGGAGTCAAAGTGATGCTGGGATATGGTACTATGAAAGTCTCAGAATGGATCTCCTCTGAGGTTTCTTTTTTTCTTTTTTTTTTTTAGAGACAGTGTCTCACTCTGTCACCCATACTGCAGTATAGTGGCACAATCTCAGCTTACTCTAAGTACCTAGGACTACAGGCAGGAGCCACCACACCTAGCTGCACCTCATTGACTTTCAGAATGAGCTTCTTACCATCCCTTCCTTTATTTATTCAATCAGTATTTACAAAGTGTTACTGACCCATACACTGCCTTACAACACTCAATAGAATAGAAAGATCTTTGCTGAAGCTTACACTGGGGGGTGGGGTGGGGCAACCAGCAATACACAACTAAACAACCAAGTAATGGCTCAGTGCCTATATCCCAGCTACTTAAGAGGCTGAGGCAAGAGAATCGCTTAAGCCCAAGTTTTTGAGGTTGCTGTAAGCTGTGACTCCACGGCACTCTACCCAGGGTGACAGCTTGAGATTCTGTCTCAAAAATAAATAAGTAAGCTACAGTGTTATGTTAGACTCTAAGTTCAAAGGAGTAGGGCACGGATGAGATGTGCCCATCTGAGAAGATGACAGACATAGAGAGGGGCAAGCGATATCGAAAGCCCAAGGGTTTCCAGGTGGATAAACCCACAAGAGCAAAGAGCTTATAAGGGAGCCCGCCTGGTCTCTTCAAGGAGCAACTCAGAAGCCAAGAGAGGCGCTGGTGTGGGTGGGTCTGGGAGGAGTGCTCAGAGTAATCAAGTTTCTACGGTTTTGGTTTGACTTTTGTCACCACGGGGATAGGAAGCCTCAGAGGATTTTAAGCAGAAGGAAGATATGAAGAGTAGGAAGTAGAGCAGTGGGTGACCACGCAGGGAGAATGACAAGGCGGCCCTTGCAGTGGCCCGGACGAGCCACTGCGGTCTGGGATAAGGATGGCAGCAAAGGTCAGATGGGTATCCCACTTTCGGTGTGCAAGGCAGACAGAATTTGCCGGAGTTTTGAATGTGGTGTGTGAAACCAAGGAGCTAAGGACGGTGTGAGGTTTCTGACTCTGGCCCAGGGAAGGATGGAGGAAGCCATCCGCTGAGATGGGAAGGACCGCGGGCCCCGCGACCTGGTTTCGGACCTACTAGGTCTGAAAAGACCCTAGGGATGGGGAGGTTTCTAGCCGGAGTCGCGGAAACCGGGGGTGTCCCTCTGCAGTGCTAGCGCCGCTAGGGTCCGACAACCCGACGGTGCCTGCGGGCGCCGGGCGCCGGGGTCCACCGCTTACTGTCCTCATGGTCCTTTTCTTCAGACTTCGAGCTTTGGTGCATTTCACAAAGGCTCTAGTCACAGCTCTGATCGCCAACCTGTAGCAGCGGTTCTTCCTCCCTCGGAAATGCTGGGTTAAAAAAGGGGAAATGAGTGTGTCGGCGGGGCCCGCTAGCTGCGCCCCAAACACAAGCCGCGCACGGGCGGGCGGCACTCACCCGGGCGTGCTTTAACACGTCCTGGATCCGCCAGTAGCGGTCGGTGAGGCGGTTCCGCAGCCACAGCTGCGCTGTAAGGAAGACCATGACGCACGGGCCGCGTCTCGGATTCTCAACAACGCACAAACCATGCGGCCGCCATGCTAACCAGCGCGGAAGCAGAGGCCACTAGCGCTTCCGGGTCAGGGGACGCAAAGGTACTTCCGGAAGCTGTGCTGGCTCCGGGCGCCGCCGGCAGCGCCCCTCGGTTCCGCTGACGCTACGGAAGTCTACTTCTGGCCGCGCTCCAGCAGGGTGCAGCCGCCTTCTAAGTTTGCGGGGGTTCTCGAGTGTTGCCAATTGGACATAGTTGCGATGGGAGAAAGAAAATAGAACCTGGATGCAGCTTGTAAAAGAAAATAAAGATACTAAGCCCTCTAAATGTATTTTGCCAAGGGCGGGCGACTTAAGCCCTGGAGAATGAGTCGAAAAGCAGATTTGCAGTTCTGCTCGTTAGATTGTAGCTTAACCTTTCTCGCTGTTCTGGTGCCAGGAGCCCCCAAAACTGATTTTTGCTGTGGGCTAATGGCCTCCCTTACTGTCCTGTTCCTAACTCAGACCAGATGGCGCCCCAGGCCCTGTGGAATATTGAATAGCCTTCCCTGGTAGCGAAAGATGGCCAGGCAATCTCCCATGCTTGTCATCTGCTTTCTGGGGGACCTACTCTCAACATCTGCGCTTGAACAAACTCTCTTTAAACTAGACTCCGACCCTTTTGATTAGTTTAGGTTGACAAACACAGTGTGCATCAGCGGATGGCTGGGTAAACGCCGTGTGGTCTGTCCTACGGTAGGGGAGGATTCACCTGTGACAGGGAATGGAAGGTCGTTTTCATGCTCAGCGAAGGGAGCTGGACCCACAGGACCAGCGCAAGCAAAACCGTGGGGCAAAACACACCCTGGTGGTTTCCAGGAGCTGGGCAAGGGAAACGGTGAATGACTGCTGATGGTTGCGAGGTTTTCTTCTGTTCTAGAGCTGGGTTGTGGGGATAGTTGGTGCCTCATGGCAAATCTGCTAAATACCAATGAATTATCCAATTCAAAGTGGTAGATTTTATATTATGTGCATTTTACCACAATAAAAATGGAGAGATATACAATTTCTTGTAACTTTTTACTTGGATATGATGTTAAATTACAGAAAATATTCAAGATTAGTATAAGGGGCGGCACCCTGTAGCTCAGTAAGTAGGGCGCCAGCCACCGGCCACATACACGAGGCTGGCATGTTCAAACTCGGCCCAGGCCAGCTAAAATAACAATGACAACTGCAACAACAACAAAAATAGACGGGTGTTGTGGCAGGCCTCTGTAGTCCCAGGTACTTGGGAGATTGAGGCAAGAGAATCGCTTAAGCCCAAGAGTTTGAAGTTACTGTGAGGCGACAGCATTCTACCCAGGCCGACAGCTTGAGACTTTGTCGCCAAAAAAAAAAAAAAAAAAACTAGTATGAGAAACTCCCTTATATTCTATACCAAAATGCACCCACTGTTTACGTTTTTCTCCATTTGTTTTATTATTCTAACACTCTTGGCTCAAATTCATCATTTACATTTTGTTCCATTCATTCTTAAACTATTTCTTTCCATAAAGATTTTTTTTTTTTTTTGAGACAGAGTCTCAGGCTGTTGCCCTGGGTAAAGTGCCATGGCATCACAGCTCACAGCAACCTAAAATTCTTGGGCTTAAGCGATTCTCTTGCCTAAGCCTCCTGAGAACTACAGGTGCCCACACAACGACTGCCTATTTTTTTGGTTGCAGTTGTTATTGTTGTTTAGCAGGCCGGAGCTGGGTTCAAACCCACCACCCTAGGTGTATGGGGCTGGCACCCTGCCACCTGAGCTACGGGTGCTGCCAAAGATTAATAAATATATTTGTTTTTGCCTGAACCATTTGAATGCTAGCCTATAATCCATATTCAAATTTTGTCAATCTCCTGCATACTTTTTCCCCTGCTCAAGATTCAGTCCAGGATCATGTGGTTGTGTCTGACTGGAACATTTCTTGATCTTTCTTTTCTTTTCTTTGAGACAGATTTTTGCTCTGTTATTCTGGGTAGCGTGCTGTGGCATCATCATAGCTCATAGCAATCTCAACTCTCAAGCTCAAATGAACTTCTTGCCTCAGCCTCCCCAATAGCTGGGACTATAGGCACCCGCCATAATGCCCAGTGGTTTTTCTATTTTTTAGTAGAGATGAGGTCTTGCTCTTGCTCAGGCTGGTCTTGAACTCTTGAGTTCAAGCAATCCACCTGCCTCAGCCTCTCAGAGTGCTAGGATTATAAGTGTGAGCCACCTGGCTCGGCGCCACATACACCAAGCCTAGCAGGTTCGAACCCAGCCTGGGCCAGCTAAAACAACCATGACAACTGCAAAAAAAAAAAAA
>NW_003852462.1:435397-437963 GCF_000181295.1 Otolemur garnettii
AAAAAAAAAAAAAAGAAAAGAAAAGAAATACAGAGATGTATTGTTTATAGCCTGCTAAAGGAGAAAAAAGCAGAATTGGGCAGGGAGACCCTCAGTTGGGAAATCTTGACTAACCCAATAGCTCTGAAGCAAAGTCTACCTGTTAGGGATGTCTCCTATTGGGTGGAAATGCTCAGACCCTGGTACCTCGCTGTGCTCAGACAGTGGCTGAGACTGCAAAGAAAAGCATGCCCTGGAGTGGGCAGGAAGCCGGAGGATCCCTTGGACCCAGGAATTTGAGGGAGCTGTGAGCTGGGCTGATGCCAGGGCACTCTAGCCTGGGAGACAGAGTGAGACTGCCTCAAAAAAAACTATGTATTATCTTTAAATGAAATCATGGTAGCTATGATTTTCTTTTCTTTCTTTCTTTCTTTCTTTTTTTTTTTTTTTTAGAGACAGAATCTCACTTTATTGCCCTTGGTAGAATGCTGTGGCATCACAGCTCACAGCAACCTCCAGCTCTTGGGTTTAGGCGATTTATTTTGTTGCAGTTTGGCCAGGACTGGGTTCAAACCTGCTACCCTCAGTATATGGGGCTGGCGCCCTGCACACTGAACCACAATCACCACCCTGTCATGATTTTCTATAAGATACAAAAATAAGGCTATTGCAGACAACTGTCCTCCTGACTCTGTCATACTTGTGCAATTTCTTTCTTTTTTTCGAGACAGTTTCACTATGTTGCTCTCTGTAGAGGGCTATGGCATCACAGTTCACAGCAACCTCAAACTCTTGGGCTTAAGCAATTCTCTTGCCTCAGCCTCTTGAGTACCTTGGACTACAGGCGCCCGCTACAGTGCCTGGCTATTTTTTGGTTGCAGATGTCATTGCTGTTTAGCAGGCCCAGGCCAGCTTCGGTGTCTGTGGCTTGCGCCCTACTCACTGAGCTATGGGTGCCGAACCACTTGTGTGATTTCTAATCTGTGGAGTGAATGGGTGGAGACGTGGAGAAATTAATGCCACTAAGAGAAGATTCTTCTGACTTACATTTCCCCACAGGAACTTAGGGCTGCCTCACCACACTGTACCCTGAAGGGCCACTCAGGAAAGCACCTGTTTTTGGCCCAGTGGCAGAGGGAGTGAGAAGGGGCTGAGCCCTATTGAGTTTTCTGTGGGAAATGCAGAGCAGGGTGAACAGCCTTGGAAGAGCCACTTTGAAAAATTCCAGCTGGCTATGCTGCATAGTCCTGGGTGACATGGTGAGGGTACACTGGTATGTGGGGAGAAGTCAGGAGGTGACTCAGAGTAGGGCCCTGGATGGTAGGAGAGACATAAACAGCCATGGCCATTGGTTTGGTCCTGTGATTCAGGGATACCGAAAACACAAATACAAAACCTAACATAGTAGGGACACCTGATTCACAGAGAACACCTGATGCTCCCTCTTGGTAGGTAAATTAGGGACCAGGAGGTTTGGAACTAATCTGTTGCCCTCACTCAGTCCTTGCCAGAGTGGAGAAGGCTGGAGCTGCCAGAACAGTGAACACTCCTGGGAGCCTGAGCCACCCCAAGTCCAGCCATGGGCCTGGCTCTGGGGCTGAAGCCATTGCATCCCTCTTCTCCTCTCCTTCTCCAGGAAACTGCCTGTGGCCTTGGCCCAGAGGGCACCTTCCCACTCCCCAGTGTCACACCAAGCCACATGCCCAGAGTCCAGACACGAGAGGCTGGTCCCCCCAGCCTTGTTACTGACTATTGGGGTTCAGTGGGAAGCAGTGCAACCTTGGGGCCATCCATCCCCCATTCCCTCCACCCCTCCCAGGGCCCCAGACTCCTGAGGGTGAAGTGTCCCGAGGCAGGTCATCAGTGCCCTGGCACGTTTGCCTAGAGCAGTGATTCTCCACCTTCCTAAGCCACGGGCCTTTAATACAGTTCCTGTGGGTCACAACCCACAGGTTGAGAACCGCTGGTCTAAAGCCTGGCATACCCTAGCAGGGCGCAGTGCTTGATAAATGAATACAGATGTGGGCTTTGATCCAGATGCTTTGCGTTTTTTTTTATGCCAAATTAACTATCTGAATAAAAAAACAGCCACTATAAGATCTTGTTACCAGTGAAAGCAATTGAACTGTCTGCAAGTCACTGCAAGAGAGCTACCCTATCCTGACAAAGCATGTCACATGCTGAGTACTAGGGCTGTCCCCCTTTATAGGTGGTGGGCTTGGGAAGCCTAGAATACGTGTGAGAGGAAAAATCAGAGGGATAAGCTCAGTGCCTGTGGCTCAAGCAGCTAAGGCACCAGCCATATATGCCTGAGCTGGTGGGTTCGAATCCAGTCCAGGCCCGCCAAACAACAATGACGGCTACAACCACAGAGTTTGAGGTTGGTATGAGCTGTGATGCCACAGCATTCTACCTGGGCCTCATCTTGAAACTCTGTCTCAAAAAAAAAAAAAAGGAAAAGAAAGTTTGTAGAGAAACACTTATGCATTATTATAGGTAGATACCAAGATAAGTTAGAAATACAAAGATGTGGCTCAGCGCATGTAGCTCAGCAGCTAGGGCGCCAGCCACATACACTCAGAGCTGG
>NW_003852462.1:437983-442927 GCF_000181295.1 Otolemur garnettii
CAGAGGGATAAAACCGAAACCCAGACAACCTACTCATTAAGTGCCAATTACTTATGTCAATGGTTTAAAATGTTCTCTCACTGTGTGTGTGTGTGTGTGTGTGTGTGTGTGTGTATAAGAAAACCCTGGCAGACTATTAGGTGTTAAGGTAGTTTAATATTTGGGGAAATTGGTTGGGGTTTTTGGATCACCTGGAAATGATTTTGTCCCTCCACTTAGAGTAATGGGATACATGCTCCCATCATCTGAAAATCTGCTCCCACATTTATGTTCAGAATGGACTGAATGTGTGCACGGTCCTCTCACTGTCTTGCTCTCAATGTAGGCACCTGGGGTCCTCCTTGTTTTACCTAGGATGAAGGGAGCAGCAAGGACTAGGGCTCGGTGACAAGCCTCAGGGTGGCCTCTGCTGACAGAGCCATTGTCAGAGTCAAGATCTATAAAACGAAGTCACTGTGTGAGAGAGCTGGGCACCAGGCACTAGAGCAGGGGGTGGGGTAGCAGGAGGGAGGGCCCCAGTGCCATAGGGACAGCTGTGCAAGGCCTGACCAGAGTACACAGGAGCTGACTGGGGAGACTGGCCAGGCACAGAGCTGCAGTAGCCTAGCAGAGGGAGACCCAGCCTGGCAGTGTGAGAAACTGATTTTCAGGAGTGTGGCCCTGGAGACTGTCAGAGCTGGATCTACCTGGGCCAGAGTCCACTATCTGGTTGCTTGGATTTGGATGGGGTCCAACTTGGGAAGAGCTGAAGGATCTCTGGTCTGATCTTGGGGAGCATCAGTCCTGCCACCTGTGCACCTGGAACTCGCAGGCCCAGCCGGCCCAAGCATGAGTGAGCAGGAGGAGACAGAGGAAGACGAGGGAGGGGGCTCCTCAGACACGACACCCATGCTGCCCCAAAGGCCTCAAGATCACCAAGCCTCAGCCATGACATGCTCAGGATGGCCAGGCCTGATTGCTATAGGCATGGGGCCCCTGCTGCTGCCTGGCCGGGCCCTGGCCAGGCTCCTGCTGCACCTGCTCCTGCCAATGACTGTGTCCCTGCTGCTCCTGCTTCCTGCTGCAGGCGTCGTCTACCTGGGATTCCTGTGCCACTCTAGGGTGAGACTTGCAAGTCTGGGGAGTGGGGGTTCTGTGGAAATTCAGGGCCCCTGGGGCTAAAGGCACATCTGCCTCTCTCCAGCATTACCCCCCATGTCCTGGGGACATGTGTGCCTCTCCCTGGGGACCCCTTCCTCTGCCAGGAACCCCCCTCTGGCCACAGTGAATGAAGGGCTTTTGTTTGGGACCCAAAGGACAGCCCTCTCCCTTCTTCCAGGCCTCCCAGCCTTGTACCAGGGGCCACCAGGGCCTGGACAAGCACGGGGGGGCGGGGAGGGGGAGAGCAGTGAGATTCCAGTAAGAGAAGATGAGAATGTCAGATTTCCACCGGGTGAAGTGGCTCATGCCTGTAATTCCAGCACTTGAGAGGCCCAGGTGGGTGGATTGCCTGAGCTCACAGGTTCCGTAAAAATAGGCAGGCACCTGTAGTCCCGGCTACTTGGGAGGCTGAGGCAAGAGAATTGCTTAAGCCCAGGAGTTTGAGGTTACTGTGAGTTATGATGCCGGGAAGCGCCTGTGGCTCAGTGAGTAAGGCGCCGGCCCCATATACCGAGGGTGGCAGGTTCAAACCCAGCCCCGGCCAAACTGCAACAAAAAATAGCCGGGCATTGTGGCGGGCGCCTGTAGTCCCAGCTACTTGGGAGGCTGAGGCAGAAGAATCGCCTAAGCCCAGGAGTTGGAGGTTGCTGGAGCGACTCCGCTGCACTCTACCGAGGGCAAAAAAGTGAGACTCTGTCTCTACAAAAAAAAAAAAAGAGTTATGATGCCATGGCACACTACCAAGGGCAACAAAGTGACACTCTGTCTCAAAAAAAAAAAAAAAAAAATAGAAAAGGAAAGAAAGAAAAAAAAAGAGTGCTGTCTTCAGTAGCAGATATACTAAAATTGGAATGATACAGAGATTAGCATGGCCCCTGCACAAGGATGACACAAATTCGTGAAGCGTTCCATATTTTTGTACACAGCTATGATTTAATAAAAATAACATACACACACACACAAAAAAAAAAAAAAAAAAAGAAAAGAAAAGAAAAAGAATGTCAGATTTCACACACCACAGCCCCTCTCAGATCTTTCCTGTCCTGGGCTGGGCTTCCCCACCTGTGGACTGGGGTATGACCTGATCTGGGACCTGGAGGGTGAGGGCAGATAGACCCTGGAGCCGTTCTGCAGACATGGGGCTGAGGTGAGCAGAGGTGGTGCTAGGGGCTGACAGCCAGCAGGGGCTCAGGGTCAGATGCCAACCTGGGGAAGAGCCATGAGAGAACAAAAGGGGACAGGAAAACTGGAGTGGGGGAGCCCCTCCTCAAGGGACCCTGATACGAGCCATTTAACCTCTGGGTCGCAGATGTCCTGCTCAAACCTCAGCACTGCCTGGGGGTCCGGCCTCATCTCTCCCCGCCCCAGCCGCCTGGCACGGTCCCACCACTCCCTGGGCCCTCACCCCTGCTTCAGCTCCCCAGGCTCGCACCCCTTCCCATTCCTCCGGTCCCCTCGCTCCTCCCCTCCGACCTGACATGACAGCCCTACTGTTCGGTCCCCAGGTCCACCCGGCCCCCGGCCCCCGGTGCCGCGCTCTGCTCTCGGACCATGGCTCCGCTGCGCTCATCGTGCTCGGCTTCCTCTCGCTGCCGCCACTGCTGGTGCTCGCCTCGGCCGCCCGCGCCCGCCTGTCCCAGCACCTCCGCCCGCTGTTGCCGCCCCCAACTCGGACCCCCGCATTCCGCTGCCGCCCAGGGTCCAGGGAGCAGGAGCTGGCTGGCCGCCTCCCCTCTGGGGAGGAGCAGCTCTGCGCCTGGGTGTGACCCCAAGGCTTCTTCAAAGGACCCCAAGGCCTCCCAATGCCCCTCCTCGGAGCCCCATTATGTGGCCCAAGCCGGGCAGTGTCCGCGTCCAGGGTAGGCCAGACAGTCTGAGCCTACTTCGTGGCCAGGAGCACAGGGCCCGTAGTGGCCGCGAGATGGCACCGGGCTGCATGTGGCCGACTCCCCGGCGCCCATCCCCGCACCCCCTTCCCTGCTGCAAAGCTCCAGGGAAGCTCTGGGGAGGTAACAGTCACAACAGGCTGCCCTGCATCCCCGTGCTGTCAGACCCCCGATCCTCCAGCTAGTGCTGGGACTGGTGAGGCTCGCTTGGGGGTCAGGCACATTGGTCTGGCCCAATACCCTTGGCAACAGAAGTTCGTGGTAGCCAGCGGCCGCAAGACTCTCTGAGACCACGATGAGCGTTTACCCTGTGCGCTGGGCAGGGCAGAGGTGAGCCTGCGTCCAGACTTCACAGTTGGACAGGCACTTGCGTAAAAGCTTGGTCTTCTCTGTCTAGATAATTTTAAGATCTTCACTTTGTCTTTGGTGTTCTAGGGTTTCACCAGCATATTCTCAGGTGTGGATGTGTTCCTATTATACTGCTTGGTATACATTGTGTTTCTTGTCTCTGCAGGTCCATACCTTCCATCGGATCTGGAAAATGTTCAACAATTGTCTCTTCAAATTTTCCTAAATTCTTCACTGTGCTCTTTCACTCCATCAATAGTCTCTTCTTGCATTTTCTGTCTCCTTGTCTTTCTGTGCCAGATTCTGGGCAATCTCTTCATCTTCCCTTCCAACTCACTAATCTGTGTCTATCTGCTGATTAATTCATCCAATTAATTTTAAGTTGTTATATTAATATATCCAAAAATTATATTTGGCTGAACAGAGTGGTTCTGTAATCTTAGCACTTTGGGAGGCCAAGTTGTGATGCTCACTTGAGATCCTATTTCTAAATAAAAGAACGAATACAGAGTGGCGCCGTGGCTCAGTGGGTGGAGCACTGGCTCCATATACCGAGGGTTGCAGGTTCAAACTCGTCCCGCCAAACTGCAACAAAAAGTTAGCTGGGCGTTCTGGTGGGCACCTGTAGTCCCAGCTACTCTGGAGGCTGAGGCAAGAGAATTGCCTAAGCCCAAGAGCTGGAGGTTGCTGTGAGCTGTGACACCACAGCACTCTACGGAGGGTGACATAGTAAGACTCTGTTTCAAAAAAAAAAAAAGTAAATAAATAAAACTTATATTTTTTTCCTCAGATTATTTTTTTTTTTTTGAGGTAGAGTTTCACTTTGTTACCCTTGGTAGAGTGCCGTGGTGTAGTAGCTCACAGCAACCTCAAACTCTTAGGCTCAAGTGATTCTCGCGCCTCAACTTCCAAGTAGCTGGGACTTCAGGCGCCTGCCATAATGCCCAGCTAGTTTTAGAGGCTAAGTCTCACTCTAGCTCAGGCTGGTCTTGACCCTTGTGAACTCAGGCAATCAATCCACCCATGTCAGCCTCCCAGAGCGCTAGGATTACAGTCGTGAGCCACACCCGACTGTTTGGCAACTTTTCACTGTCAGCCTGTATCTGTGACAATTCTGAGGTCATAAGATAGAGACCTTCCCTCCAGAGATGACCCCTGTTTTCATGGCACAACCAGCCTGGGGCCCTGAAGGGCATGGAGGCTCCTGGTTTGTGTCCCCCATGCAAAGCGCCTCCTATGCCCCATCTCAGACTGGCTATCCAATCCTGTATATGTTCAGGGAATATCTGGATCTCTGTTCACTATTCTCTTTGCTTATTCACTTGTTTCTGATGTTTAATTTGGGGGGCTTTGGAGACATTAACTTTTTCAAGCCCATCAGCCTATTAAAAATGTATGTAAGGCCGGGCGCGGTGGCTCACGCCTGTAATCCCAGCACTGTGGGAGGCTGAGGAGGGAGAATCGCTGGAGCTCAGGAGTTCGAGACTCGCCTGAGCGAAAGTGAGACCCCGACTCATGAAAAAAATGGAAAAACCCAGCCGGGCGCCGCGGCGAGCGCCTGTAATCCCAG
>NW_003852462.1:443930-455861 GCF_000181295.1 Otolemur garnettii
AAAAAAAAAAAAAAGAATAAAAATAGGGCAAGGCCTGTGGCTCAGTGTGTAGGGTGCCAGCCCCATATACGGAGGAGGGTGGTGAGTTTGAACCCAGCCCCGGCCAAACTGCAACAAATAAATAGTCAGGCATTGTGGCGGGCACTTGTAGTTCTAGCTACTTGGGAGGCTGAGGCAAGAGAATCGCCTAAGCCCAAGAGTTTGAGGTCGCTGTGAACTGTGACACCATGGCACTCTACCAAGGGCAACAAAGTGAGACTCTGTCTCTAAAAAAAGAAAAAAAAAATACCTGGACGTTATGGAGGATGCCTGCAGTCCCAGCTAATAGGGAGGCTGAGGCAAGAGAATCACTTAAGCCCAAGAGTTAGAGAATGCTAGAGCTATGATGCCACTACACTCTACCAAAGGCGACAAAAAAAGGCAACTCTGTCTCAAAAATAAGAAAAAAGAATGTATGTTTATTGTGATTCATCCAGAATCTACTTGTAGCTGAAAGGCCTTTCATAGGATCTAGTACACTACATTGCCAGAAGGTTAAAGGTCAGGCCTTGAGGAGAATCCAGTGTGTGGTTGGGTCAAGTCCTGCTAAGTCCAGCAAGAGGCTTGGGGTTTTCCAGACTTCATCTGAGTCCAGCTCCGATGCCTTTCCTGGTCAGACAGGAGCTGGGCCAGTGGCCAAGCTATTTCCCTAGGCTGAGGCTGCCTTCCTTCCCCCTCTGCTGGGTTGCGTAGGCTCTGGTCAATACCAGGGATTAAAGATGAGGGCTCTCCCGGGAAGCCCTTGGCCCCGGAGTCATCAAAACAACATCTGGACCTGGAGGGGGTGGGGAGGTGGAGTGGAGAGACCAGCTTCCTGCTGGCTGTGGCAGGGAACTGTGTCCACCACAGCTGCCTGTTCTAAAGGTGTTCACAGCTTCTGCTTTCCAGGGCTTCCCTAAGGTGCCATAGGGATGTGGAAGGCAGGGCAACTCCAGCCTGTTCAACCCACCCGCAAAGGAATACCCATGGGGCTGTGGGAGGTGCATGATGGGGCACAAGGATCTGCTTTTAGGGGGGTGATAGAATAGTCTGGAGGGCACCGACCAGCCTGGCCAAAGGGATCAGGCCATTTAGGAAGCCAGGAGTTTGTGTGGTGAGGCCAGAAGCTGTCAGAGTGCCAGAAATAGGTTAGGGCCCTGAGGAACTAACAAAGTCTTCAGAGACTCTCAAAGTATTCTGGCCTCTCTTGTCACAAAGTTCTCTTTCTCAAGACTTCGATCCCTTGCATAGGCAGGACCCCACCTGGATAACACAAGCCTATCTCCCAAATTTTGCCCACCAGGCTCGGTGCCCGTGGCTCAAGTGGCTAAGGTGCCAGCCACATACCCCTAAGGTGGTGAGTTTGAGTCCAGCCCGGGCCCGCTAAACAATGATGGCTGCAACCCAAAAAAAAAAAAAAAAAAAAATAGCCAGGTGTTGTGGTGGGCGCCTCTGGTCCCAGCTACTTGGGAGGCAGAGGCAGGAGACTCGCTTGAGCCCAGGAGTTGGAGGTTGCTGTGAGCTGTGATGTCACAGCACTCTACCCAGGGGGACAGCTTGAGTCTCTGTCTCCAAAAAAAAAAAAATTTTGCCCACCATAGAGCCCTGGCCAGAAGCCCCCTCTTTCAGGGCCCAGTCCTGGTTCTGAGGGCACTCTGCCCCCTCCCCAGAGTTCTTCCCCCAGGCTGACGTCCAGAAGTTCCCCCTCTGCCTTGCTCCCCACTGGCCCAGGGGCCTAAACGCCATGTGGGGTCTGCTACAGACCTCCACATTGGGCAATGCAGGCTCTTCCTGAAGTAGCTGAGGACCCTGCCCCGTGAGAGGGATCCTGGGGTGTGCACATGCCCTTTTGTTCCCCATCTGGGGGCAGGAGTGTTGGTGCCACCCCACAAGTAAGGACACTGGGCTCTGCTAGGCTCCTACCCTGCCTGACCTCACTTGCTCACTCATAGACCTTTCCTAGGAGTTCTGGTGCCATAGGCACCCTTAGCAACCATGAGCAGCTCACCCCTTGGCCAGCTCTGTCGTACCAGCCTGGGCATGTGGGCTGGCCATGGATGGGTGGGCCGGTGCTGAGGGCTGGAATCCTTCTACCCCATCCTCTGATGAGGTTTTGACTGCTTCCCACCCCCTCACCCAGGGGAAATGCTCCCCATGTCCCCACCCAGGCTCCTGTCTAGGGGCTGTCTAAGCCTGCCTGGCCCTTTCCTAGGGAGGGGCGAGGGATGGTAGTCACCTCCCTTCCACAGAAAGGTGTATCAGCAGAGGGGACCAAAGCTAGGGGCCCACCCAGGAAAGGATACTATTCAGCATTCTGGGCACCTGTCTCTCTGGCTCCCACCTCACCCCTTAGTGCAGTCTCTGGCCACTTGGTTGGTGTCCCCTAAGGATGGACCTCAGCCCAGCCCTTTTAGGGCCTGCCTGGGAGGCACCACCCTGTGGCCTGGGGCCTGCATTGTCTCCGCCGCCCAGACCCCCTCCAGTCCTTACACGCCACCACCAGCCCCCCCCCACCCCAGGTCTTGGCTCTTGATGTCCCTCTGCCTGGGGATAGCAGTAGCGCCTGCATTCCCCCTCGTCTCACGGGTCCCTGTCCTACTCAGGGTAAAAGTAGAGGCGCATCTTTGCTAGCAGGACCACTGCCCAGCCCCCTCCTAGCCTGGTAGTGCTGGAGGGTGAGGACTCTGCCCTTAGCTGGGGTCAAGGGTAGAGTGGGAGGCACCAGGAGCTGCCCTTTTCCCTGGGGTCAAACATGACCATAGTCAGCCAGAGACAAAAGGCCCTTCTTCTCTGCAAAAGGCTGGATTGGGGGAGGAGGGAGGATTCCTGCAAACTGGGTGGGGGCATGAGCAGGGCCTGGCTGGGAGCAGTGTCCTTGGGTTTCCTGGAACCCTCCCCCACCTGCCTGCAGACAGACAAGCAGTCCAGGAAGTGAGGTGCAGGGACACCCAGACATGGGCCAAGGCTGTGGGGGGCAGGGCAGCAGTAGCCACAAAGGGCCACTTCCTCTTTTAGGGTCCCCCAAATGCCAGGATGAGGTAGGGGCTGTGCCTAGGGGGGCAGGGACTGTGCTTGGGGGGGGTGAGCAGAGGGCTGAGCTATCCTTGCTCTGGGGACCTCTCTGCCCTCCTTGTCCTGGGCCTGTCTCCCTTCAGAAGAGGCTTCTGGACCATTACATTTGTGCTTCCACAGGCGTCTACCTCAAACCCAGCCCCAGCCCTGACCACTACACCCTTGGCTGACCCCACACTACCTGCGACCTTCTGCCTACCATGTCTCTTCTCTGGGAGCAAGGATCCTGGTGGGGAGAATGAGTCTTGCTGTGCTGCTAGAAACAGGGGTGGAGTAGATGGGGAGGGTCTCTAAGAAAGCAGCAGGAGGGACTCTGAGCTCCAGAACAGGAGCAGGTGGCAAGATGGCCAGCTCTGGGTAGAGGCTGGGTCTCCTGCTGTTCCTTTCCTGATGGCCAGGCTGGAGGGAGGAGGGTGGATGCTTCCTCAAAGGCCTGAGTCACCGCCAAGAAGACCCACTCACTTTTTCCAGAAGTGACGGAAACTTCCGCATCAGCTCAGAAGGCTGAGGTGTGACTGTGGGTGCTGGGGGGCAGGAGTGGTGGGGTGAGCAGCTCTGCCCCGTGGCCCAGCTCCCTGAACTATTTCCCTGGGCATGCCTTCCACAGTCCTGGCCAGCACCCCACTGGACCCCAGGCCCCCCAGCTGCTGCCACCTGGTGTGCTGGGGGGCCAGGGGCCAGGTGAGGCCCTCCGGGTGGCACACCTTGGACTTGGGGGGTCCATGCCCACTGCTTCTCCACTGGGCCAGCCAGTTTCTGGTCCCAGCTGAGGCCTGAGGTTTGTGGAGTGGAGCCAGCACTGCCACTGCCAAGATTCCCGGCAAGGGGGGTGGGGGACCGGGCAGGCGGCGGGGACACAGTTCTTGCTTGTTCCTGCCGCCAGCTCCTCCAGCTTAGCTTCCTTTTTTAGGCAAAGTTGAGCTCCAGCCACACTCAGGGCCCCACAGTGTCTCACCTGCCAGAAAGGGAGGAAGGAAAACCATTGAGTCCGTCATTCCTCCCTGCTGAGCATCCTCTAGAACAGGGTGGGAAGGACATCCTGGAAACAATCCTGCCCCCACGCGTGCGCACCCCCATCTCAGGGCTGAGGAAGGGCTGGGAGAGGTGATGGCTATTCTGGAAGGCATCTTAGGAGGCAGGGCTAGGCTCTCCTGAATCTCATCTAAGGGAGGTTAGCATGCCCCTGGGGTCCCCCTTCTCTAGTTGGGGCCTGGCTAAGCTCCTAGGCCCATGAGCCCTGGCTTGTCAACTGTGTCCCCATTGCCCACTGAGTCCCCTACCCCTCTTGTACAAAACAACAATAGGACCCAAGAGGCCCCACTCAACAGGCCTGACCAACTGTTTCCCACTTCCTCCCAGAAGTCCAGCTGGGTAGGGATCTGTACCCCTAAGAAGCTTTCCCTCAAGTTCTTCAGTCTTCTGTCCCCTCCAAGGTGCTGTCTCCTTTCTAAGTTCAACCCTAAGGCCCTTCCAATCCCTGTGGATGAGTCCTTCAGGACCCATGTCCAGTTCCCCAGACACCTTCTCCTCTTCCAGCCCAGGGCTGAGGTGCAGCCAGGGCCTGTGCTTTGAAATTTGGGTTCTTTTAGGCCTGGCTTCAGGGATGCTCAGGAACATTGGGTTGGGGGGTGGGGGGAGAGAGGGAGAGGGAGAGGGGGAGAGAGAGAGAGAGAGACTTGAGGTCACATGACTCCCTGCTGGCTCCCAAGGACTGGGATGTGTGGGAGAAGGCCACAGGAACAGAGACGGCAGAACCCAGACGCAGGGGTGGGGAACGTGTGGCCTTGGGGCCACATATGGCCATCTGGATCCTTGAGTGTGACCTTTTGACTGAATCCAAATTTTATAAAACAAATGGATTTGCTCTGTGAAGTTTGGTTTTGGTCCTGGGGACCTCTTGGGAACCTAGAGGGTCACGTGTGTCCTTGAGGTCGCAGGTTCCCCACCCTGCCCAGAGCCTTGCAGCTAGGAAAAGGGAGACCCTAGCGCGTGTTGTGTATGGATGCCCACGGTGCGTGCCTTGGTCGTATCAGCACTGCTAGGTGTCCCTGGGCGTCTGAGTCCACTCGTGTGGTTTCCCCAGCAGCATCTGTGCTCAGCTTGCGCGGGCACTCGGGGCCGGGGCGGGGCCTCCCGGGGGCGGGGCCGGCGAAACCCGCGCGGCGGCGCGCCTCGCACCCCAGGAGTGAGAGAGCAGCGAGCCGCGGCCGAGCGCGCCAGGTCTCGTCGCGCGCGATGCTCCTCTGGACGGCGCTCGGCCTGGCCCTGAGCCTACGGCTGGCGCTGGCGCGGAGCGGCGTGGAGCGCGGTGAGTGCGGCGGGCAGCCGGACCGGGCGTCTCGCTCCTGGCACACCCCCCGCCTCCGCTGCCCGTGCGGAGCTGGCTCTGCTTCTGCGGCCCCGGGGCGGGTGGGTGAGGAGGCTGCGGGAGCTGGGACGCAGGCAGAGCACCCCACCCACCCGCAGTAGGCGCGCCCAGGTGCTCTGGCGCTACCACAGAGGCCACTGTCTACGCTTCCACCGGCATCTACGCGGGGCCTAGACAGAGGCAGATGTCTGCCAAATGGTGCCGCCCCTGCCTCAGTTTCCTCACCCTTGGAATTGCCCTTAGTAGTGGGAGGTAGGCAAGTTGGAATCACCCCACCGCAAATGGAGAACCTCAAGGTCGGGTCCCGAATGGAGACACCCTGAGCCGGCCTGTGGTGGTGGGGCCCATCTGCTTTTCCCCATCCCCACAGGGTGCCGGGAGGAAGGGGGAGGCCCAGAAGGGGTTGGTTGGCCCTCAGGCTGCCGGGAGTGTATCCTGCTTTCTGGGTCCAGATGGAGCAGAGGATGGGACCTTGCAGGGTGACATCATCTCTAAGTGGGATCAGACTCTAGCCTGGCCATCTGGGCTGGGGGGCTGTGTTCAATGCTCTGCCTTGCCTGTTCCCCAACGTCTGCTCCACCCGACCCCTGCTGTTGTGTGCATGTCCAGGGCCAACTGCCTCAACTGGAGGCTGAGCTGCAGGGCTGAACTCTAGCCTCAAAGCTAGTTTTCTAAAAGAAAGCCTGAGCCCTTAGCACTTCGGAAGGCTGAGGGGGAGTGGATCCATTGAGCTCAGAGACCAGCCTGAGCAAGAGCCATACCCCATCTCTACAAAAAATAGAAAAGCGTGGCTTGGCGCCTGTGGCTCAGCCACATACACCTGACCTGGTGGGTTCGAATCCAGCTCAGGCCCTCCAAACAACAATGATGGCTGCAACCAAAAAATAGTCCGGTGTTGTGGCAGGCGCTGGTAGTCGCAGCTACTTGGGAGGCTGAAGCAGGAGAATCGCTTGAGCCCAGGAGTTGGAGGTTGCTGTGAGCTGTGATTTCACAGCACTCTACCGAGGGCGACAGCTTGAGGCTCTGCCTCAAAAAAAAAAAAAAAAAAAAAAAAAGAAAAGCGAGTCAGGCATTGTGGAGGCCACCTGTAGTCCCAGCTACTTGGAAGGCTGAGGCAAGAGGATTGCTTGAGCCCAAGAATTTGAGGTTGCTATGAGTTATGATGCCATGGCACTCTACCCAGGATGACAGAGTGAGACTCTGTCTCTAAATACATACATACATACATACATACATAAAGGTAAAGCTTAAAGGGAGCAGTCCCAGAGCTTAGGTCAGTCCTGGGGGTTCTGGTCCAGGACTGTTGGATCCATCTGCATGCCAAGCTGCTGAGGAAAGGGATGGTATCAGGGCTTGGACTGGTCAGCTCTCCTTTACAAATAGGACACTAGCCCAGAGAGTGCCTTAGGTCACATGGCCAGTGTGCACAGCTGGAATGCACCAAGAGGAGGGGCCTCTTGCTTGTCTCAGAATCCCCTTGCTCCCTTGGACCCAGGATCTTCAGGAGAGGGCAAGCACCTGCCAAGGGAATAGCAGCCTGTGGGGGCCTGTTCCCTGGTGTGGAGCTGTCTAGGGGCAGGGCTGTGCTCTGGGTGTGGGGCTGTCTAGGGGAGCCCTCCACCTGGGGCTGAACAGTCATCCTTTCCCCCCAGGTCCCTCAGCATCAGCCCCCCAGGGGGACCTGCTGTTTCTTCTGGATAGCTCGGCTAGTGTGTCTCACTACGAGTTCTCCCGGGTTCGGGAATTTGTGGGGCAGCTGGTGGCTCCAATGCCCCTGGGCCCTGGGGCCCTTCGTGCAAGCCTGGTGCATGTGAGCAGCCAGCCATACACTGAGTTCCCCTTCGGCCACCACAGCTCAGGCAAGGCTGTCCAGGATTCGATACGCATTGCAGCCCAGCGAATGGGTGACACCAACACTGGCCTGGCACTGGCATATGCCAAGGAGCAGCTGTTTGATGAAGCAGCAGGTGCCCAGCCAGGGGTGCCCAAGGTGCTTGTGTGGGTGACAGACGGTGGCTCCAGTGACCCCATAGGGCCCCCCATGCAGGAGCTTAAGGACATGGGTGTCACTGTCTTCATCGTCAGCACTGGTCGTGGCAACCTCCTGGAGTTGTTGGCTGCTGCCTCAGCCCCTGCCAAGAAGCACCTGCACTTTGTGGATGTGGATGACCTGCACATCATCGTCCAAGAACTGAGGGACTCCATTCTCGGTAGGTGGGAGGAGGCAGGCCCAGAGGGAAGCCTTAGCTGGCAGTGGCAGGAGGAGAGGCTGGGTGAGGACTCAGGAGGAATTCATGTGTCTGAAGTAGTGGCTTGGGGTGTGTGGACTGTGGTACCCTATGGGTGCAGTGGGAGGTTAGATATACACAGCTTCTCTGTGTGTCATCCAGGGACACTCCAGCCAGGTACCCTGCCTGGGCTGTGGAGAGGCAGAAGGGCAAGCTTCCTCTTGATGGAGCCAGCCTAGGCCTGGAAGCCTGTGGTGCAGGGATCCTGGGGTGGCTGAGGGACTGAGGAGCCATAGCTAGTGGGATGGGCTAAGTAGAGAGGATGGGCAGAGTCTAAGACAGGGGATTCTGCTGAGTGGTAGCTTGTGGTCTTGTGCATTTCTGGGGTATACTGCCTCACCTGGCCCTCTATACCTGGAGAGGGGACAGTCAGGAGGTTGGGCTCTCCTCCCACAAAGCACCAAGCACTGAGGGGTCTCAGCTGGTTTGCACTGCTGGCTCAGGTGCCTGCTATAACCAGTGAGAAAAGCCACCCTTGGTAAGCCAGGGTTCTTACCAAGGTTCCTCCTGTGAGCTAATCATCCACTCTGAACCTGAAGGAGTTGGATTGTGGGCTGGAGGGTCCCCCCAAAACATCTGTCCCCGAGTAGCTCCTGAGTCAGCCAAGGCAGCTGAATCTGGAGGGGACAGAGGAGAAAAGGCTGCTTTAAGCAGCTGGACAGGAAAAGCTGTAGGGCAGAGGAGCCAGGCAGTGGGGGAGGGGGCCGGTCTGTGGGGGATGGGCAGGAAAATGACCCAGGCACCAAGCTGTACAGGAGGAAGTGTCAGGATTAACCCAAGTGTCAGGTTTAACCCTGCCTGGACATTTATTAGCTTTCCCACTGGACAGTCACATAGACATGAGGTACCTGATGCCCCAGGCTCAGGGGTCCCCACCCTAAAGTCCTCCACACTACACTTTTCTGGTGACTCAAGCAGGCAGCACTTCCTGACCCCTAGGTACGGCTGTACCTGGAGTTGTCACACCTCCATTGCCACTGCCACCGCCACCCCGCTCCTCCTGTAGTCTGCTGACTCTTGACTTCGCCCTTGGAGACCCCAGTGATCCCAGAGTCTATGCTGGCCACTTGGACTGGGGGTCCTGTGGGCTTTGCCACCATTGAGAGACCTTGACCAAGGTGGGGGATGGCCACTGTATCAGCTCCATGGACCTGATTTGGGACTGAGGAAGGTTGAGATCTTGATAGGGCCTCAGTGGGAACGGAGGTGTGACCTGTACCAATCTGTCCCCAGACCCCTTCATTAACCCCCCCACACCATTTTGCATATCATCACTAACCTCCCTGGACCAGGCAGGGCCCCACCCTCGGGTGGAGGAGAAGCTGACTTGGGTCCCCTGACCCCTGCATCTTCCCCTCCAGAGGCAATGCAGACACAGCAGCTCCGCGCCTGTGAGGTTAAGTCTCACAGCTTCCGCCTGGCCTGGCCACCCCTGCTGACTGCCGACTCCGGCTACTACGTGCTGGAGCTGCTGCCCCGGACCAGGCTGGGGGCCAGGAGACGCCAGCACCTGCTGGGGAACGCCACCGACTGGACTTGGGCGGGCCTCGACCCTGACACCGAGTACGACGTGGCGCTGGTGCCCGAGTCCAATGTGCACCTCCTGAGTCCCCAGCACCTGCGAGTGCGCACGCGGCCGACCAAGGCGCCCCCCGCCGCGTTCTCGGCGCCCGCAGTCCCCGAGGAGGCCGGCCCAGCGCGCATCGTCATTTCGCATGCCCGGCCGCGCAGCCTGCGGGTGAGCTGGGCCCCAACGCTGAGCGCTTCTGTAGCGCTGGGCTACCACGTGCAATTCGGGCCGCTGAGGGGCGAGACCGTTCAGCGCGTGGAGGTGCCCGCGGGCCACAACAGCACCACGCTGCAGGGCCTGGCGCCGGGCACCGCCTACCTGGTGACCGTGACAGCCGCCTTTCGCTCGGGCCGCGAGAGCGCGCTGTCGGCCAAGGCCTGCACACCCGAAGGCCCAGGCCCTCGTCCCCTGCAGCGGGCCACCCAGGCCCAGGGGCCGTGAGCCGTGCGCGCCCGCGCCGCCGAGGGGGTCAGAGCCGAAGCCAATGTTTTGCCAAGGGGAAACGGGGTGTTGGCCCTTCCTTTACCCCACCGGCAGTGCAAGTGGCTGCCCAGTCCTCCTCTCTGGCAGTGGTGTGTGCAGTGGTTGTCCTTCCTCCATGCCCAGAGCCGAGGAGCAACTAGCAACGGTGTGGACCTTTGGGCAGAATTTAAGGGAGATGAACAGGGAGACTGGGGGCGGGCCAAGAACAGTAGACCTGGACTAGCCCATTGGTGGCCAGACCTCCCACTGTGTGAAGGGCCCTGCTCTCTGGTGGCATGGGCTGGAGGGAGTTTGGTCTAGCTGGCCACTCAGGTCCTGGATATTGGTAGAAAGGGGCAGGGTTGGTCCCCAAAGGCTGCCTGAGGGAAAGAAAGGGCAGAGAAGGTGCCAGGTGTTCTTTACCAGGATGCCTGCTGGCTGGGGACTGTGGCCCTGCCTTCCTGCTTAGGACCCCAGCTGAGAGGAGCAGGACTAGACCCTGAGGACAGGAGACCCCAACACTCCTCTGCCCCAGGGGTCTGTGGGGAAACAGAGACAAAGTCCCCCAGGGTGGGCTCCCCAGTAGCTCTGCAGTATCCAGCACTTGTCTACCACTCACTGCCCTGGGTCATCAGGCAAGTTGCCAAGGGCAGGGTGCTTGGGTGTCCCCCGGCCCCCATCTGTTACCAGAATTGCCTGCATCACTTAATGCTCACATCACCTCTCTTCCCCACTAACATCCCAGACTTTAAAATTTAGTAAATCAGATGTAAACTGAGGCTGCAGTCTTATTAGAATGCCTAGCCCCTTGTTACCAGCTGTGGATAGGGCAACTTGTAGAAGATCGCATGTGCAGAATCCATGCTGTATCTGGGGAGAGAAGGGGTACAGTAACCCTCTGAGCATCCAGACACTGACCATCAGACTTCTGTGGTCCCTCTGCACCTTTGGAGAGCACCGTCTGTGGGCCAAAACCCTGAGCTATGGACTGGGTAGGTTGCTGGGATGCAGAGGACAGAGGTTCCACTCTCCCTGCAGGGCAGTCTCCACCACAGCCTTGGGTAGGTTGCCCTCTGCCCAGCCCATGAGGACACCCTCAGTGGCGAGGCCCTTTGCTAAGGGGAAACAGCTCCTGAACCTGAGGAGCTGTGGGATGGAGGGGTGGCTGCTAGGACTGACTTCCTGTTCTCAGCCTGCCTGCTCGGGCCTTCATGAAAGCCAAGAACCTGACTTGAAGCATCACATAACTCCTGCTGGACTCCCAAGACTTCACTGTCCACTTGCTGGGTATGTTTGTCACAAGGGTTAGGGTTTGCCATTGTGTGTGTGCACACAAGACAGGCCACCTGCCTTGCCTGTGTGAGCAGGATTATGGGAGGCACTGCTGGGGGCATTGGGTTCCCCCTCTGAACTCCTCTGAGAGTTGGGCCCAGGGGAACCTGAATGAGGTCCAGCTGTGTGCAGTGTGCTCACA
Source organism: Otolemur garnettii (assembly GCF_000181295.1). NCBI lineage: Eukaryota > Metazoa > Chordata > Mammalia > Primates > Galagidae > Otolemur > Otolemur garnettii. The sequence continues at coordinate 455,183 of NW_003852462.1, forward strand.
CCCACGCCCCTGGTTAGCAGATGTTGCCCCTGAAAGGAAGAATCCTCTCTGTGCAGCCCAGGTCCCACTCCACTTTCCAGAGTGACTGCGGGTTTGAGCCTATTGGCACCCCAAAAGGAAGGTCCCCCTTCCTTGCTGAGCCTAGGTCCAGCTCACAGAGCAGCAGATGAGAGCCAGGGGCTATCTCCTATCCGTCATTGGTGGCTTCCATGGATGGCTGAGTCAAACTCCCATGAGAAGCTTTTATGAGCTTCTCCCCCTAAAAGTGCCTACAGTCCTGAGAGGGCAGAGCAGGTCCTCCTGCCCTCCATAGTCCTGTCAGGCAGAGGCTCCTCTCTGGATGCTGAGGCCCAACACCGGCCATTCTCTGCTGGTAGGAGCTAAGAGGAGCCCCTAATCTTATCTCCATACCAAGGGATGTCTCTTCCAGAAGCCTCATCTGGGAAGTGCTCTGCCCTTCATTGTCCTAAGTCTTTTTAAAAATTCTTTTGCCTGGGTTCGGCGCCTGTGGCTCAAGAGGCTAAGGTGCCAGCCACATACACCTAAGCTGGGCGGGTTTGAATCCAGCCCGACCGCCAAACAACAATGATGGCTGCAACCAATAAATAGCTGGGTGTTGTGGCGGGTGCCTGTAGTCCCAGCTACTTGGGAGGCAGAGGCAGGAGAATCGCTTGAGCCC
>NW_003852462.1:455895-464680 GCF_000181295.1 Otolemur garnettii
ACTCTATCCAGGGTGACAGCTTGAGACTCTGTCTCAAAAAAAAAAAAATTCTTTTGCCTGTAATCCCAGCGCTTTGGGAGGCCAAGGTGGGTGGATCACCTGAGCTCACTAGTTTGAGACCAGCCTGAGCTACAGTGAGACCTCATCTCTTAAAAAAAAAGCCTAGCATTCTGATGGATACCTGTAGTTCCACCTACTCGGGAGGCGTGAGGCAAGAGAAATGCTTAAGCCCAAGAGTTAGAGGTTGCTGTGAGCTATGACAATACAGCACTCTATGGAGGGTGACAAAGTGAGACTCTGTGTCAAAAAAAAAAAAATTCTTTGAATCTGGAACATGTCTCAGAGTAGCACTGGCCCTGACAGTAGCCTCTAGAAAGGTTTTGTCTGGGTCTCCCTATGAGCTGGCTGTCTCCTATCCCTGCTCCCCTGCCACAATCTTGCCCTGGTCTGGTCCACTCTGGGTCTAGGACTTACCCACACATGAAGGCCCAGGCCTCTGTGAGGCCAGGGAGAGTTTTTCAACACATACCTCAAAATCAGAAAGGGCAGTGTCATGGCTGCTTCTGATTAAGGCAAAAAAAGCAACCAAGGCTTGGCACCTATGCTCAGTGGGTAGAATGCCAGCCACATGTACTATGGCTGGCAGGTTCGAGCCTGGCTTGGGCCTGCTAAACAATAACAATGACAACAAAAAAATAGCTAGGCAGTGTGGCTGGGGCAGGAGAATCACTTAAGGCCAAGAGTTTGAGATTGCTGTGAGCTGTGATGTCACAGCACTCTACTGAGGGTGACATAGTGAGACTGTCTCAAAAAAGAAAAGGCAACAAAGTAATGACTTACATGGTATGTGTCCAGGAAAGAGCCAGGATAACCTCACACCTGTGCTGGTTTCCATTCAGAGCTCTGAAGAGATAGCACTGCTGGTCCTGCTCTAGTGTTGAGGAGAACCTGAAGATGTTCCCAAGGCCACATATCAGATTGGCCCATGAGAGACGACTCCACTGGGCAGCCTGGTGCTCGCCCACTGGCAAGAGGGCCTCAGAGGGCTGAAATTTGTGCCCACATCCCTTGGACCAGTAACTGTTCCCCAGCACTCCAAGCGCTTGGGACAGAGTAGTCAATGTGAGCCAGATGGCAGCAGAGGGTCTGGGGTGCAGGTCTCTAGGATGTGGGGTGTCCAAGAGTGGGCCCTAAGGGATGGGCACTGAGGCTCACGCCTGTAATCCCAGCACTCTGGGAGGCCAAGCCAGGTAGATTGCCTGAGTTCACAAGTTTGAGACCAGTCTGAGCCAGAGCAAGACCCTGACTCTAAACATAGCTGGGCATTATGGTGGCACCTGTAGTCCCAGCTACTTGGGAGGCTTAGGCAAGAGACTTGCTTAACCCCAAGAGTTTGAGGTTGCTGTGAGTTATGATACCATGGCACTCTGCTAAGGGCGACAAAGTGATAGTCTGCCTCAAAAAAAAAAAGAGTGGGCCCTGGAGCTGGAGACCGCCAGGGCGGCTCTAGTTACTTCCCTTGAGTGGGAGCTATTTCTATAGTGACAGTAATAAATGATGTGAAATCCTGGAAGGACAGCCCCAAGAAACAGCCTCCCCATGTGACAGTTCCCACTGGTGAGAGGGGATAACTGAGTAAAATGGAAACTAAAGCACAATAGTTGTGTGTCAATTTTTGCTCTGGGATGAAGAGTATTCCTCCAACATTCAATTGTATAAAAAGCTGGTAGAAGTCATACCTCCCCCTGGAGGTGAGTGTGGGAAGGTCAGACTGTCTCTAGAGCTACCCTTCTTGGAAGGGTGGGGAGACAGGTGGAAGGCTGACAGCTGTTCTCTCACATGCTGTCAGTGGGAAGCCCAACCCCAGCCACCTTGCCCACATTACAGAGGTGCAGGTAAACTCCTTGATAAATTATACCCTCTGTGCCACACGCTTCAAGCTCTTGAAGAAAGATGCCCCTGGCTCGGCGCCTGTGGCTCAAGCGGCTAAGGCGCCAGCCACATACACCTAAGGTGGCGGTTTCGAGTCCCCAGCCTGGGCCCGCCAAACAACAATGATGGCTGCAGCCAAAAAATGGCCAGGCTTTGTGGCGGGCGCCTGTGGTCCCAGCTACTTGGGAGGCTGAGACAGGAGACTCGCTTGAGCCCAGGAGTTGGAGGTTGCTGTGAGCGTGATGCCATGGCACTCTACTCAGGGGGATAGCTTGAGGCTCCGTCTCAAAAAAAAAAAAAAAAAAAGAAAGATGCCCCTTCTCCTTGCCAGCTATAGTGAAAAGCAGAAGGAGTGGTAAGTGGCTGTCAGCCTGCCTGAGCCTGCAGTGGGAGGGAAGCAGAGCCACAGGAAGGCTACACTCTGCTGCATGCACATGTGTGGGGCATATAGTAGTGCTGCTGTCCGGCAAGGGCAAGAGCCATGTGGCCTGGGGACTTGAATTTTCTCTCCTGCTCCCATTGTCTCTACTGCTCCAAGGTCAGTTTTTCTATTTCTAGTAGAGATGGGGTCTCACTTTTGCTCAGGCTGGTCTCAAACTCATGAGCTCAAGCAGTCTATCTGCCTTGGTGGTCCCTTACTCTTGAAAGCCAGGCACTCCTAAGGGAGCAAGACTGCAGAGTGATGTGGGGGTAGCAGCAGCCTCATTTTAGAGGACAGGCTTCTGCACAGGCAAGGTCAGTGGAAGCCCTGGGGCTGGGGCAACACTGGAAGGCTATAGCTGACAGGCTGCACAGCTCCCCAAGATCACAGAAATAGAGGATTCAGAAACCACACTCACTGCCTGAATTCTGGGAGCAGAGTATTCTACCCACTGGTTGGCCTGGAATCCTGGGAGCCAGCTGAGTCCCCAGTCTTGGCTCAAGGTCAGGCTGGAAGCCAGGGTGTCCATCTGAATCTTTGACCTCTGCAGTCTCTTCTTCCGGGCATCAGTGCTGGAGGATTCCCTTGGAGGAAACTTGCCTGCTGGTCAGGGGATCCCAGCAATGAAACAGCATAGTGCAGAGAACCTTATGCTTGTCTATTAAATGTAGAAAGCACCACTGGGATTCCCTTTTATTGGCTTAATGACTGTGGGAAGAGTATCTCTGTCTTCCTTAACAGCTTTAGGTTTAAAGTAACAATTGCAAATTGATGGAACTTTCAGAAAGTGGGCAGTGTGGAGGGAGGGGTTTATCTCTCTTCTCACTTTCAATGTCTCTTTAAAGCAATTACCAAAATCTTAAGCCAGCATACTTCCTGTTCTTAAAATTAAGCCTAGGGTGGCACCTGTGGCTCAGAGTAAGGCGCCAGCCCCATATGCCGGAGGTGGCGGGTTCAAACCCAGCCCTGGCCAAAAACTGCAAAAAAATAAAAAATAAAAAAACAAAAACAGGCTTGGTGCCTGTGGCTCAAATGGCTAAGGTGCCAGTCACATACACCTGAGTTGGCAGGTTTGAATCCAGCCCTGGCCTGCCAAACAACAATGACAGCTGCAACTAAAAATCAGGTGGGCGCTGTGGTGGGTGCCTGTAGTCCCACCTACTTGGGAGGCAGAGGCAGGAGAATCGCTTGAGCTCAGGAGTTGGAGGTTGCTGTGAGCTGTGATGCCATAGCACTCTACCCAGGGTGACAGCTTGAGGCTCTGTCTCAAAAAAAAAAAAAAAAAAAAAACCAACATAAAATTAAGTCTAGTTAAATGAAACTGGCTATTAAAATGCAGAAATTTATAAAAGACACCAGCCTGCCAAATGCCTGCCTGGGGACAAGCTGGAGGCAGGTATGCAGCTGCTGTGGAAGGAGCCTGCCTTGATCTCTTATTTTCTATTCTTTTTTTTTTTTTAGTGGCTGGGGGCCGGGTTTGAACTCACCACCTCCAGCATATGGGACCGGCGCCCTACTCCTTTGAGCCACAGGCGTGGCCCTATTTTCTATTCTTTGTCCATCCAAGCCCTGCTGGGTGCTGTGGGAGGGATGCTTTGCAGCCAGTCCACAAAAAACTTGATGGTAGCCGCAAGGGGCATCTGACCATCACTGGCAGTCATTTGGTTTTTCTCTTTTATCTAGGGAGAAAATAAAAACCATGGAATTATCTTAGAGTTTCAAACTTTTACCGACTTTTATTGATACTTAAAATTGTTTTCTTTTTTAGAGACAGAGTCTCATTTATTGCCCTTGGTAGAGTGCTATGGCATCACAGCTCACAGCAACCTCCAACTACCAGGCTTAGGTGATTCTCTTGCCTCAGCCTCCCAAGTAGCTGGGACTACAGGCGCCGGCCACAACGCCCGGCTATTTTGTTGTTGTTGTTGTTGCAGTTTGGCTGAGGCCAGGTTAGAACCCACCATCCTCGGTTATGGGGCCGGCGCTCTACCCACTGAGCCACAGGCGTCACACAAATACAAACTTTTTTTTTTAGACAGAGTCTCACTGTGTCGCCCTCAGTAGAGTGCTATGGCATCTTAGCTCACAGCAATCTCTAATTCTTGGGCTTAGGCGATTCTCTTGCCTCAGCCTCCTGAGTAACTGGGACTACAGGCGCCTGCCACAACCCCCAGCTATTTTTTCTTGCAGCTGCCACTGCTGTTTTAGTTGGCCAGGCAAGGTTCAAACCAGTCACCCTCGGTATATGGAACCGGTGCCCACCCCCTCCACAGGCGCCGCCCAAAATTATTTTCAATCTAGAGGAAAAAGTCACTACATACAAGTCTGTGAACTCAACCAGTTCCATGAAGAATACATCCAAGGGACAACTGGAAGACTGGGACCAAGAGCTGATCTCGCCCAGTCTGGACGCTATGGGTTCGGGACTGTCACCTGCCCTGGGCCTTTCATCCTGGCCCTGCGCCCCTGCTCGGTGCGGTCCCGCCTGGCCCTGTCTGTGACCTAGGCTAGTGGGAACTAAGGTGGAGCTCTCATCGGTCAGCGACCAAAGGCCTGCAGAGGGCCGGCCCCCGGCGTGCTGCCCCGCTTTTTCGAGCCTCTGCGTTGGGGCTCTCGGCCACCAGTCTGTGGGTCAATGGATCACGCAGCCACGGAATGCAGTGGTTTGCGGCAACACTAAAGGCGTAGATGAGGAGCGCCGGTCTTCCAGCCCGTCTCCAAAAAACACGGTTGCACGTGCCTGGCTTGCTACCCCTCCTTCCATCGCACAGGGCGTCCGGCTCAGAGTCCCAGCGAACGCGGCCTCAGCCCTCCAGGGAGGCTACTGGGGTCTCCGAGCCCTCATGTTCGCCCCGGACTCCCCGCGGCAGCGTCCTAGCGAGTTCTCTCTGCATCCACCCCGAGCCGCGAGCAAGCGCTCCGCGGGCGTCACAGCTCCGGGACACAGACGCCCTGGGGAACGGAACTGACGCACTTAGGGCGCGCGCATACCGACAAGGCAGGTTTGGCCCTGCTGGGCTCCCATAACAGTCTTCTCACCCCGCCCCGCCCCCGGGCATTCACGGCAACGATCCTCGCGACCAATCCGAGGGCTGCGTGTTGCGCGGCCCTTCGGCGGGCGGTCGCCCAGGAGGCAGGGTAAGGGTTGCGCCTGCGTAGTGGCTGCTGGTGGCGCGTGGAGGCTACTCTAAGCAGTGCCCGAGTCGCGTTAGAGTCGGGGTCTGGGTGTCTCCTGCGGCGCACAGCATTTACGGGTTATGTCGTGGCTTTTCGGCATCAACAAGGGCCCCAAGGGCGAAGGCACGGGGCCGCTGCTGCCCTTGCCGCCCGCTCAGCCCGGGGCAGAGGGCGGCGGGGACCGCGCCGTGGGAGACCGACCGGCGCCCAAGGACAAATGGAGCAACTTCGACCCGACTGGACTGGAGCGCGCGGCGAAGGCGGCGCGCGAGCTGGAGCATTCGCGTGAGTGCGGCGGGGCCGGGTAGCCGGCCCCGGCGCCGGGGAGCTGGAGGGCTGGGTCTGCCGGGCACTCGGGGGGCAGTTAACCCTTTATACGTCTGGGCAGTTGATCAATTAAGCGGCTGAAGGCAGCCCCACTTCTCAGTAAAAGAAACTGGCCTCCAGGATTACACTTGTCCAAAGCCGACTTGCGTGCCGGGAGGTTCAGATTCTGTCACTCCTTTGCATATTCCTAGCTGTCACACCTCAGGTGAGGAAACCGGTGCGCAGGTAACTTTCAGAGGCTGCAGGTGTCACGCACTCGCGCGGGACCCTGGTCTCCACTTACTGCCCAGTACGGCATCCTTCCGCTTTTCCTGCCTCCACGTGGGACAGTAGATCCGTATATTTGGTGGTCGCCAGCAACTTTCCTCTTAACGACAGAAGCATATTTGAGAGTCATCAGTTTTAACGAGAATATAGCAGATTTGCACTTACTATTGGAAAACATTCCCATAGGCGAGGGTTTGTAAAACCACAGGCCGGACAGTGCTAACCTAGTCTGGTGACCTCCCTGACAGATAGCCCTCATGGTGTCAAAGAGTGTGGCTTCCTGGGCCCAGGTCTCTTTCCCCAACCTTCCTTTCTGCTGAGACTTTAAGATTTGTGTTAGTTGTGATTAAAGTGCCAAGGGCCTTGGAATGTGTACGGTACTAAGGAAATATGGTGGTTCTCACCTTGGCCGGGACTTCTTTTTTACAAAGATGATCCTGTATAGGGAAGCCTTGGGGTGAAATAATGATAAGCAGAGTTTTCTGCTTTAAGAAGGGACAGGGAGCTGAGCACTCTTCTAGCTCAGTGGTCAGGGCGCTGGCCACATGCTCCAGGGCTGGTGGGTTCGAACTCAGCCCGGACCTACTAAACTAACGACAACAACAACAACAAAAAAAAAAACAGCTGGGCATGTGGCAGGTGCTTGTAGTCCCAGCTACTTGGGAGGCTGAGGCAAGAGAATGACTTGAGCCCTGTAGTTTGAGGTTGCTATGAGCTATGATGCCATTGCACTCTACCGAGGGTGACAAAGTAAGACACTGTCTGAATGAAAAAAAGGGAGAGGGCCTGGCACTTTAGGGAAAGACTTTCTTACCCTTCCCCAGGGCCCACAAGGATGCCCTAGGCACTGGTCTCTGGGCCTGGTTGAGTCTCTGATCCCCTGAGGGATATTCAAAACATTCAGATTTGGGCCCAGGCCTACATGTTATTATCTCTAACTGGATTCTCTTTGCCCTCGGATGTTTGTGAGTTTTTGTTTGTTTGTTTTTTGAGATAGGGTCTTATTTTGTCACCCATGGTAGAGTGCTATGGCATCTTAGCTCACAGCAACCTCAAACTGTTGGGCTCAATTGATCCCCCTTTTTTTTTTTTGAGACAAAGCCTCAAGCTGTCGCCCTGGGTAGAGTGCCGTGACATCACAGCTCACAGCAACCTCCAACTCCTGGGCTCAAGTGATTCTCCTGCCTCTGCTTCCCAAGTAGCTGGGACTATAGGCACCTGCCACAGTGCCTGGCTATTTTTTGGTTGCAGCCGTCATTGTTGTTTGGCGGGCCCGGGCTGGATTTGAACCCACCAGCTTAGGTGTATGTGGCTGGCGCCTTAGCCGCTTGAGCCACAGGTGCCAAGCCTTAATCGATCTCTTGCCTCAGCCTCCCAAGTAGCTGAGACTACAGGCACCCGCCACAATGCCCACCTATTTTTTTTTTTTTGAGACAGAGCCTCAAGCTGTCCCCCTGGGTAGAGTGCTGTAGCATCACAGCTCACAGCAACCTCCAACTCCTGGGCTCAAGCGAGTCTCCTGCCTCCGCCTCCCAAGTAGCTGGGATCACAGGCGCCCGCCACAACGCCCGGCTATTTTTTTTGGTTGCAGCCGTCATTGTTGTTTGGCGGGTCCGGGCTGGGGATTCGAACCCGCCACCTTAGGTGTACGTGGCTGGCGCCTTAGCCGGTTGAGCTATAGGTGCCGAGCCAATGCCCACCTATTTTTAGAGATGGGGTCTTGTTCTAGCTCAGGCTGGTCTCTGAAGTCACTTTTTTTTTTAAAAGATAAAGTCTCAAGTTGTTGCCCTGGGTAAAGTGCTGTGGCGTCATGACTCACAGCAACTCTTGGGCTCAAGTGATCCTCTTGACTCAGTTTTTCTTTGTTTTTTTTTTTTTTTGGCCGAGGCTGGGTTTGAACCTGCCACCTCTGGCATATGGGGCCAGTGCCCTACTCCTTTGAGCCACAGGTGCCACCACTCAGTTTTTTTTTTTCTTTGAGACAGAGTCTCACTTTATTGCCCTTGGTAGAGTGCCATGGTATCACACAGCTCACAGCAACTTCCAACTCCTGGGCTTAGGTGATTCTCTTACCTCAGCCTCTGGAGTACTGGGACTACAGGTGCCTTACAACGACTGGCTATTTTTTTGTTGCAGTTTGGCTGGGGCTGGATTTGAACCCATGACCCTTGGTATATGGGGTTGGTGCCCTTCTCACTGAGCCACAGGCACTGCCCAGTTTTTCTATTTTTATTTTATTTATTTTTTTTTGAGACAGAGCCTCAAGCTATATTACCCTGGGTAGAGTGCTGTGGCATCACAGCTCACAGCAACCTCCAACTCCTGGGCTCAGGTGATTCTCCTATCTCAGCCTCCCAAGTAGCTGGGACTACAGGTGCCTGCTACAACGCCTGGCTATTTTTTAATTGCAGCCATCGTTGGTTGGTAGGCCCAGGCTGGACTCAAACGTGTCAGCTCAGGTGTATGTGGCTATGTGGCGGGTGCCTTAGCTGCTTGAGCCACACGTGCTGAGCCAGTTTTTCTATTTTTAATAGAGATGAGTTTTCGCTTATGCTTAGGCTAGTATCAAACTCCTGAGCTCAAGCAATCTTCCTTTCTTGTCCTCCCAGAGTGTTAGAATTACAGACGTCAGCCACTGTGTTGGCCTTGCTAGTTGATTTT
>NW_003852462.1:465585-469167 GCF_000181295.1 Otolemur garnettii
CCCCCCCCCCCCATGTAGTTACACAAGCTTGTGTGAGCAATCTTAGTGAGTCCGAGGGGAACGGCTGGGGACCCTCTCCAACCTGTCTACCTGTACCTCAGAATTGTCCTGGCCACCCCAGAATTCCTGGCCTGGGACATTCTCCGCCTGAGTCTCTAGTGTCTTTGCCTTTATTCTCCAAAACTGAGCTGTCATTTACTGGCCAAACAGCATCTACTGCAGACCCCAGGATGCTGTGTTTGGAGGCCTGGTCTCACCTCATCAGGCTTCATTTTCTGTGAGTTCTGTACTGGATATGGATTCTTTTTCATTCCTGCCATCTTTCCTGGCCTCACTGGTGACTGGTGACAATGTTTCTCTGTGGTTTGCTGCCCTTCCTATCCCCAAAGCCTTTTCCCAGGATGCCTCCTGCCCATGTGCCTGGTAGCCCATTAGGGAAGACCCTAACCCTCTGCTATCCCTTGAGGCACATCTCAGTTCTGCTTCATGCTGGGATCTACTTGATAGCACAGGGTAATAATTTCGTGGTGGTGAGTTCTTGCTCCAATGAAGGCCAGAGCTTGTGGTTTCAGGGGTTGTGTGGGTGTGGCCTGTGCTCTTCCTCAGTCTGTTCTCCCAAGATACTTGCTATGGGGGCTGTATGTGCTCCATGTTCAGGGAGGAAATTGCCTCAGACCAGTTAGGCTTGCTGAAGGTCATGTCATAAGTGAGTAGGGCAGCAGTGCTGGACTGTGACTCCCATGCTTCTGTGGGCTGCTTTGGGATGCCCTTGCCCCTTCGTAGACAGGCTGTGAGGTACTGGAGAGGCCTTCAGGGTCTGTTCAGCCCTTACCAGTTGGACAGGATGAGTCCTGGAGCCTACCTATAGAGATAGGTCCCTCTGTGCTCTGCTTGTGGTCACAAGAGACCCAGGCAGAGCATGTGGGCCTCAAAGGTTGGCTCCTAAGGTCCTTGCTAGGCTTTGGTGTTGATGCCTGTTGCCTGAGTTCATGCAAAACATGTGCCCCAGCAGGCAGCACAAGACAGAGTATTCGGCTACATCTGCCTCATACGCACACGAAATGTATCTGTGACATGCTCAGGTCATGTCATTTAACCATCAGAAAAGGAAAAAAGACAGCTGGGCATGGTGGCTCACCTGTAATCTTAGCACTCTGAGAGGCCAAGGTGAGAGGATTGCTTGGGCCCAGGAGTTTGAGACCAGCCTGAGCAAGAGAGAGACCTGTCTCTACTAAAAGTAGTAAAACTATCCAGGTGTTGTGGTGGGTGCCTATGGTCCCAGCTACTCTGGATGCTGAGGCAGGAGGGTCCCTTGAGCCCAGGGAGTTTGAGCTGTGATGACACCACTGCATTGTAGCCCAGGTAACAGAGTGAGACCTTGTCAAACAAAAAAATAAAAAAACCAACTATGAACAAGTATTGAGTTTTAGGTGGTAAATTGTTGCTATAGTTGGGGGTGACATGTCCTGAGGTCTGTAGTGTACTCTGAAAGCTTCAAACAGTGAGATGCTCTGGTGGGAAAAGACAAGTGAACAAAGAGCCAATGCAGGAGAATGGAGGAGGGGTTTTCTTTTCTTTGTGTGTTAGGTTTTTTTTTTTTTTTTTGAGACAGTGCCTCAAGCTGTCCCCCTGGTAGAATGCTCACACAGGGTAGAGTGTCCCCCTGGCATCACATCTCACAGCAACCTCCAACTCCTAGGCTCAAGCAAGTCTTCTGCCTCAGCCTCCCGAGTAGCTGGGACCATAGGCGCCCTCCACAATGCCTGGCTATTTTTTGGTTGCAGCCATCATTGTTGTTTGGTGGGCCCGAGCTGGCTTTGAACCCGCCACCTTGGCTGTACGTGGCTGGCGTCTTAGCCACTTGAGCCATAGGCGCCAAGCCTGTGTGTTAGGTTTTTATAGTAAACTGTAGTGAATGGGAAATTTGTCATCACAGAAAATTTTGAGACCTGATGCTGGTTCTTCAGCTAGTAAAGTGCTTAGTTTTCTTCCAGAACACTCAAATATTGACCTGTATCAGTCCCCTTACAAGCAAAATGCACCTGGAAGATACAGTGTTTGTGTGACTGTGTGACAGCACATACCTTGTGCGTGATTCAACTTTCAGTCCCTCACTCGACTTCACAGCAACTCAGTGACAATGGGTGTTGGAAACTTGAGAAAAATATGATTCGGTTTAATAGGGATGGGACTGCTGTGTTGGCCCTGTTTCCTGCCCTTGGTGGGTGTGGAATGACCTTCCTGTGTTGCTTTCCAGGATCGTCTCTGGGGGAGATAAGGCTACAAAATATGCCGGGCTCTTTGTTAGAGATAGGCAGCGGCCTTTGTAGGGAGGCGGCGTTGGGTACAGGCTGGCCAGGAATGAGGGTGGGTGGGTGAGTTGGGCTGGGATGTGAATGCGTGCCTGGCTGGTGTCTTAATGGCCCCTCTCCTGCTTGCCCCTGCAGGCCATGCCAAGGAGGCACTGAGTCTTGCGCAGATGCAGGAGCAGACACTGCAGCTGGAGCAGCAGTCCAAGCTCAAAGTGAGTGGTGACCTGATACTGGCCGGGGAGAGTGAAACTGGGACCCTCATCCCACAGAAGGAGGCACTGGGTATTGGCTATGTGGCCTGACTCCCTGTTTGCAGCAAGGTCCCTTGGCTGGTCTTCTGGAGGGTAGGGCATTTTCTTTGTGCCCAGCAAGACTCCTATCAATGGAGTGTGTGGTGAGCACACAATGAGTACCTTCAGCCCTTGGCTACCGTGAAGTAAGGGGCCAGGCATAGTGGCCCACGCCTGTAATCTTAGAACTCTTGGGAGGCCAAGGCAGATGTATTGCCTGAGCTCAGGAGTTTGAAACAAGCCTGAGCAAGAGTGAGACTCATCTCTTCTGAAAAATAGAAAAACTAGCTGGGTGTTGTGGGTGCTGGTAGTCCCAGCTCAGGAGGTTGCTGTGAGTTATGAGACCAAAGCATTCTACCTAGGGCAACAGTGAGACTCTGTCTCAAAAAAAAGAAAGACTGTGACAGGATCCACTTGAAACAGCCTCTGGGAAGGCAGTAGCAGTGTCTAGGAGACTGCCTGTCTGCCTCTGTCTGATCTCCCAGGGGGCCCTTCTTGGGCTCTTCCTGGAGTTCCACTTGGCCTGGACCCACTCCCACCCTGTTAGGCCTGCTGCTCAGAGCAGGCTGTGTGAAGTATGGGATGCTGTGCCTGGGAGCCTTTGTAGCCCAGCCAACTGCTGCAGCGCAGCCCAGCTGAGGTGCCAGGTGGTATGTTCTGCAGGAGTATGAGGCCGCTGTGGAACAGCTGAAGAATGAGCAGATCCGCGTACAGGCTGAGGAGAGGAGGAAGACCCTGAATGAGGAGACCCGGCAGCACCAGGCTGTGAGTGCTTGTGGCCACTGGCTCGTGGAGGCTTTGGGTGACCAGGATGGGCAGCTGGGGCAGCTGAGGGTCTCCATTTTGGTCTGAGTGAGGCTCAAGAGTGGTGGTTCTCAACCTTCCTAATGCTGTGGCCCTTTAATACAGTTCTGTGGGTTGCAACTAACAGGTTGAGAACCCCTGCTCTAGAGGGTGTCAACTTTTTTTTTTTTTTTTTT
>NW_003852462.1:469741-472048 GCF_000181295.1 Otolemur garnettii
AAAAAATAGCTGGGCATTGTGGTAGGCGCCTGTAGTCCCAGCTACTTGGGAGACTGAGGCAAGAGAATCGCTTAAGCCCAAGAGTTGGAGGTTGCTGTGAACTGTGGTGCCACAGCACTCTACCTAGGGTGACATAGTGAGACTATCTCAAAAACAAAAGACAATGTTGAAGTCAGAAACCCATGGGTCCCCAGCCCCTTTCAGTGCTGCTGACTAGATGGGGAGGTGGGCAGCTTAACTGGGCCCAGTGTCCAGTCTGTCCACCTCAGGCACATCTGGCTACTCTCCTTCCCTAGAGGGCCCAGTACCAGGACAAGCTGGCCCGGCAGCGATATGAGGACCAGCTTAAGCAGCAGGTAAGTTGGTGCACCTCCTGGCTGGCCACTTCCCTCCTCCATAGCACAGGCAGCCTCTGGGACTGGTCAGTGGGCCAGAACATGTGGGTTGCTACTTTTCTTTTTCTTTTTTGAGACAGAGTCTCACTATGTCACCCTCAGTAGAGTGGCGTTACAGCTCACAGCACCCTCAAAGTCTTGGGCTTAAGTGATTCTCTTGCCCCAGCCTCCCAAGTAGCTGGGACTACAGGTACCTGCCACAACGCCTGGCTATTTTTTTTGTTGGAGTTCCCATTGTTTAGCAGGCCCGGGCCAGGTTTGAACCTGCTAAGCCCCCACATATGTAGTCAGTGCCCTACCCACTGAGTATCAACAGTGAATACTGGTCCAGAGGAGCTCCAGAGAGACACATTTAGATCCATACCCAAAGACACAGGGCACCCACCAGGGATACCCATGCACACAAGCTGGTAAACTTACGAGTTCTCACATGGCCTCCATAGTAGAAGAAAGTTCTCACCAGGCGAGAACCTTCTTCCTGGGGTACCTGAATGTGACTGGAGAGGTCTTGTCATGTGTAAGGACAGCTGTGAGTCAGAGCTGTGGTTTCTAGGAATCTGTCATGTAGTAATCGTGGTGGTAAAGTCACAATGGAGGCTGCTTCTGCCCTAGAGTGTGTGCATCCCGTGCCTGCAGAGTCTGCAGGCCCCCCAGGTAACCAGGAACATCAAAGCCCTCAGAGGTGGATGGAGGCTTCCCCAGCTAGGAGAGACCAAAACCTCTTAGACTGGTATTGATTGTTTTTCTGACTTTGAAAGCTCTTCTTTTTTTCTGTGGTTTCTTCTCAGCAACTTCTCAATGAGGACAATTTACGGAAGCAGGAGGAGTCTGTGCAGAAGCAGGAGGCCATGCGGCGAGGTGAGCTGTCACCTGGGGGTTGCTGCTTTGGATCTTTCAGCCCCTAAGATGTGGCAAAGTGGTGTGCTCTCTGAGGACCGTGTGTGGGAGCCCTGCGCTCTGCACTGGGCCTCCCAGTCTTTGTAGTTGGAGGCCCCTCTCACATAGACCTTTGTCCTCAGGCTGGGCACCTCTAGGGTGTGCACAGGGAGGTCTGGGCTGGTTCACTGGGAGGAGGGAGTCCCATATTTTACTGCCCTGTGCTGGAGCTTTAGTGATGAAAGGCACAGTGTTGGCTGTGTTTATGCATGTATGTATGCATGTATATACCTATGTATGTCCCAGTGGAAATTAGGAGTGGTAGTGTCTCATCACACTTTTATTTTATTTTTTTTTTTTGAGGCAGAGCCTCGAAGGTAGAGTGCTGTGGCATCACAGCTCACAGCAACCTCCAACTCCTGGGCTCAAGCAAGTCTCCTGCCTCTGCCTCCCAAGTAGCTGGGACCACAATGCCTGCCACAATGCCCGACTGTTTTTTGGTTGCAGCATCATTGTTACTTGGCGGGCCCGGGTTGGATTCGAACCCACCACCTTAGGTGTATGTGGCTGGTGTCTTAGCCACTTGAGCCACAGGCATCGAGCCACACTTTTCTTTTTTGAGACAGAGTCTCACTATGTCACCCTTGGTAGAGTGCTGTGGCATCACAGTTCACAGCAACCTCTAATTCTTGGGCTTAAGTGATTTCTTGCCTCAGCCTCCCAAGTGGCTGGGACTATAGGTGCCTGCCACAATGCCCGGCTGTTTTTTAGGTGTAGTAGTCATTGTTGTTTGGCAGGCCTGGGCTAGGTTCTAACCTGCCAGCTCTGGTGTATATGGCTGGCGCCCTAGCCACTGGACTACAGACACCAAGCCTCTCATCACATTTGTTGGGGGCATTTGAAGCAGACATTCTGGCACCATGTTACACTGGGGGGGGACTCAGGTGTTTGTGTCTAATGTCCTGATAAATGGGCATGTGTGCATGTCCCTGCCTTCCTGATGTTTTGATAGTTATGTTTCTTTTTTTTTTTTTTT
>NW_003852462.1:472691-486390 GCF_000181295.1 Otolemur garnettii
TGTTGTTTGGCGGGTCCGGGCTGGGGATTCGAACCCGCCACCTTAGGTGTACGTGGCTGGCGCCTTAGCCGGTTGAGCTATCGGCGCCGAGCCACACCCATCTATTTTTTAATGACAGGGTCTCGCTCTGGCTGGTCTTGAACCTGTGAGCTCAGGCAATCCATCTGCCTTGGCCTCCTAGAGTGCTAGGATTACAGGCATGAGCCATCGCACCCAGCCTATTTTGACTCTTTTTTAATTCTTTGAGACCATCTTGCTCTGTTGCCCTGGGTCTAGAGTGTCCTGGGCTCAAGAGATCCTCTTGCCTCAGCCTCCGAGTAGCTGGGACTACAGGCACCCACCACAACGCCTGGTTAGTTTTTTCTATTTTTATTTTTATTAATTTATTTTTTTTTTTTTGAGACAGAGCCTCAAGCTGTCCCCCTGGGTAGAGTGCTGTGGCATCATAGCTCACAGCAACCTCAAACTCCTGGGCTCAAGGGAGTCTCCTACCTCAGTCTCCCAAGTAGCTGGGACCACAGGTGCCCACCACAACACCCAGCTATTTTTTTGGTTGCAGCCATCATTGTTGCTTGGTGGGCCCAGGCTGGATTCGAACCCGCCACCTTAGGTGTATGTGGCTGGCGCCTTAGCCACTTGAGCCACAGGTGCTGAGCCAGGTTTTTCTATTTTTAGTAGAGACTGGGTCACACTTTTTTTTTGAGACAGTCTCACTATGTTGTCCTCAGTGGAGTGCTGTGGCGTCAGTAACCTCTAACTCTTTTGTTGTTGTTGCAGTTTGGCTGGGGCCGGGTTTGAATCTGCCACTCTTGGTGTATATGGGGCCGGTGCCCTACTCACTGAGCAACAGGCACCTCCCCACAACCTCTAACTCTTGGGCTTAAGCAATTCTCTCGTCTTGGCTTCCGAGAGTGCTGAGATTACAGGTGTGAGCCCCTGTCCTGGGCTCTATTTTGGTTCTTTAAACAGGGTTTGAGGGATGTTGTCTGGTCTTGGGGCTCGTCTGTCTGTTGCAGCGCTAACTCTGAGGGTCTGTCTGCTCCCTGGGACACTGGGCATTGCCTTGCCAAGGTCAGCTCTGGGCACCTACAGCGTGAGCTGAGAGCAGGTGTGCTGTGCCTGAGCTGCCCTCTTGCCTTTTTCTGGGGCAGCCACTGTGGAACGGGAGATGGAGCTTCGGCACAAGAATGAGATGCTACGCGTGGAGGCTGAGGCTAGAGCACGAGCCAAGGCTGAGCGGGAGAATGCAGACATTATTCGAGAGCAGATCCGCCTGAAGGCAGCTGAGCAACGCCAGACCATTCTGGAGTCTATCAGGTAAGTGTTTGGGTAAGGCCTAGGCCTCTTGAGTGTTTTCCAGCTGTCTGGTGCCCAGGCAACTTGGGCTGGCCCGCTAGGGGGAGCTCCACCCTCTGTCCTGGCAGGTTCTTCTGGGCACCAGCCTTTGGAGGGACCTCACAGAATCAGGAGCTTTGTCAGGGTCTCACCCTTGACCACTTGGTTATATGGCTGTTTTCTCTTGCAGGACCGCTGGAACCCTGTTTGGAGAAGGATTTCGTGCCTTTGTGACAGACTGGGATAGAGTAATGGCCACGGTAATCACATTTCCCCAGCAGGTGGGCAGCCACAGGGTGGTCTATGAGAGCCTCCAGGGCCCTGGTCTGCCTCTGATAGGCCCCTGGCCCTCTCCTAGTACACCAGACATTGATATATGGAGTGGAGTGAACGCCTTCTTGTTCTGTGGGCTGGGGCCATTTCTTCCTTCTGTTCTTCCTCTCTTCAGAAACCTGGGAGGAGAAAATGTATGTGGCTGTAATGGGGCAGTATGTTTGGGGCATTTAGACCAGCTCAGTGTTGATCTCAGCAGTTAGTCTCCCAAGGCTGCAGGGAAGACATGGGGAGGTGCTAGAGCTTCACTTTTGTTTTCCTTAGAAGTTCTTGTCTTTTGGAGAGTGAGACAGCGAAGCTTCCACAGAGTGGGTATAGCCCAGCCTCTAGGGCAGGTGGCTGCTTTGGGTTCAGGGAACTGGTCATGGTTCAGCCTCTTGCCTGCTGTGGCAGGCTCCATGTCACCCATAGCTGTGTTCCCTCACTTCACTGCGTGCACACAGTGGATGCCCTATGTAGAATGGGTGCTCGATGTGCAGCAAGGGACCGTTCTTGGAAATGTGGCACTGTAGTTTCCTGCTGAGAGCCCTATAAGCACAGCTTTGGGTGTCCACTGAGGTCACCAAAGACACTGTCAACAAGAAGGGACTCTGTCACCCAGACTGGAGAGCAGTGGCACAGTCACAGCTCACTGCAGCCTCCGACTCTGTGGCTCCAGCATACTCCTGCTCCAGCCTCCTGAGCAGTTGGGACCATAGGTGTGAGCCACTGTGCCCGCCTGTGACCAATTAGTTTTTAGAAGGAATTGGTGGGTTTGGGTTGGCCTTGTTACCAGGCATAAGCAGCAGAGGGTGTGACCCTCAAGGTGCACTCATTTGCCCTTGGAGCCTCGGTGCCTTTCATTGCAGTAGCAAAGAATGGGCCTTGTGATGAGCCTTTTTTTTTTTTTTTTTTTTTTTTTTTGAGACAGAGCCTCAAGCTGTCCCCCTGGGTAGAGTGCCATGGCATTACAGCTCACAGCAACCTCCAACTCCTGGGCTCAAGCGAGTCTCCTGCCTCCGCCTCCCAAGTAGCTGGGACCACAGGCGCCCGCCACAACGCCTGGCTATTTTTTGGTTGCAGCCGTCATTGTTGTTTGGCGGGTCCGGGCTGGGGATTCGAACCCGCCACCTTAGGTGTACGTGGCTGGCGCCTTAGCCGGTTGAGCTATAGGCGCCGAGCCGTGATGAGCCTTTTAGTGACCCTGCCTGTCACCTATAACCAAGCCTTGCTGTGGGAGAGTTGGGGCCCAGTTGGGGCCACTACGTGACCCCTGTCCCTGGGCTGCAGGAGGAAGTGGGGTGGTGAGGTGTGTCATCTGTCTCCACTCTAGGTAGCTGGGCTGACGTTGCTAGCTGTTGGGGTCTACTCTGCCAAGAATGCCACGGCAGTCACTGGCCGGTACATTGAGGCCCGGCTGGGGAAGCCGTCGCTGGTAAGGGAGACATCTCGCTTCACGGTGCTGGAGGCGCTAAGGCACCCCATCCAGGTAAGGTGCCTGGAGCACTGCTCATGACAAGGCATCTCCAGCATTGCATTTTGCCCAAGTGCTACTTCCTCCCAGGAGTCCATCTGTGCCGATGTTAGGGAGTCCCTTGCTGTCTGCGTCAGCCTCCTCTGCCTGGGTCGATGGGACCCTGGGTGCAATTTGGGGCAGTTTACAAATCCTGGGGCTCTCACATGCTGTCATTCTATCCGGGAAGTTGCCACAAGTGCAGTCCCTGCAGCTTCTCAAAGGGCCCCGCAGCTCTGGGTTGGCACCTTCCCAGCATGCCTGTCCCATGCAACTGTGACAGATCTCTGCTGATCTTAGCGTGGATGATTGGGAAAATAAAAGTCCACAGAGAACCATAAATCACCCAAACCCCCCAGCCAGGGCAACGTCCAGAGTCCCAGGATAGGGGTCCTGGCCCTGTGTTCACAGATGCCCTATTTTTTCATGGCCCTGCCCAGCTGCTCCCATGGGGGCAGTGCTGTGCTGTGGCCATTACAGCTGACCCGACGGTGTCCCCTCCATAGGTCAGCCGACGGCTCCTTAGCAGGCCTCAGGATGCACTGGAAGGTGTCGTCCTCAGCGTAAGTCCAAATGTGGCCAGTGCTCAGGGAAGGGATGTTGGGTCCGAGCTGTGCTGCGTCCATTGGGGCCCTTATGCTGTTGCCCAGGATGTTTTGGCTTCTCAAGTACAGTTTGCCATCTGCCCAGCCCTCAAGTTGGAGTGAGCTCCCCATCCGTAGAGAAGAGTCCCCCCAGGCCCTGTCTCCTCTTTTCTCACAGCCCAGCCTGGAGGCGCGAGTGCGTGACATCGCGATAGCAACAAGAAACACCAAGAGGAACAAGAGCCTGTATAGGAACATCTTGATGTACGGGCCCCCTGGGACCGGCAAAACACTGTTTGCCAAGGTGAGTGCCTAGCTGTGTGCTGGGCCAGCCCAGAGGCAGATCCCCGGGACAGGGCTCGTTGTTGGGTGGAGGACAGACTCACATCTCCCCCAACCCCTCCTTCCCAGAAACTCGCTCTGCATTCCGGCATGGACTACGCCATCATGACGGGTGGGGATGTGGCCCCCATGGGGCGGGATGGTGTGACCGCCATGCATAAGGTCTTCGACTGGGCTAGCACCAGCCGGCGAGGGTAAGATGTCTTCTGATGCACAAACCATGCTGCCTACTGGGGACAGGGTCTGACTGGCTTTTGGGAACCCTGTTTTCCTGTAGCCTTGTCCACAGAGGGTTGGGCCCAAGTGTTTGTACTTTGGGGCCTGTTACATAGAGTATGGAGCTCTAGTGATCATGGGGCTGTTACTAGGAGATGCTGCCAATGGGATGTTGAATTTAGGACTAGGAGGGAGGTGGGCAGTACAGATAGGGTAGGGCCTTCGGCAGCCTTGGGACCCCAGCCCAGGTGTGTGCTCATGGGAAGGCATGTGTACACACTTTCTTTTGAAAGTTAGTTGGAGAGGCTCAGCGCCTGTGGCTCAAGAGGCTGAGGCACATACACCCAAGGTGGCAGGTTTGAATCCAGCCCGGGCCCGCCAAACAACAATGATGGCTGCAACAAAAAAATAGCTGGGCGTTGTGGCGGGCGCCTGTGGTCCCAGCTACTTGGGAGGCAGAGGCAGGAGACTCACTTGAGCCCAGGAGTTGGAGGTTGCTGTGAGCTGTGATGCCACAGCATTCAACCCAGGGTGTCAGCTTGAGGCTCTGTATCAAAAAAAAAAGAAAGTTAGTTGGAAAGGACCAGACGTAGTGACTCACACCTATAATCCCAGCACTCTGGGTGGTGGAGGCAGAGTCAGGTGGATTGCTTGAGCTCACGAGTGCGAGACCAGCCTGAGCAAGAGTGAGATCCCATCTCTAAAAAATAGCCAGGCATTGTGGTGGGTACCTGTACTCCCAGCTACTTGGGAAGCTGAGGCAAGAGGATCACTTGAGACAAAGAGCTTGAGGTTGTTGTGAGCTGTGATGCCATGGCACTCTACTGAGGGCGAGTAAGTGAGACTCAATCTCAAAAAAAAAAAAAAAGAAAAGAAGCTAGTTGGAAATGTGATCTTCCCTCCAAATAAGGTATCACACTGATCCTTGAAGCAAAGTCCACCTGGCCCAGCTGTAGAAGCTTCTCACTTTAGAAGACCCCTTCCCTTGGACATTGGCTGTGAGCAGCCTCTGACCTGCACCTCTCTGTCCCAAGAGGATCTGAGCAGAACCTGTTGGGTGGGGGCACTTCCTGCCTTAGACCTCAGCCTGCTGGAAGCGCTAAGGGCAGAATATGGTCTGGGGTCTTGATGCAGTGAGATTTGGTTTCTGTTTGATGGGTGTATTAGAGCTCCAGGTGGGGCAGAGCCTGCACTGTGGGCAGGATGCTCCCTGGTGTCTGCTCAGTGCAGCGTGCTTCTGACATCTGCTCCTGGCCTTCACATGTTGTCCCTGCTGGGCCACCCTCTCATTCACAGCCTCTTGCTCTTCGTGGATGAAGCAGATGCCTTCCTTAGGAGGAGAGCGACGGTGAGTATTGTCTGTGCATGAGGGACTAGGCGGGTGCACCGCAGGCCAGGGTTGGCCTGCCCACCCTTCAGCTGCTGGTTCTTGCAAGCTTTGGTGGAAAACTGACCTCATATCTGTATCTGGAGATTTTCTGGCATGGTGCGTCTGAGACTCTGCATCTCAGGCTGCTGTCTTGTGACCTATGCCATCATTTTCTTTCTGCAGGAGAAGATAAGTGAGGACCTCAGGGCGACCCTGAATGCATTTCTGCACAGGACTGGCCAGCACAGCAGCAAGTAAGGGCAGCCTGCTGGGTAGCACTGGGCCCATGGGTCCTGGTCCTCACATGGAGCCTGGGTGTCCATTCTGGGTTCTCTCATCCTTTCCCTCCTTCCCCTTGGCTTCAGCCATGCACCTGCCTATATGGAGTGGGGGTGGGTTGGGCAGCAGATCCCATCCCAGTGCCTGGGGTGAGAGGCTCTGTGAAGGCTGTGATGCCCTGGGATGTCCTGTGTGTCATGTGGAGCACAAGGTGCCTGGTCTTGACGCAGTCCTTTTCGAAGCATCCCAGGGTAACCCCCGAAGTGGGTTGTCAGGACTGTCCCCTGAGGCAAGGAAGGATGGGCTTTTCCAAGTTCCCTCATCTCGATTCCTTGCATAGGCTGGGCCTGTCCAATCTGCAGCCTACTCCACAGGGAGGACCATGGCCCACTGGTCAGCCTGTTGGTCAGCAAGTGGCTATCTCCTCAGATGCGTCCCTCTTACTGGCTGTGGCTGCGGCTGCCACCTGCAGTTCCTTTGGGTAGGCCCTAACTCAGGCCCTCCCCAGAGAGGCAAGGTTAGGTCCCAGACAAGCCAAGTGGTTACCTCTGCTCAGCTGAGCTCCGGCCCTATGAGCGTGGCTCCCCATGTGGTCAGGCCTCTGCCCTGGGCCCTGGGTCCCCTTCCCTACTGTCACACAGTGAGGGCCAGGTGGCATTCCAGTTCATGCTGCCCCATCCAGCCGGCCTCAGTCAGTGGGGAAAAGTAAAATTGGGGGAAGAACAGACCCTCAGGCAGCCAAGGATCCAGGCCACACAGATGAGCCAGACAGGGAATGGGAAGGACAGAGCATATGGGAAGGGCAGAGTGGATGAAAAGGGCAGGTGGCAGAGTCTTCCAGGGCTTTCTAGGCTAAAGTTGTCATGTTAGATTTTAGAAGGTTTCCTGGGAGCTATACTGTGTGGTAGCACTTCAGTGACCATCCTTGTTACTACAGGTTCATGCTGGTCCTGGCCAGCAACCAGCCCGAGCAGTTCGACTGGGCCGTCAACGACCGCATTGATGAGATGGTCAGCTTCAGCTTGCCCGGGCAGGCAGAGCGGGAGCGGCTAGTGAGAATGTATTTTGACAAGTATGTTCTCAAGCCGGCCACAGAAGGACAGCAGTAAGTGTCACAGTCCCACCTTCCTCTTCGCCTCCAGACACATCTCTCTCACCTGCAGTTTACCAGGTGCTGTGAGCACAAGTGCCCTTTGCTGGCCCCTCTGCCCCCCCACCCCAGATGCCTCTGCTCTGGAGCCCACCGTCCTCATGTCTTTACCCGAGTGGCCTGTCCCCACCTGCAGCTGGGGTTTGGATCAACAGCCTGTCACACACAGACTTGCTCTGTTATCTGACATCCCTTAACTATCTATACCTAAGCCTGGACAAGGGGCAGCGATGGCCTACAGTGGCCGCTCTTGTATTAGTTTTGGGTGCTGCCCTGAGGGCTGCTGGAGCTGCTTGGTGTGGGATACAGCTCTTGTCACACACACCTTGAGTCCTCAGACTCCCAGAACTGATGTGGGGTGGGGGAGTGGGGGCAGAAGGAGCTGTACCCCCTCAAGCTAAGCTGGGCAAAGGCAGGCTGTTGTATTTTTAACCTTCTCCAGGGGACCCGGTCCTACCACACTGGACTCGGAGTCCTGTGTGCCTGACCCAAATCTTTCCCATGACCAGCCATGTCAGAAGCCATTGCCTTTAGGACATGGCTCACTTCACTGCCCCTGCTGCTGCCTGTGCTCCCTGTGAGCCCTGCTCTCAGGGCCTCCTTTCTTCTTGCCCAACTCCCGGTGGCCCCAGCTGCCATGGTCCCAATATCTAGCTGCAGTCTAGCCATAGCCCTGGCACCTTGACCTGGTTCCTATGACCTGTTCATGAGGCACCTCCTTGGCCTTTATTCAAACTTCATTGTGGGAAGCCAGGGCTGTGCCTCACAGTGGAGACAGGTGTTCTCTGCTGGGTCAGAGGTGCCATGGTCTGGGGGTTGAGCTAGGGGCTGTGCTGTTGGGGCAGGGTCTGTGAGGGTGGTTGGGCCTGGCTTTAGGCTGAGCTCCCATTGACTAGCCACCCACCCTCGGGAGAGTGCCCAATGTGCCAGGAAGGAAGGGCTGGGCATTGGGCAGGATGTGGCCGTCCAGGTGAAGTGCCCCCCAACGCCTCGCAGGAGGGCATCTGGCACCTGTCTTCCTGCCCCTGCACCACGCGGGTGCCCTCGCAGCCTCTGCCCTCAGCCCAGGCCCCACTGGGAACTCCTCCTGCAGGCGCTTGAAGCTGGCCCAATTTGACTACGGGAGGAAGTGCTCCGAGATTGCGCAGCTGACTGAGGGCATGTCGGGTCGAGAGATCGCCCAGCTCGCTGTGGCCTGGCAGGTGAGTAAGGGTGTGGGCTCCATGTCCTGGCCCAGGCCTGACTGATGGGGAGACCCTGACAGCTTCCTCTGCTCCAGTTCTGCTGCCCTGCATCACGTGGTTCACTGTGCTGTCCCTGAGAAGGTGGGCCAGGGTGTCAAGCTTGGGTTCATGTCCCATCTGGTCCTGGTCCATGTCAAGCTGGGCTTTCTGGATAGGTAGGCCCTTGCAATCCTGAGGGAATGTCACAGGTAAACCACTGGGCTCTGTCCTTTGTTGCTGCCAGGAGCTCTGCAGGCAGATGGGGAGCACAGGAGCGGCTGTCTTCCTGACGGCTCTGCCCTCAACCCTGAGGTCACGGGTGCCTGGTAGGCATGAGCCCAGTGTGTGTCCTCAGGTGTTGCTGCTTTGGAGGCGCATGCCATGTGTGAGTTGAGGGATAGGTCAGGGTGTTGTATCTCCTGGCCTGGGAGTACAGGCTTGGCCTTCCTCAGTGTGATTCAAGGTACATGGGCAAGATGGCCACTGTGTGTACCTGACACCTGCTTTCTCCTCTGCCTGGCATACCCCCAGAGTGCTGGCTGTAGCTACCCAGAAAACCTCGGCCCTTGGAGGTTGTTGAAGAGAAAAACCAGGTGTAGGGGAGGGTGTGGTGGCCCATGCAGGCTTGGAGGCCGAGTGGCTCCCTGGCTGCTGTGATTTCAGAGCTCCTGGAGTATGTAGGTAGCTACTTTGAAGCCCAAGTTCCCAGCGGTCAGCATGGTCAGCACAAGCTGGACACAGAAGCCCTTGACGCAGACATGTCCTTGTGAGTCAGCGGTGCTGTTTGCTGTGCCATGTGGGGGACCCAGGTCAGTCTCTATGACCAGCAGGCAGACAGAGTTTGCCTGACAGGCAGAGCCCATTGGGGCTGTCACTCCACTGCTGGGGCTTCCATAGCCGATACTTGTCTTGGATCTGGAGCCTAGAGTCTGAGCTGAGGATGCCTGTGCAGTCAGACCCCGGGTGTGGGAGGCCACAGGACTGATCTCCCCTGTCCTCATGTCCTACATGGCAGAGAGATAGGGAGAGGGAAGAAGCACTGCCCTGGATGGCTAGGGCCTGGCCCTCAGGGAGCAAACCCTTAGTTCCCAGCCCCTTCATGACCAGGACTTCTGCACCTGAGTTTGGGGAGGATACTGATGGCAAGTCCGTACCCTAGGTTGTGCCTTTGCATATGCCCCCTCCATGTTTCTTTGGCTGTGGTGGGTGACAGGCCTCTCCAGTGCTTAGAGCAGGTATCCTCAAACTACAGCCCATGGGCCACATTTGGCCCGCCTAGGTCATTTATCCGGCTCGCTGGGTATTTTTGCCGCCGCTGCCTGTCCTGCTTAGCAGCTGACTTGTCCCAGGACCCACAGTCTGGCCCTCCAACGGTCTGAGGGACAGTGAACTGGCCCCCTGTTTAAAAAGTTTGAGGACCCGTGGGCTAGAGGATGAGGGCTGGATGTGAGAGAAATGGCATGTGAAAGGCAGAGCCCCCAGCACACTGCCCCTGGGGTCTGTTCCATTGTGTGTCTTGTTGCTGATGTGCTCTGTCTCCGAGGAAGGGTGCATACAGCCTAAGTGCTGGTCCCTGCATGGACCCCCCGACTCTGCAGCCCCCAGGCCAGCTCACTGGTTTGCTTCCTGGAGCCTGTGAGTCTACACTCAAGAGAGTCATGTGTGCAGATTTGCTGCCTGTTTGGTGAAGTTTACCAGTTTTTGTTTGTTTGTTTGTTTTTGAGACAGTCTCAATTTGTCACCCTCAGTAGAGTGCTGTGGTGTCACAGCTCACAGCAGCCTCCAACTCTTAAGCTCAAGTAATTCTCTTGCCTCAGCCTCTCAAGTAGCTGGGACTACAGGTGCCTGCTACAATACTAGGCTATTTTTAGAGACTGGGTCTTGCTCTTGCTCAGGTTGGTCTTGAACCAGTGAGCTCAGGGCAGTCCACCCACGTTGGCCTTCCAGAGTTCTGGGATTATAGGCGTGATACTGTGCCCTGCCAAGATTACTGTTTTAATTATCTTTAAGTGCACATTGACATTATTTTGAAACTATCACCACTATCATCTGCAGAACTTTTTCATTGTCTTAGAAACTGCATCCAGGGCAGCACCTGTGGCTCAGTGGGTAGGGCGCTGGCCCCATATACCATGGGTGGTGGGTTCAAACCCAGCCCCGGCCAAACTGCAACAACAACAACAAAAAACAGCCAAGCATTGTGGTGGGCGCCTTTAGTCCCAGCTACTTGGGAGACTGAGGCAAGAGAATCACCTAAGCCCAGGAGCTGGAGGTTGCTGTGAGCTGTGATGCCATAGCACTCTACCAAGGGCAATAAAGTGAGTCTCTGTCTCTAAAAAAAAAAAAAAAGAAAGAAAGAAAAACTGTACCCGTGAAACAGGGACTCCCTGCCTTCCCTGGCTGCCAGGCACCCTCTGTGGAGCTGACTGCTCCAGGGCCTGTACTGGGGCATTGACAGTGTGTCTGTGGTTCACCTGTGCTGAAGTGTTAGAACTTCCTTCTTGGTGAGGCTGAATAGCACCCTGGTACACACATGACTACACTGTGTTCGTTTGCCACTTAGTAGATATTTGTGCTCTGTCTCCCTCTGGCTGTTGTGCATACTATGAGCTCATGTGTGCAAATGTCTGTCTGAGCCCTGGATTTTAGTTCTTAGGGTTGTGTGCCCAGAAGTGGAGTTGCTGCTGAGTGGTGCCTATGGCTCAGTTGGTAGGGCGCCGGCCCCATATACTGAGGGTTGTGGGTTCAAACCCCACCTCAGCCAAACTGCAACAACAACAAAAAATAGCCAGGCATTGTGGTGGGCAGCTGTAGTCCCAGCTACTTGAGAGGCAGAGACAAGAGAATCACTTAAGCCCAAGAGTTAGAGGTTGCTGGTGGCACCTGTGGCTCAGTGGGTGGGGCACCAGCTCCATATACTGAGGGTGGTGGGTTCAAACTCCCCACCCCGGCCAAACAGCAACAACAACAACAAAATAGATGGGTGTTGTGGTGGGTGCCTGTAGTCCCATCTACTCAGGAGGCTGAGGCAAGAAAATCACCTAAGCCCAGGAGTTGGAGGTTGCTGTGAGCTGTAACACCATGGCATTCTGCTGAGGGCAATAAAATAATTCTCTGACTCTTAAAAAAAAAAAAAAAGAAGTGGAGTTGCTGGACCACATATTGATTCTGTGTTTAGCTTTTTGAGGAGCCACAGTGACTGAACCACTTTATGTTCTGCTGACAGTGCACACAGGCTCCCATCTCCACGTGTTCATTCTTGCCAACACATCTTCCTGTGTTTGAAGGTAGCCACCCCAGTGGGTATGAGGTGCGTCCTGAGCCACTGATCTGCATATCCCTGGTGATTAGTGATGCTGAGCAGCTTCATGTGTACATATTAACCATTTGTGTATGCTTTTTGGAGCAGTATCAATTCATTTGCTCATTTTTTGAATCAGGTTTTTGTGGGGGTTTTTTGTTTGTTTTTGTTTTTTTGAGACAGAGCCTCAAGCTGTCACCCTGGGTGGAGTACCGTGGCATCACAGCTCACAGCAACCTCCAACTCCTGGGCTCAAGTGATCCTCCTGCCTCTGCCTCCCAAGTAGCTGGGATTATAGGCACCTGCCACAATGCCCAGCTATTTTTTGGTTGCAGCTGTCATTGTTATTTGGCGGGCCCAGGCTGGATTCGAACCTGCCAGCTCAGGTGTATGTGGCTGGGGCCTTAGCTGCTTGAGCCACAGGCACTCAGCCTTATTTTTTTGTTTTTTTGGAGACAGAGCCTCAAGCTGTTGCCTTGGGTAGAGTGCTGTGGTTCACAGCAACCTCCAAGTCCTGGGCTTAAGTGATTCTCTTGGGCCTCGGCCTCCCAAGTAGCTGGGACTACAGGTGCCTACCACAACCCCTGGCTATTTTTTGGTTTAGTTGTCATTGTTGTTTGGCAGGCCTAGATTGGATTCCAACCCGCCAGCTCTGGTGTATGTGGCTGGCGCCTTAGCAGCTTGAGCTACAAGCGCCGAGCCATGTTTTTGTGTTTTCATTGTTGGAATTGTTGATACATTCTGATTATTGAGTCTTTGTCAGTAATATAATTTACAAATGTTTTCTTCCATTTACTCAGTTGATAGTATCCCTTGATGCACAAAACTTTTTAATTTTGATAAAATCTGATTTATCTATTTTTTCTTTAGTTATATGAATGTATTTCCATTTTCTGATGTCTATCAGTGGTGTTTTATAGCTTGTGATTTTGGTATTATATCCAAGAAATCGTTGTGAAATCCAATGTTGTGAAGTGTTTTTTTCTAAGAGTTTTATGATTTTCTTATATTTCGGTCTTTGCTTCATTTTGAGTTACGGGCTCAGCAACATCTGTTGAAAAGACTGTCTTTTTCGGCTGGGTGTGGTGGCTCACACCTGTAATCCTAACACTTGGGAGGCCGAAGCAGGTGGATTGCATGAGTTTACAGGTTCAAGACCAGCGTGAGCCAGAGTGAGACCTCCTCTCTAAAAATAGCCAGATGGGGCGGCGCCTGTGGCTCAAAAGGGTAGGGCACTGGCCCCATATGCCGGAGGTGGCAGGTTCAAACCCAGCCCTGGCCAATAAATAAATAAATAAATAAAAATAGCCAGGTGTTGTGGCAGGTGCCTGTAGTCCCAGCTACTTGGACAGCTGAGGCAATAGAATCACTTGAACCCAAGAGTTTGAGGTTGTTGTGAGCTATGACACTATAGCACTCTACTGAGGACAACAAAGTAAGACTCTGTCTCCAAAAAAAAAAAAAAAAGAAAAAGACTGTTTCTTTTTCCTTGGCACCCTTGTCAAAAGCCACCTGACTGCACACATGAGGAGCTGATTTCTGGGCTCTCTGCTCTACTCCACTGTCCCCTGTCTGTCTTTGTGCCAGTGCCACATTATTCTGATGACTGTAGCGTTGCAATTTTGAACTGGAGAAGTCTGTGTCCTCAAGATGATGATGATGATGGTAGTTATTTTTAGCTATTTGTAATCCGTTAAGATTTCATATAAATTTTAGGATGGGTTTTTCTATTTTCCCAGAAACCTTCATTGTGATTTTTTTTTTTATTTTTTATTTTTTAGAGACAGAGTCTGACTTTATCACCCTCAGTAGATTGCTGTGGCATCACAGCTTACAGCAACCTCCAACTCCTGGGCTTAGGCGATCTCTTGCCTTAGCCTCCTGAGTAGCTGGGACTACAGTTGCCTGCCACAATGCTTGGCTATTTTTTATTGCAGTTTGGCTGGGGCTGGGTTTGAAACTGCCACCCTTGGCATATGGGGCCAGCACCCTACTCACTGAGCCACAGGCGCCGCCCCTTCATTGTGATTTTTATAGAGATTGTATTGTATTTGTAGATTGCTTTAGGTAGTATT
>NW_003852462.1:486410-498495 GCF_000181295.1 Otolemur garnettii
TTTTTTTTTTTTTTTGAGATAGTCTTACACTGTTGCCCTCAGTAGAGTGCTATGGCATCACAGCTCACAGTAACCTTTAACTCTTGGGTTAGGCAATTTTCTTGCCTCAGCCTCCCAAGTAGCTGGAACTACATACAGGTGCCCACCACAACGCCTGGCTACTTTTTTGTTACAGTTGTCATTGTCATTTAGCTGGCCAGGCCAGGTTTGAACCCACCACCCTTGGTGTATGTGGCGGCACATAACCACTGTGCTATGGGCACCGAGCCATGATTGGTTTTCTTACGTTAAACCATTCTTGCATTCCAGAAGTTAACCCTATTCCGTCATGGTATATAATCCTCCTGATGTGCTGCTGGAACTGCTTGCTGGCATTTAGCTGAGGATTGTGCAGCATGCTTACCAGGGCACTTGGCCTGCAATTTCCTTTCTTGTAGTGTCTTTTTCTGGCTTCTTTATCAGGATGATGCTGGCCTCACAGAATGAGAAGGGAGATATTTCCTTTTTAATTTTTTGGAAGGGTTTGAGAAAGAGTAGTGTTCATTCTTCTTGAAATGTTTGATGAATTCACTTGTGAAGCCATCCAATCCAGGACTTGTCTTTAAACATTTTCACTTTTGAATAATGTAGCTTCACAGAGAGTTATGAGGTTAGCACAAGAGCCCTGTGCCCCAGCCTGCTGCAGATGTCATGGGTTGATTCCACCTGGGACTGAGCCTCGCCCTGCGGTCCCTGTGGTGTACAGTTGTTACTTCGGTGGGCTCACTGTTTGCCCACACACCCCAGGCCACCTCTCCTCCTGGGGCCCCAGGCACCAAGTACAGCCTCCTGCCCTTTCCTTTGCCTTCTCTAGGGTCAGGTCAAGATGAAAAGGACAATGATAGCACTTGAGCCCTGGACCTACACTGTAGTCTGATTCCAGTGTCAGTGTCTGTTCCCTGTGCTGGTTCTGCCAGCTGGGTGTGGGCGCATCTGCAGATGGTCTGCTCCCCTGCAGGCTCTGCTGGGGGTATTTGGGAGGCAGGTTCCTGCCACCACTGGGTACAGGGAAGGCCCCCTCCTGGGGGTCCTCCTGTGTTTCCTCTGA
The DNA here is from genome assembly GCF_000181295.1 of Otolemur garnettii. Taxonomy (NCBI): domain Eukaryota; kingdom Metazoa; phylum Chordata; class Mammalia; order Primates; family Galagidae; genus Otolemur; species Otolemur garnettii. The sequence goes on from NW_003852462.1 coordinate 487,498, forward strand.
ACATCTTAGGACCATCCTGAGCATGCTACCTCGTGGGGATCCCCTCTTCTCCATGCCTCTCAGAGCCATGTGTCTCATACCTGCCACAGCCAGGCGCCAAGATGGAGATGGACCAGCCCGAGGTGGAGTTGCTGGGCCCAAGTGACATAGCTTGACCTACTCAAGGCACCCTTGCTGGTTGCTGAGTGATACCTGGTCAAATTGGTCAACCAAGAAGGGCAAGAATGGGCAGAGGCAGCTGTGGCTAGCAGTGACTATTCCAGGGCCTAGTTAAAAAGCTTGGCACCCCTGCTGCATGCCCTGAGATTGGGCGGCCCCTGGGCAGTGGCTGCCTCTATAGTCTTGGAGGACTGGGGCTTGGAGCCTGCTGGTTCTTGGGTGTAACTCAGCCTGGGGAGATGTGTATGGCCTTGTCTGTGGGCCTTCTGTACAGGCTTGGGGTGATAGTACCCTGAGCTTTATTAGAAACTCGGCAGGGTGCAAAGGCAGGACTGGGCCATGCGGGACCATGCTCCATAGCATGGGATGTCCACAGGTGCAGTACTATGCCATGGGACACCTAGGTGTGGCCCTTCCTGTTTCAGCCCCTCTCTCCATGACAGGCCATGGCCTATGCCTCTGAGGATGGGGTCCTTACCGAGGCCATGATGGATGCCCGTGTGCAGGACGCACTGCAACAGCACCAGCAGAAGATGCAGTGGCTGGAGATTGCGGGACCCAGGCCAGGGGGTGGCCAGCGCCTGCCACCCTGAGCTGGCCAGCAGGACTGACAGCCGCCTGCCCTGCCAAAAGCTCCAGCCTCTTCTGCAGAAGAGGATGGAGCCAGCACTCGGAGAATGTTCTGAGCAGATTGGGGCTCCCAGTGGCGGCTTCTCGCCGGACACACTTGCACACTTGGCAGAGGTGTCTCCACCCAGGCTTCTGGGGAGCGAGTAGGGCATTCACCTCAGACCACCCCAGAACTGTGACCCACAGGAGGGGCCAGAGAACTGGGAATGGGTGGGTCCCAGGGGATTGGACTGAGGGAGAGGAGGCCCCACCCCACCAGCCTCTCCTGGCAGGGGTATCTGAGGCCACCTGCAGCTGACCAGCATGCCCGTGATTGGAGCCAGGATGGAATAAAATCTCTGACACAGTGCTCCACCACGTGTGCACCTCCTGCAGACAGCAAGGGCTGAGGTCTGGGCCCCTAACCCCACAGCCCTCTGGGGTCAGAGATGACAGAAGAGGCAGAGGCTGGAGCTTTCTGCAGAATTTACTGACCACAGAGGGTTGGGCTTCACAGTGAGGTGCAGCCAGGCCCCCCTGGGACGGTAGCAGCCAGGGGCCTTATTGCTACGCAGCACCCGCTCCGTCATGACCCCAGGCCACGCACACATCCCATGCATGTGCTCCCATGTGCAGACGGCCAGTTGCCCTGGCTTCCCTCCCCTCCCCTCCGCCAGAACCGCTCCAAGACTCAGACAGATGGACACCCCACACGGTGCACAGGAGGGGACACGAGGCGCTCCCACTCCTGACCGGCTGGCACCCACCTGCCTTTGCCGAGGACCCGCCCTGCTCCCCCCACTGCCACCCCCTCCCAGTACCCACCCTACCCCCTTATAAAAAGAAGAGGAGACAGCACCTTCCACTGGACTCGCCCGGCCGGCCACAGCCCTGGGCACCCTGGGCCCGAGGCTGCTGTCCAGTCCCACCGGCCTGGGCGTCCCAGAAGTCCCTTTTGCATCTGTACAGCGGCCGGTGGCCCCAGCGAGTCCGTGTGCGGCTCACAGGTGCCGCGGGCTGGGGTGGCCATTGTGGTAGAGTTTCTGCTTCACGTGCACCATGTTCCCTGCTGCCTCCTCGAAGGGCCTGTGCGGCCGCCGGCCCAGATCCCGCAAGCTGCACAGCCTGGGCAGCCAGGTCCACGAGCCATCTGCGGGGATAGGATGTGGTCAGGCGGCCGGGCTGCCAAACATGGTGCTCCCTGGGGCACAAGGCACTCACCGTAGCGCCGGCCGGCCTTCCAGGCACGCACCGCGCAGTGCAGGACGCCGTCCATCCACACCAGGAACCAGCTGATGCAGAAGCCCAGCAGCAGTCCCAGCATGAGGTCGATCTCCTGCTTGGTCACGTTGTCCGTCACAAAGTAGTTCTCGGAGGCGTCCACCACCGACTGGTCCCCGTCGTACGGGATCACGTAGTGGACGTGGTGCCTGGGGGCGGCAGGGCGGGCTGGCACCTCTCCCGTGCCAGGGCCCTAGGTAGGTGTCAAGACCCCTGTGGGTCATCCTGGGGCCTGTAAGCTGCCTCCCAGGGATGGTCAGGAAGGATGCATTGGACCCGCCCAGGCCACCAGGAGAGAGCTGCAGGGGCAGTGCCTGTGGCCTGTGGAGACCGCCCACGAAGTTGGGGTTCATGGATAGGCTGTGCAGATGGGCAAGGTTTTCCCAGACAGTCTGGTTCCCACAGCCAAGGTCATTGCCCATCTGTTGGCCCTTGGGACTGCTGAGGCCTGGCCTAGAGTGCAACACAGACCCTGGTTCCTCCTTAGGGATATTCGTTCTGACCTCTCCCAGCACCCTTCCTGGAATCTTATCTATACTTTGTGCACCCTGCCCTAAGCACCTGTGCACCCTGTGCCTCAGAGCTTCCTCTGCACCATGGCTTCTCACGGTGGCTCCCCTGCCCTGTGTTGGAGGCCTCAGGGGCAGTGCCTGACATCTTACCCTCCACCATGGTGGGCATGTTCTGTCCATGCCGAGCACAGACTGGCCTGGCTTCTACCCTCAGCTGCTCCTGAGGTGGCCAGTATTCTGGTGTCCAGGGCTGCACAGGTCCCAGGGCCTGTCTCCTTGACACCTTTCCTCACCTCCCTGGGCTCTTGAGGAACTGTTTAGGCTCAGGCCCTTGCTCACCTCTGGAGAATGTACTGATGTGTTCCACACAGCTCCCTCTAGCTACCCACCCCTTCTGGGGCTGGCAGAACACCTCCCCGAAGCCTTTTGGTCCCCATGGCCCCATGGGGTGGCCCTGCTGAGGGCCTGGCACTCTGGGCAGCAGACATAGAAGGGCCTAGAGGAGTGGGTGAGGATGCCTGTGGTCCACACCAGCCATGCCAGTCTTGGTACTCAGCTGCTCTTATCTCCATATAGGGCATTTAACTTGTACCTGAAAATAGCTCCTCTCTTCAAACACAATTCCTCGTATTCCTGTCTTCCCCTCCTATCCTCCTCTCTTCCCCTAGGTGAGATGTCATTCCCACCACCTGGCCTGAAAGCCCCTTGACTCAGGTGCCTTCTCTCCAGTGGGGCCAAGGGCACCCCAACCCAGATCAGTGAGACAGTAGGTAGCCCCTGCCAACTTCTTGGAAACTGTCCTCTTCTTGGGTCCCCTGGTAACCAGTCCCCTCAGCACTCCAAAGTGTGGCCCAACCCAGAGGATGGGGCTGGGGCCACCAGCCTTTGGGCAGGGGATAAGGAGTGACAGTGACTGACCTGGGTCATGAGCCTACCCGTAGCCACTGTTCATAATCATAAATGGAAAACTTGTTCACCACCCAGGATTTGCAGCTGCCACCAACCTCAAGGGAGGTAGCTTTTCCTGACTCTCTGGCAGGTCTCCAACAACCCTGGAGGCCCTGTGTTCCATTGCTAGCCTGGGCACCTGCAGCTCCACCTCCCTTGCCCTGGCCCCCCTCCTTCCTGGGTGCTCAGGTCTCACAGATGAAGGCAGAGCAAGACAGGCCTCTGCACAGACATGCTTTGCACACATGTGTCTGTGATGTGTACAATGCACACTGTATACACACCAGCCACATGCATGGGACACAGCGTGTATATGGTGGACACGGGCCCCATGAGTCCAAACCCAGGTTCCAGCATGGTGTCTCATGTGGGTGCACCTCCACCCAGCCTTGCACACGGCTGTCCTCTCAATGGGGTCCCTGTCATGTGCATGGGTTTGGGTGCACTGACACAGATGCTGCCTGCCACACCTGTGCTGTGGAGCATCAATCCCCATGTGTGTCCTATATATGAAATTCTATGTATCGGTATATACAAGGCATACACATATACACAAGCTTATTTTGCACATGGTGTGTACACATGGGTAGAGCCACTGTGGCAGTGCATGTACGTGGAGTGGACACAGATATCCATGTACAAAACTGTCATCTGCATACACATTTTCTGTACCCACATGGAGACATCTCAACGTTTTCCCTAAGCACACTGCACTGTATATTGTATTATATATATGTACTTTGCATACACATATATGTTGTCAATATACAAGAGTGCTTTGTACGCTGAGTTAACATACCCCATACGTAGAGATGTGTACAAAGCATGTATATGTAGACACATATGCACACGCAGGGACACCCTATGTCTCTGGCAGGTTGTGACTCTTCTGCACACAGGCCTCCCCCATAGGCACCTATGTCAGAGTCCACATACATTCTGAGTAGTGCGTGAGATGCATATACACAGTCTGTGTAAATGCTCTGGAAACATATCCTCTGCCCAGGGAGACCCTCAGTGTGCTGTCACAGGCAGACTCACACCAGGTACAATAGCCACACAGGTAAAGTGGATTACATCTACGGGGCTTGGAGTCAGGGCCCAGCCTCTGGGCATCAGCAGAGCTGACCTTGTGCCTTGTTTTGGCAGTTTGCTATGCCAGACAGGCCTGTGCACTAGGCAGGAATACCTAGCAAACTCTCTCCCCCCATGCTCAGCACAGGTGAGGGCCCTATACAGCCCCATGTCTGCCTGCTCCAAGGCCCATGTGCCCATCAGCACAGCTGTCTGTACCCACAGACATGTAACATGCCCAATGAGACAGGTCCCTGTTCTGTCTCCCACACCTGCACTCACACGTGTGCACATGGATCCCTGGAGCAGAAGTGCAGGATGTGGGGACAAACAGGGTCTGGGGCTATGTGACCTTGGGCAAGTCTGTCCCCTAAAGCTTCTGTCTGCTTCCTCATCTGTCCAGCAGGAATAACAATGGTAACTGCATGAGGGCATCTCGGGGATGGGTGTGCATGCCTACTTGCGCGTGCGTTGTGTGTACGCACATGTATATGCACAGACGGTACACACATGCGCGTCTCATGAGAAGATGTTTATTTCTTACATGGACGTACAAACATGCATGGCAGGGAGACTCCATCAGCGCGTGCACGGGGTGACGGGGTGTGTGTTGGGGGTCGCAGCCTGGCTGTAGGGCCTGGGCTCTTCCTGGATCTCTGAGTGACCTTGAGTTAGCTCCACCTTCCCGCACCCCACCCCCACCCTGCTCTCTGTCCCGGGGGCAAACAAGGTGCCCCCCAGGTAGGCCCCTCCCACCACCACCTGCCCTTCCCTACCTGGGGCTCCACTGTAGCCCCAGGCTTGGAAGCCAGAGGCCCACTCAGCCAACACCCTGGCAGGCCTCTAAAGGCGTCTGGAAGTGGTGCCCTACCTGACTCAGTTGCTTCCTTCTCCCGGAAGACCAGTGCACAACCCTGGGGGTTCACGGTCAGACGGACCCTCCCCCAGCGCACCTGGCGGCCGCCTGCGGCCCGCATGAGTCTAGCGCAGTTCTGCGGCCTGCGTGGGGGTCGCCCGCACCCCAAGTGGGCCTCTCGGCACATGTGTGGTCACGCGTGTCGTGCCTGGCGCAGAGTCCCGGACTCACCGGCCACAGTTGCAGTGGCAGACGCGGTCCTCGCCCCGCAGGTGCGGGAGGATGTAGTTGTGGAATCGGTCCAGCAGCGCGTTCATGTCCATCAAGCACGCGATGGCCTGGAAGAGCCCATGACGGGTCAGTCCCAGGGCGGAGGTGAGCAGGAGAGGGGCCTGGGGGTGGGGAGAACGCTGGGCAGGGGCACAGGGGAGTCGAGAAGGGAGCATAGGCGAGTAGGGGGAGGGGAGAGCTCAGGCCGTGGGGGAAAGGAAATTGGTAGCCGGGGAGGGGGCGCAGGCCAGGAATAAGGAGCAGGCCAAGGAGGGGCACGCAGGCCGGGGACGAGGTTGCAGGCCGGGGAGGAGAGTGCAGGCCGAGGACTGGGGTGCAGGCCGGGACCCGGATGCAGGCTGGGGAGGGGCGCGCAGACTGGGGACCCGGGTGCCGGCCTGGAAAGGGGCGCAGGCCAGGGACTGAGGTGCCGGCCCGGGATGGGCACGCAGGCCGCACGGGCAGGTAAACAAGCCGCGGGAGGTGGGGGAGGCGGCGCGCGCGCGGGCGGCGGGAGCAGGGGGCGCGCGCAGGAAGCCCCTCCGCTCACCATCACGATCGACGCCCCCAGAATCATGAAGATCATGGTGTTCGCGCTCATGGACATCGGGCGGGGCCGGGCCGGGCCGGAGCGCCGCCCCCCGGCCCCGGCGCCCCCCCGGCCCCGCAGAGGTCAGAGCCTCCTGGACCCGACGCGGCCGGCCGTGGCAACCCCCCGCCGACCGAGGGAGGATGCGCAGGACGGGGTCCCGGAGAGGGATGCGGGGGCGGCTCTGGGGTCGCTCGGCCGGGCCCCGGCCGGCCCGCCGCGCTGCGCTCCGCCCTTCGGTCCTCCCTGCACTCAGTGCGCTCGCTCGCCCGCTCGGCCTGGGCCTCCTCCCTTTTCCCTCCTCCCTCCCCACCGCTTTCCTCCGCCTCCCGGGAGGGACCGCGCCGCCCGCGGGCCGCCCCGCGCCAGCCCCGCGCCGGGAGGGACGGCCACCCGCTGCCCGGACCTTCCCAGGGACCGCAGCTCCCCGTCTCGCCTCCACCCGGCCAGACTCGGCGCCTGCCCAACAACGACCGGAGAGGGGCTAGTGGCAGTCAGACGGCCCAGACCGGTCCAGTGAGGAAGCGGAGGCGCCTACAAGGTCACTAAGGAGCACCCAGGGAGGTCACTCCAAACGACCGGCCATAGAGGCGAGAGGGCTGGGAAGCGCCGACCTCATGGTGGAGACAGGGCGCCTACGGGGTCAGCCCAGCGTGGGGCTCAGGTATACCGCCTGAAGTCCGGACCAGTGCCCATGGTTCTTCTGCTCTGGCTGCCTCTGACACCCTGGTCCTCCTGGCACACTCCTGCAGCCCAGCATGAGGGCAGGCGCCCCCCCCCCCCCCATCCAGCCTGGTGGGGAGGTTTCCCTAAACCCTCAACGGGAACATCTACTGCAGGTGAGTGGGGGAAGGGGGTAAGGTGAGCTCCTGAGGGATGGCCCCAGCCCTGCCCCACAGAGACAGCTGCTTTCAGGTGCCAAGCCAGGAACTCAGGACAAAAAGCAAAAATGACCGAAAGCAACATCTGTTTATTGGACAATTCCAGGTTCTGTCCTAGGAAGATACAGCCATTGCTTTATTCAGGTATCTGTACGGTCCCACTAGGTGGGGAAGGAGGGAAGGGATAGGCAGCAAGGGCTCAGAAATGTAGAGGGAAATGCACTATGAACAGTTTTTTTTTTTTTCCTTTTTTGGTTAAAGAAAAAAACCTTTATAATCAATATCCCACTCATAAGTAAAAGTGGGACAGAAAAACTTGATTGTTTCTATATGGTGTGTACATGTCTTCTCTTGCATATGTACAGCTTACTGGGCCACACTGTTGCCCCAAAGGATACCTAAGTAAAAACCGGTATCAGAGGAAAGAATAAACAAGAGGGCACAGGGTGCCACCAAGGCTTCGGTGGCTGTCAGTAGAAGCACACGGTGTGTAGGAAGGTCCGGCCACTCTTCTCCTCGAACTCCTGCAGCAGCTCATCGATCTCATTCTCCATGTCCTCTGTGTGCTGGATCTGCAAAAGACAACAGAACCACTATTGGGCTGAGAAAGCATAGGGCCTTCCACACGATGCTGCCTCTGCTCTGTGCTGACAGAAGGTCCTTAGGACAGCTCCAGGCCCAGCTTTGCTGAGGATTGGGATGATCAGGAGATAGGCCCCTGACCACCACCAAGCACAAGCTAGGAGTTCCCAGAGGTGATAGATACAGAAGCCTTACCACCTATGTTGTCCCCATGCTGCAAATGAACGAGCCAGGGTGCAGAAAGGCAGTGCACCAAGTCACCCAGTGAGGAAGTGGACCCACCCTGTGGTCAGGCATCTTGGTTTCCACTGACAGGTGCCAGCAGCATCTTTCCCAACTATGACAAGCACCAGTTCACCAGTCTCAGACATTCACAGTGGAGAGGAAGGTGGACACAAGCCACTCGACCCAACCCTAGCCAGGATAGCCACTCACTCTGCTAGACATGTTGGGGGTGAGGGTTGTCCCCCCTGCGGAACAGGCAAGGTGCCAGCCCCTTCATTAAGAGAGGCCTGTGTCCTGGAGATCTTGGTGGACATACAGTGCTGGCATCACTGACCACTTTTATTGGCCAAAGCTGCTCAGCTGAGTCTCAAACTCAGTGATCCTTTGGCACTTCTTACACCTTAACATTTGAAAAACCTGAAGTCTTTTTTTTTTTTTTTTTTGAGACAGAGCCTCAAGCTGTCCCCCTGGGTAGAGTGCCGTGGCATCACAGCTCACAGCAACCTCCAACTCCTGGGCTCAAGCGATTCTCCTGCCTCCTCCTCCCAAGTAGCTGGGACTACAGGCACCTGCCACAACGCTCGGCTATTTTTTTTTTTTTGGTTGCAGCTGTCGTCGTTTGGCAGGCCCAGGCTGGATTCGAACCCGCCAGCTCAGGTGTACGTGGCTGGCACCTTAGCCAGTTGAGCCACAGGTGCCGAGCCCTGAAGTCATTCTTTATGGGACACCCTGCCTGGTGCAGGTGGGGACTCAGCGAGCATCTGCAGCAATGATGGCTGGGCTGGGTTTGCCTAGAGCCTCCTGCCCTGCCCTGCCCTGCCCTGCCCTGCCCAGCCCAAGGTGGGGGATGTCTGGGAGCTCACACACTGGCAGCCCAGGTCTGGGGGCATCCAGGTGGGGGGCGTCCAGGCACTCCGGCTAGCAGCCTGGGTAGGGGTGGGGAGCCCACATCTCGCACTCACACACTGGCAGAGCTCGCAGATGAGGAAGGCCCCCAGGGTGGCCTCTTCGTGGTTGTCCTGGATGTCTACATTGACCACATGCACGGGTTGGCAGGTCTCCTGTTCTCTGGAATTCAGATCTGATTGGGACAAGGTAGCACAGGTGTCAGATGTTCCAGAATCAGTCAACAAGTGGTCAGTGTGGCCAAGTTCTCTACCCTGCACTACCTGCCCATGAGCTGGCATCAGCTGTTCCTGCCCTCTAGGGTTTTGGACAGAAGATTAAGGACTGAGCGCACGTCCAAGGTCCCAAGTCCTACCTAAGGAGAATGTCACATGGAATACAACTGTGACTTAAAACCTCACAACCTAGACATGAGGCCTGTTCAAGCATTCAGCCAGTTTAGGACAAAGCACTTTTCATTCATTGAACACCAGCCCTGGCCTCAAGTGCATGTACAGCAGAGGCTGACTGAGGCCCACCGGCGTCTGTCAGCCAGCACCACCAGCAAAAGGGCTGTGATCATGGTCCCCCAACAGCTCCTACACTCTCTCCCTCCTTCCCATAGCACTCCCCAGCCTGCCCATGCCCAGCAAAGCAGCTCCCATGCGAGGCGGCCTGGCTGAGCGCACACCGGGCTGCTTCCTACCTTCCACCACCTGGTCGTAGACTCTCTCTTCACAAGTAAGGATCAGATCAAACAGATCTTTGCAGTTCTGGAACCTCTCTGGCCGGGGCTTGATTCTCTTATTTCTGTCCAACATATGCAAAATGCCATTCTGTGTGTAGCTAGATACCACAGTTAAGGAACTTCACATGGAAGCTTCTACTAACCAAACCCAGGAGCGCCTGTGTTACTGACCCCAGCCCCTCCTCCTCTGCCCCTGCGACAAGGGCACCAGGCTGCAGGCACTGGGCAGTTCTGTGGGGCCTAGCTGGGGCAGGGTCAGCACTGTGCCCAAAGGTCACTCAGAGCTTCATGAACTGCATCCACCTCAGCCTGGCTTCAGCCATCTCACTGGGACAATCTCAGAGGTCTCCCCCCGCCCCCACCAGATCACCACCTGTCTCCTCTCGGGTGACCATCAGCCTGAGCAGCAGTCTTTGCACTTTGCTCATTTGCATCCAATCCAGACACACCTGCTATCTGGGCCTGAGCCCTTCAGCACAGACAAAGCCAGCCTGGACACCAAACCCCAAGTCCAGTTCAGTTATGATAGTAAAGTCTGGAAAGTCCAATGAAGAAAAATAACTTCAGAAGCAACAAGACCTAGAAAAGACTGAAGGTGGTATAGGAGCTAACGCCTTAGTCAGCTGTTTGCAGGGAGCCCTGAAAGCCCAATGGGCAGTAAAGCTCAGGGGATGCTGGCCGTGCCCACACAGGCCCTGAAGCCCTGGGGAGCCTCAAGAGCCAGTGCCCCACTCCACCCCCAACAGCTGTGCCTGATTTAGGGGTCTCCAGGGAGTTAACCTCCTCAAAAAGAGACTGAGTCCCCACATAACAGCCCCTGCGGACAGGTGGGAACAAGCATCCCCTTAATTCTATTTTGGAGAAACTAGCTGATTTTTGGAGAGAGAGACTAGCTGATTTAGGAATTCGAAGTGATTATTCATCTTTAAGTTATGTCAATCTATTTAAATAAGCTTATAATACTTTAAATATAGTCCCTACCTTTCTAGATAACAAAAGTAGCTTTTAGAATTAAGTGGTCTACTGAAATCTGTATTAATCATGGTATAAATAAAGGTGTAATTAAATGGTCAATCTAAGAGGTTCAACTTGAAAAGACACCTGACCATGAGCTGCCAAGCTTCTTTGTCCTTATTAGTTCCAGGGTGATGCACTTGGCCCAGCTGCGACCTGGCTAGGCCTGCTTGTCTTCCTGCAGCTCAGAAGTGGTCCATCTTTGGCTCGGTGCCTGTGGCTCAAGTGGCTAAGGCACCAGCCACATACACCTAAGGTGGTGGGTTTGAAGCCCAAGCCTGCCAAACGACAATGATGGCTGCAACCAAAAAATGGCCAGGCATTGTGGCGGGCGCCTGTGGTCCCAGCTACTTGGGAGGCTGAGG
>NW_003852462.1:499100-506938 GCF_000181295.1 Otolemur garnettii
TGAGACAAAGTCTCATTATGTCACCCTTGGTAGAGTATTGTGGCGTCACAGCTCACAGCAACCTCAAACTCTTGGGCTTAAGTGATTCTCTCGCCTCAGCCTCCTAAGTAGCTGGGACTACAGGTGCCCACCTCAACACCTATTTTTTTGTTGTTGCAGTTGTCATTGTTGATTTTAGCTGGCCCAGGCCAGGTTCGAAACCACTAGCCTTGGTTTATGTGGCTGGCGGCCCTACCAACTGAGCTACAGGCACTGCCCAGTCCTTCCCTCCTTTTCCCAACACCCCACTGCAGACTAGGTGACACGTGGTGTTAAGATGCATGTAACTAAGCAGGACATGTCCAGGTTAGGAGGCTCATTAGTTTTATAGGGAAGCAGTAATGGTGGGAAAAAGGATAGATGCAAGGCCAAAGACCTAAGAGAGGGGCACAGGGTGGTCTGATGTCCTGCAGGAGCTACGTCAGAGCACTTAGGAGGCTCCTGCCTGTGTCCCAGCACTTTGAGAAGGCGAGGTGGGAGGAGCCCTTGAGTTCAGAAGTTTGAGACCAGCCTGAGCAAGAACAAGATCCTGTTTCCACTAAAAGTAGAAAAACTAGCTGGGCATGGTGAGCACTTATAGTTCCAGCTACTCAGGAGGCTGAGGCCAGAGGATCACTTGAGCCCTGGAGTTTGAAGTTGCTATGAGCTGGGCTGACTCCTGGCACTCTAGCCTGAGCGACAGACAGAGTGAGATTCTGTCTCAATGAACAACAAAGAATACAACCAGTATTCTGATCCAGTATGAGCCCGCAGGGACTCAGAGTCTCAGGGACTCTGGTTTCCACTTTAAACCAGAGGGTGCATAGGGATAGAGAGAGAGGGCCCAGAGAAAGAGTCTTCAGGGGTAGTGCCTGTGGCTCAAGGAGTACGGCACTAGCCCCATATACCGGAGGTGGGGGGGTTCAAACCCTGCCCTAGTCAAAAACTGCGAAAAAAAAAGAGTCATCAGGACGTAAGAGCTCAGGGCCACTAAAAAGACGACACCACTCTGACAAGATTTAGGGGCCACTGGGGAGTGCAGGGCAGCATCCATGGCAGCCTGCAAGCCAGAGGGAGCAGAGACATCCCTGGGGAAGGGCTGTCCTCTGCACCACTGTCACAAATGACTCACTTAACAGAGGCTCCTAGGTACAACCCAAGCCTCCTACAGGACCCCGGGTTACTACAAGCATTTAGCATTAAACCCACAAAAAACAGGCAGGTGTCAGGCTGAGGGCTCAGAGAGGGACCCCATCTTGCATGCTCCCACCATCAAACCAAGGGCCCCAGCCAAGTGCAAGGGCCCAGTAAAGTGGGCCAAGGGGGTATCCTAGAGCACAGATGAGGACAGGCTCAGCCCCCAGGACCCGTGGGCAGAGGGCAGGGCCCCCTCCAGGGAGCTGCCCACCCTCGGCTTCAACATCACCTGGCACCCTGCTCAACAGCTTGTCCCCCAAAGGACTTAGCATGGGGCCCTGGCAACAATGAGGAGGTCAGGTGGCCTGTGCAGGCTGGTGCCTCTGCTTGCTAACCCTAAAGCCAGCACTGGATGCTTTTCCAGAAAGCTGAGGAAATAGGGATGAAGCCAGTCATGACATCTGGCCCCGGAGTGAAGCTAGAAGGGTGGTTTGGTGCCGAGGGGCTGCCAGTGCTGCCTGCCTGCAGGTGAGAGGCTGCAGCCTTGTCACTCACCCCATCTGGTTTGGCCACGACAGAGCGAGAACAAGGATGGAGGTGGGCTATGCTGAGGGCCCCAGAAAGACCTGTAATGTCCTGTCTCATGTGACAGGAACTACTATAAATAAAGGACCATTTAAAATTCTCTAGGTTTAACCATAAAAGAAACAAGACTTTTCTGTTCATGGAGAACACGTGCCTTTTAACCTGTGATTTCCATAAATGTCAGTGACACGGCCACATGAGGACCCAAGGAGACATACTAAGAAATCTAGGCTGGGCTCTTCAGGGACCTCTCTTAAAAACCAAAAATAGAGCAGCCATAGATGTGCCTCTGCAAAGGGGACACATGCGCTGGGGCTCAGAACAAGTCCCCTTACCACTCCCCCCCCCCCAATTGTCCAGAGAGGCTCCTAACCAGGGCTGGCTATCTCCATGCCAGCTGCACTGGCACTCCTGCAGCTTGTCACTGAGTACCTCATGTGAGAGCTCAGGCACCCCTTCAGTTCCACTGCAGGGCAATAACTCTCCAGGTTTGGCCCTAACCCTGATGCTGTGAATGCACTGGATGCTTCTGTGTCTGAAGCTCCCCCAGAGAGAAAGAGCTTCCCATGGACTCAGCCATGGCCACCCTCGGGACACTCACAAAACGCTGTCCTCTTCCTTCCTGCCACACCACAAAGCTGAAGCTGCAGGCCTGGGAGGGAGCTGAGATCTGTGCACACCCTGAGTGGGCAAGGGAGGGGCCCTCTTGGTCTGCAGGTGAGGGATGCTGGCATGGGACTGATCTCACCTGGTGGGCCTCTGCCAAGAGAAGGTTTCATGAAAGATGGAGGGAGGGCAGAGTTGAAACCAAAAGCAATGACCAGAAGTGGAGAACCCACAGCTTGGGGACCAAAGGAAAATGCTGGCCTTCATCAATGCAGTTGCCCTCACAGCCACTGCCCAGGCTCACCTTCCCTCTGGGCACCCAGTTAGGGCCTCCACCTGCCTCCTGTCCGAAGGGACCCTCAGGAGCTGATCCAGATCCAGGTTTCTGCTTTGGACATACCATCTGGCCCCAAGCCCCCACCCCGCCACCAGCCCCATCTGCCCCAGGTGGAGAGAGCTGCCAGTGTTCCCTAAGGCTGGGGAGGGCACATCTCTACACAAAGACCAAATTTAACTCAATCAAGACAAAGCTGGGCACCACAGCCTGTCTCAGATAGCTGAAGGCAGGCTTCTAACCAGAAGCAAACTCAAGAGTGGAGAGCAGAAGCAAGGGACGTTGTGCCCCACCCCCAGCAGGTGGTGCCTGTCAGAAGGGTCTCACTGCACCCTGTGGGGGAAGAAAGGACAGCCAGACCCCCACCCTGCTGTGCCATCTCCTAGCAGACATGGTGATCAGTGAGCAGGTGCCAGGCTCACCTTAACCCTACTGTTCTTGTTTTTTTTTTTTTTTTTTTTTTTTGAGACAGAGTCTTATTATGTTGCCCTCGGTAGAGTGCTATGGCATCACAGCTCACAGCAACCTCAAACTATTGGGCTTAAGCGATTCTCTTGCCTCAGCCTCCCAAGTAGCTGGGACTATAAGCGCCCACCCTAATGCCTGGCTATTTTTTTGTTGCAGTTGTCATTGTTGTTTAGCTGGCCTGGGCCAGGTTCAAACCCGCCAAGCCTCAGTGTATGTGGTCAGCGCCCTACTCACTGAGCTACAGGTGTCACCAACCCTACTGTTGAGATCAACTTATTCCACGAGATGCAGTGATGTCCAATCTGACCAATAGCCACCAACACTCAGATAAACTTGATGACAGAGGAGGCTGCTAAAAGATGGGCCTGACAGTGGCCTGCATCAGCACCTTCTGCAGAGCCCACCTTGATGGTGACTGCTGACTCCCAAGTACCAACTGAGTAAACCCCATCTCTGGCACAGTGTGATTCCCAGCTCATGAGGCCTATGGCGTCCGAGACTGGCCACACCAGAAGTCAAAAAGACCACTCTGCCTGTGGGATCTGGGCCACCTGTTCATTTTTTTTTTTTTTTTTTTGAGCCAGAGCTGTCACCCTGGGTAGAGTGCCGTGGCATCACAGCTCACAGCAACTCCCAACTCCTAGGCTCAAGCGATTCTCCTGCTTCTACCTCCCAAGTAGCTGAGACTACAGGAGCGCGCCACTATGCCCAACTATTTTTTGGTTGCAGTCGTCCTTGTTTGGCAGGCCCAGGCTAGATTCAAACCTGCCAGCTCAGGTGTATGTGGCTGACGCCTTAGCTACTTGAGCCACCCTGTTCATTTTTTGAATCCTATAATCTTACTTCTCATCTCACGTTTGGTTAAACTAAACCACAACACAGTGCAGAACATGCAGGAAGGAGGTTCCCAGGCACCGTAACTCAGAGAGGGGCCCCAGGAGCCGCCGCAGGTGGTGAGAGACTGTGTCCACATCCACCTGTGCCAGGTGACACCCTGGGACAGCAGAGGCTTCACTGTACTGGCAGCTGCACTTGCTGGCCACAACCTTGGGCTCCAAGAACACCCAAGGTTCCTACCTCAGGGTTACAAGCATGGCACCAAGTTCAGCAGGGTATAAATCCCAGGGAGCTCAGAGCAACCTCCCAATCCCAAACCCCGAGGTCAGATCTGGAGTACCCAGGCTGTCCCTAGTCTGACAGCATTGACAATTCACCTGTAGACCACATCTGCTGCATCCCAAGATGCTTTCAGTATCTGGTTGCCCATCTCTCCCCATGTATGCTGCTGCTGGGAAAGAGACTGGTCCTCTCCACTTCCCACCTGGGAGGGATGGCACCTGACTAGGCAGAGGTAGCCCTGCAGCTCCATTTTCAGAACATCGCACTCACTGCAAAGTCATGGCCACCAGAAAGTGATGACATGTGTTCACTTCAGACTGGCACCAACTGAGACCAGGATGGGAGTTGTCTGTGTGGGTTCTGCCACCCCTACCACCAAGGACTCCTGGGCACCAGGACATGAAAGAGCTCTACCTCCATCTCTAACTCTACTCTAAGTGTGATGTGCGGCACAGCAGCCAGCTCAGCGGAGCCGGGCACCTCATGGCTTATCTGCTGTTGTCGGCAATCTGTTTCAACAAAACTTACAGAGATTAATATCATTACCATCAATCTTACCCAAGAACTACAAGAAAAGCCTCCAGCCCACTCAAGGAGTGTGTCCAGCCTGTGGGGCAGCCCCCTTGTGTGCTACAAGGGATGGTCATTCCTGCCTCCCAGCGTGAGGGAACGTGGTCACATGGCCACATCCCAAAGCCAAAGGCAGATGGACACACTGGATGATAGGCATGCACCTACTCAGTGTGGGGAGAGAGAGGAACCCTGTTCCTGGCAACAGAGAACAGTGGCTATGGAGACAACTAGAGGAACAAGGGGCTATGGCAAGTACATGCAGCACCACTTTTGGGAACAAGCACTACTTACATGGAAAAAGAAAGATGAAAATTAGAAAACTCTCTTAGGCGGCACCTATGGCCCACAGCTCTACACACACCTATCACTGGCCCATGGGGCACAGCCTGCAAGGCAGTGAAACATAAGAAGTCAGACCAAAACAGGCTGATGGTTCCTCCCCAATCACAACTGACTGCAAAGTCACTTTTGTTGGGCTAAAATCAGCAATGAATTGAAAAGCAGAACATCAGCTTCACTTGCCCCAGAATGCTCTCTACATACCCATGTTCCCCACTGAATCCAAGCTGTACTCTGAAGAGCAGCCACGCGACCAGGCTCCTCTCTGAACTGCCACAGCCAGCCCTTTCCAGCGGGATCTGAATGCAGACTCATATGGCCCAAGTCTGTGATCTCTATCCCAGTTTCACATGGAACAAAGCCCCTGCTGTCCAGAGACATCCTTAATATTCGTTCCATTCTGAAGAGAATGTTACATTAGGAAAGAAGGAGGTAGGGATGGGTGAAACCTACTTAATGAGTACAATGAGCACTGTCTGGGTGACACCCACAGTTACAACCCTGATGCAGGCAAAACAAGAGTGATCCATGCAACCAAAAACATTTATATCCCCATATTTGAAATAAATAAAAAAGAGTATGTCACATCTCTCCCAGTGCACCTAAGGAGGGTGGCCAGCGCCTGCCAGCTGTGCTTGCCCGGGTGACAGCCTGCAGCAGGTGGCCACACCGGGCACCAATGTCCTTTCCTTACCACTGCCAAGTGTGGGAAGGTTGACAACTAAGATGCCCACAAAACAGGGTGTAAAGAAATCAGTGCCTGCACACACCAAGCGGCTTTCCAGCAGTTCAAAAGACCCCAAAGCAGAGGGAGCCTCATCCTCCCCTAATTAATCAGCAATTTCCCCAGTAACAATGGGTACAGAAGGTAGATTGACCAGTTCTGTCGAAACCAGTACTCAGCAACTGGTTTCAGTTCCCGGTAACAAGACATTCTGGGAAGTGCTCTGGTGCCCATGGGGAGGGGCTACCTCATGCTGGCCACAGTGGACATGGTACATCAGTAGTAAATGAGAAGCCCTTTGTTCATCTCAAATTAACATGCACAAGGGTGTCTATTGATGCCCTGGAGACACCAGTGAGAACAGCACTAATCTATTTTTGTCAAAACACCTCTCACCCCCGTTTGTTTTTTTTTTTAAACAGAGAAAACTGTAGAGTGGTTTCTGTTCAAAGGAACCAAAGGTGCTGGCAGTGGAGTCCCTGGCCCCGTGGGTTCCAGGCTTCTGCAGATGGCTCAATGTGACTGATCACACCTTGCTTATCAGGTCATAATGTGTATTTTACCATCTGAGCTGTGTCCAAACGCCCAGGGGATGCTTCTTCCCACTCAAAGGTGGGGCAAAGGCCTGGAAGTGACCACTGTCAATGGCCTACTGAACACTAAACTGAACAGATCACAAGTCTTTAAAAATATGTGGCTATGGTGGGCACTGTGGCTCACGCCTATAATCCTAGCCCTCTGGGAGGCTAAGGATTACCTGAGCTCAGGGGTTTGAGACCAGCCTAAGCAAGAATGAGACCTCCACCTCTAAAAATAGCTAGGCATGGGCTGAGAGCGGTGGCTTATGCCTGTAATCCCAACACTCTGGGAGGCCGAGATGGGTTGATTGCCTGAGCTCAGGAATTCGAGACCAGCTGGAGCAAAAGCAAGACCCAGTCTCTAAGAATATAGCCGAGCATTGTAGTGGGTACCTGTAGTCCCAGTTACTTGGGAAACTGAGGCAAGAGGACAGTTTTAGCCCAATAGTTAAGAGGTTGCTGTGAGCTATGATGCCATGAGACTCTACCAAGGGCAACGAAGTGAGACTCTATCTCAAAAAATAAAAAAGAGTGGGGCCTCTAGCTCAGCAGGCAGGGCGCCAGCCACATACACGAAGGCTGGTGGGTTTGAACCTGGCCCAAGTCAGCTAAGACAACAATGACAACTACAACAAAAAAGAAAAATAGGCATTGTGGTGGGCACCTGTAGTTCCAGCTACTTGGGAGGCTGAGGCAAGAGAATCCCTTAAGCCCAGAGTTTGAGTTTGCTGTGAGCTATGATGCCAGGGCACTCTACCCAGGGCAACAACAACAACAACAAAATATGGACACCCCAACATATAATCTAATTAGACTAAGACTTAGCAGATTTTTAGATAATAAAAACAGTAGAAGAGGGCCAGGCCTGTAATCTCTGCAGTGTGGAAGCTGCAGGGCCCACTGCCCACAGCAGTGCCTCAAGGGCCAACTCTGGGTGACGAACCATGCTTTAGGTTTTAAGAGAAAACATAATGGATTGCTTCTATCCTACAGGAAATTCTAATTATTTTATGATTTTAAAAATAATAATACAGGCTTGGTGCCCACAGCACACTAATTATAACATCAGCCACATACATTCAAGGCTAGCAGGTTCAAACCCAGCACCAACCAGCTAAACAACTGCAACAAAAAATAGCCAGACATTGTGGCAGGTGCCTATAGTCCCAGCTACTTGGGAAGCTGAGGCAAGAGAATCGCTTAAGCCCAAGAGTTTGAGGTTGCTGGCTCGGCGCCTATGGCTCAACCGGCCAAGGCGTCAGCCACGTACACCTAAGGTGGCGGGTTCGAATCCCCAGCCCGGACCCGCCAAACAACAATGACGGCTGCAACCAAAAAATAGCCGGGCGTTGTGGCG
>NW_003852462.1:507674-508765 GCF_000181295.1 Otolemur garnettii
GTTGCTATAAGCTGCGATGCCATGGCACTCTACCCAGGGCATCAGCTTGAGACTTTGTCTAAAAAAAAAAAGCCAAAAACAATCATGGGATTTAATGCTCAGCATACAGCTGATCAAAGAATTGGAACTTTGTCTGGCTGATCCCACAAATACTTCACTGTTTAAAGGCTATCTCCAAGTTGTGACACTTCCCCAATAGAGTTTGTACAAAGCAGAACTGTCTTAAGAAAAAAGAGGATAGGTGACACCTGTAGCTCAAGCAGCTAAGGCGCCAGCCACATACACTAGAGCTGGCAGGTTTGAATCCAGCACAGACCGGCCAATGACAACTACAACCAAAATAACAGTCAGGCGTTGTGGCAAGCACCTGTAGTCCCAGCTACTTGGGAGGCTGAGGCAATAAACTCAGCAGTTTGAGGTTGCTGTGAGCCATGACACCACAGCAGTCTACCCAGGGCAATAACTTGAGGCTCTGTCTCAAAAAAAAAAAAAAAAGAAAGAAAGAAAAGAAAAGAAAAGAAAAAGAAAAAAAGAGGACAAAAACCCCATCTGCAAGATCAAACCCAGGAGGGCAAATGAGAAGTCAGCAGTTCTTGGGGGCTGAGATGGCCAGAGACCACAGCCTGAGTAGCTAAAGCCTCTCAGGAAAAACAATACTAGGCCCATGTGGTAGCTCATGGCTATAGTCCCAACACTTTGGGAGGCCGAGGAGGGAGGATCTCTTGAACCCAGGAGTTTGAGGTTGCTGTGAGCTATGATCACTCTACTGTATTCCAGCCTTGGCAACAGTGAGACCTTGTCTTTGAAAAAAACAAGACAAAAAACATACCAAAGTAAGGTATTTTTACAGCAGAGAAAGTGAATCCTTCAATTGGCTAAGGGAAAATAAGGCTGAGCTGAGACAACCCAGAGGAAGCAAAGTGGGGGACTGCTTCATGCCCAGTAAGCCACTGTCATCTTAGGAAAAATTACAGGGCCCCCAGTTACTGGGCCATTTCAAGAATCACCCAGGCTCGGCGCCTATAGCTCAACCAGCTAAGGCGCCAGCCACGTACACCTAAGGTGGCGGGTTCGAATCCCCAGCCCGGACC
>NW_003852462.1:509130-531129 GCF_000181295.1 Otolemur garnettii
CCCAGCTACTTGGGAGGCGGAGGCAGGAGACTCGCTTGAGCCCAGGAGTTGGAGGTTGCTGTGAGCTGTGATGCCACAGCACTCTACCCAGGGGGACAGCCTGAGGCTCTGTCTTAAAAAAAAAAATCACCCAAAACAGTTTTGTAAGGTTTTTCCTTATAAGGATTTTCATATCTCTGGGGTGATAGTGAAACTATCATGAGCGATCAAGACAGGGGTCAGCTGCCTTTACCCACATGCTAATCAAGGCAAAGACTTACAGAAGAACATAATTGGGGTGCTGCTCCCCACACCAGACAGCTGTGTAAAGTACAGCCAGGAGTAAGAGTCTGGACAGGCAAGAGGCCCCTCTGCCTCATGGGCAGTCTCAGGTGAGGTTGCAGGCTCCCACAGGAGCACCAGGATGGCTGCACAGGCATCTGGCAAGGCATGTAGAAAAGCTGAGCCAACTGGCCAGCCCAGAACTGTGCCCATAGAAGCTCCTCACCAGGCGGTGCCTGTGGCTCAAAATGGTAGGGTGCTAATCCCATATGTGGGTTCAAACCCAGCCCCGCCCCTCACCCCCCTCGCCCAAAGAAGTTCCTCACTCTCCATCTCCCCTCCTGTTCTGCCAACCATGTCTGGCTGCAGACACTTCATTGGAGTCAGTCCCCAAAGATGTTCCTGGAGGGGGATGAGATCGCCACAGACTGCACCAACTTCTACTGAGAAAGTAACCAGGCAGCTGTCCATCTACCCCTCCCACTCCCAAACAAATACTAGGAGGGAAGGCCAGCCATCACCTCACCTGCAGAAACCAATAGCCTCGTCCTGGGTGAACACAGGAGATGCCCCTACATCAAAGGCACCTGTCAGCCTGTCGTGCCTTGAGGGAACAGGTCTTGAGGGTCACAGCTGAATGTGGTGAATCCATGTTTTCATGGCAAAGCACTATTTAGTGCTGACACAGATGTGCCTGCGATTGCTCGCTGGCAGTAATGTTGGTGAGGCCTCCAGGAATCTTGAGTCCTGCTATAGGCCTGGGCAGAGATTGCCCCGGGCAACATTGTGACCACTCAGTGAGACTCCAGCCCCACAGCTGGGCTCTAGTCAGTAAAGGCCTGTGCTGCCCACAAACCATGTGCACAGCTCCACATGGGGTGAGCAAGAGCCTGGCACACTCAGGAGGGGACATGTTTAGGCTCTGGGCCCTCAGAAAGTCAATCTTAGATCCTCTAACTGTGCTCTGGGAATTGTTATACCCCAAACTGGTGAGCTATGGCTTCTGAGTCAACATACTAAGAAATAAGTTCTGAGCTTGGTGCCCGTAGCTCAGTGGTTAGAGCACTGGCCATATACACTGGGGCTAGCTGGCTGAAACCCAGCCCAGGCCTGCTATTCGGCAATGACAACTACAACAAAAAAAATAGCCAGGCACTGTGGCAGGGGCCTATAGTCCCAGCTACTTGGGAGGCTGAGGCAAGAGAATTGCTTGAGTCTAAGAGTTTGAGGTTGCTGTGAGCTGTGACGCCATAGAACTCTACTGAGGGTGACATAGTGAGACTGTCTCAAAAGAAAAAAAAAGTTCATTTTGTGAAGCAGTGCTTCTACAAAGCACAGACTGCACTAACAGAACTCAGGAAGCCTGAAAGACATCTCCATGTCAGCCCCACCAGCTCCTGCACATCCCTAACTACGGCCTCAGCACAGACAGAGCAGCCTGAGGCCAGGAGCCTTGGCTGGACCAGCAACAGGCCCCATCAGGGTGATTCCATCCCACTCAGGCCCTCGAGTGACCCTCAGCATCAGGCTCTGTTGAACTTCTGACATCTGATGAGACAAGCAGGCCAACAGCTTCTGGATACAACGGCTGCTACTGAGGCTTTCATAAACTCCTTAAGGCCATTGAGTGCATTCCTAAAACCTGCAGTGTTAAGTATCAGCACAATTAGACTCTGGGAATTAATACATGGCTTAGGAAATCACTTATTTATGAAAACACACATTGTTTCCAAAAAATGTAGTAAAACACAGCTGCTGGGTCAGGTGCAGTAGGGCTCATACCTGTAATCCGAGCACTGTGGGAGGCCAAAGTGGGAGTATCACTTGAGGGAAGGAGTTCAACATAGGCCTGAGTGAGACTGAGACCTCCTTCTACACAAAACAGAAAATTCTAGCTAGGCATGCTGGGCACCAGTAGTCCCAGCTACTCAGGAGGCTGAGGCATGAGGATTGCTTGAGCCCAGGAGTTTGAGGTTGCTGTGAGCTATGATGATGCCACAGCACTCTACCCAGGGCAAGACTCTGTCTCAGAAAAATAAACACACACAAGGTGTAATGCTCAGTATGTGCACGTTCTAATTTATTGTTAGAAATTCTGAGGTGGGGACACATGAGGAAACTGAAGCCCTGGCCCAGCAGCACATTTAAGATCACAGTACCATGGGGACTGTGCAGGGAGGGTCCCCAGTCCCTTCTTCCCTCAGCTCTGCCTAGTGTGGCAGCACTTCCCTGCCAAGTTGTGTCACCCTGTCCTTTGAACATTTACATGCTTCACCAAGTGCTGAATTTTATCTTTGAGTTACATCTTAAGACATTCTGCTAGCTTTCTGCTGCAGATTTTAGCAACTACCATGTCTGCAGACTCATGGGTTGTTCTGTCACAAGTCTGGGCTTCCAGCTCTTATCTGCAGGTGTCATGCAGGCCCCAACCCACCACTAATCATGTTAGCAGGGCACCTGCCTCCCAGAGGCTGCGGGAAGCCATCCATCAAGAAGTAGGAGGCACCCGCCCATCCTGCCTCCCCCACCTCTGCTGTCCTCCTCTGCATGGAAGAACGTGGGCCCCCTCAGTACCATGCCAAAGTCCATGGAACTCCTGGGAGACATCCCTCCTTCCCTGGTGAGGGCAGTGCTGGAAAAAACTCAGCTAAGCACCTACCACCCTGCTGTGCCCCCATCCTACCCACCTACAAGACTTTAGGGCCAAAGGTGTCCCTCCTCCCACAGCCCAAAGGAGAGGACCTGCCTACACGGGGTCCCTGAAAGGCAAATACTGTTGGTGACATGATGTCACAACACTACGATCATGGCCACAAAAACCCCAGCTCCACCTCTGCACCAAGGTGACACTTGCGGGTACACATCTTCTTTTAGACAGGCTTCATGGGGAGGAGACCACTGCCCTATGCAAAGTGACCCTGTGCAGGAGTTTCTGGATTCTGAGACTCAGCTCCATTCAGAAGGGCCTAGGACACACACCATCCCCCACACCAAGGGCCTCTGAGCTTGACAGCTGAAGTTGGACTCAGTCCCTGTAAAATGGGGGAAATGGGACTAGCTTTCAGCAACGGGAGATCACAGTTGGCTCTGACACAAAAGGGAGCTAATTAAGGGAGTATGAACACGTGCATTACTTTGTTTTTATTTTTCTCATTGAGTACAAGAATTTAACGATGAATGGTAGGCTCGGGGCCTGTAGCTCAGCAGCTAGGGCGCCAGCCACATACACCAGAACTGGCGGGTTTGAACCCAGCCTAGGCCTGCCAAACAATGACAACTACAAACAAAAAATAGCTGGGCGTTGTGGTGGATGCCTGTAGTCTCAGCAACTTGGGAGGCTGTGGCAAGAGAACTGCTTAAGGCCAAGAGTTAGAGGTTGCTGTGAGCTGTGACATCACAGCACTCTACCAATGGTGACAAAGTGAAACTCTATCTCAAAAAAATAAAAAAATAATAAAAATAAAAATAAATGGTACTCAGCCCCGGCCAAAAAAAAAAAAGAATGGTACTAACTTAACTCAAGAGTTCATTAGATCTCAGGATAAATTTCACAGTACCCAAGAGTTGAATGTCTCTGAATTAAAATTAATTGCTTTTAACAATAGAAAAGGATATAATAGAAAAAATGAGAGACTAAAAAATAATGTAAAGGAAATAACTACCTCAGGTAACACTATCCTTTGTCTTGGGGGTAAAAAAGATCTGAGGATAAAGAAGGAATAGAGGCTAAGCGCCTGTGGCTCAAGTGGCTAAGGCGCCAGCCACATACACCTAAGGTGGCAGGTTCGAAGCCCGGGCCCGCCAAACAACAATGATGGCTGCAACCAAAAAAAAAAAAATAGCCAGGAGTTGTGGCGGGTGCCTGTGGTCCCAGCTACTTGGGAGGCTGAGGCAGGAGACTCGCTTGAGCCCAGGAGTTGGAGGTTGCTATGAGCTGTGATGCCATGGCACTCTACCCAGGGGGATAGCTTGAGGCTCTGTCTCAAAAAAAAAAAAAAAAAAAAAGAAAGAATAGAACAGTTCAGGAAATTTTAAAAAAAGAGAGAGTTTTATGTTAGTTATAAAAGCCTGGAGGTCCTAGGGCCAAGGGAAATACACAGCCCCCAACAAAACTCTCAGAAAGGGATTTTGTGGTCACACTTCTCTGTAAGGTTCAGGGACAAATACACAGCAAGTGATGAGACAGGCAGCTCTTTAGAGGGGCCTTCTGAGACTGCTCCCCCTTCCTCTTACCCAAGGACATGAGCAGAGCAGGCACGAGCTGTGCCCAACACTGAGACAAGGACGCAGCACGCCTGCAATTCATCAGAAATCCTTAGGGAGATTTTTTCAAACATAGGTTCCAGGATTTCTGAGAAGAGCAGGGCAACAGAATGTGCTCAAGGACCCTGAGAAATGCACATTGAGTACCCAGGGCTACTGCCTGGAAGGCCCCACACTGCGGCATCACAGGCACTGCACACTCCTGGCGACCTCACCTGGTTTGGCAGGCTGGCTGTGGCGCTGACAGGAGATGATTAGGACTCTGCCCCAACATCCCTACCACAGCCTTTTAACTACAGCTGCCAGGAGAGTGAGCAGGGACTCCTGGCAGGAGGTACCCTTATGGCCAGGATCCAGGCTCACATTTTGCTAGTGACCCTGTGCCCCTCCCAGCTGGCCATTTAATTTGCATGTTTACCAAAGCCTTGTTTCATTTATTAAACATTGCAAAGTGCCAGTATGAAGACAAAAGGTGTTCAATTGATGTGTTCCTTTTGCCTAGAATATGTTTGAGCTTCATTCTGAGAACTGCTCATTGTAGCAAAAGAAGGTCCAGAAATTATTTATTCATTTTGAGGCAGAGTTTTAGTTTGTTGCCCTCGGCAGAGTGCCATGGCATCACAGCTCACAGCAACCTCAAACTCTTGGGCTCAAGCAATTCTCTTGCCTAAGCCTCCTGAGAAGCTAGGACTACAGGCGCCAGCCACAACGCCTGGCTATTTTTAGAGATGAGGTCTTGCTCTGGCTCAGGCTGGTCTCAAACTCATGAGCTTAGGCGATCCACCCACCTCGGCCTCCCAGAGTGCTAGGATTATAGGTGAGGTCCAAAAATTTTAAAGCAGTGTGGGGGGTGATCATGAAATGCCTGGTCAAAATCTCTAGGCACTGATTATCGTTAACAATTACACAATTTGGTGTCACTTTCATAAAAATCTATTTTTTAAAATACCTTTTCACATGAGTCTTAAGCAGCAGATCCAGGGTGTTTTGTCTCTTCCTGAAATGAAGTAACATTCTCTTCAGTTACTTACTTCTACCAGTTTGGGCAGCTAACTTAGCCCTCCTCTCCAGTTGACCCTCTAACATGACTGGACACGTGAAGCAGCACAAGTCCATGTGCACAAGTGTGTGCAGGTACACGCACATGCACCTACACACCTGTGAAGAAAATAACTGGGCAGCCCTGCAGTGTGAAAACAATAGGGATTTTTTGGTTGCATTTTCCTTGTCTAAGTTCTCTGGTCGATGCATGTCAGAACCTACGGCCTGACTGTACCTCAAAGCTTCCAGGCCTGTGAATGGATCTAACCCTCAGACTATACAATGAGCACTGAGAACATAAACCACGTTCCCAACTAAGAAGGGGTGAGTGTGTGTGCTGTAAGCATGGTACGTTGGTACACCTGCCTCCTTCCAGAGTCAGGGTCAGAATGATACACATGTCACAAATGGCACCTGCCAGGGATGACCACAGAGGGGTTTTAAAAGGGCAACCCACTGGGATACAGTTCTTTGTCCTTCCTAAGAAGATCATTGTACATCTGATCATATGTGGTTTTAAAATCATAAACATTCGGCTTGTCAGGTGCTGGTCCTGGAAGCTTCACATGAGTTCCTGTTCCAAAGGACCGGACGCTGAATCCACGCTTGCTGAAAGACACAAAAGAAGAAGAAATCACAGTTGGATTAAATGAGATGTAAAATTCCAAAATTAATGGGACACGAGTGGAAATGAACAAATTAATTTTATTGATATGAAAAAAAATATTTAAAAATTTTAATCTAGAGCCAGACGTGGTGGCTTACCTGAGCTCACAGGTTTGAGACCAACCTAAGCCAGGGCAAGACCTCGTCTCTAAAAATTGCTGGGTGTTGTGATGGGCACCTGTGGTCCCAGCTACTCAGGAGGCTGAGGCAAGACAATTGCTTAGCCCAAGAGTTAGTGCTATGACGCCACAGCACTCTACCAAGGGTGACAAAGTAAGACTCTGTCTCCAAGAAATAAACAAATAGAATAAAATAAAATTTTAACCTAAGGCTGGTGCGATGGCTCACACCTGTAATCCCCGCACTCTGGGAGACAGGTAGATCACCTGAGCTCAGAAGTTTGAGACCAACTTAAGCAAGAGCAAGACTCCGTCTCTTAAAAAACAAAACAAACCAAAAAAAGTCAGGTGTTGTGCCAGGTGCCTGTAGTCCCAGGTACCTGGGAGACTGAAGCAGGATAGCTTGAACCCAGGAGTTTGAACTTATTGTGAGCTATGATGACTCCATGGCACTCTACCCAGGGTGAGAGTGAGATTCTGTCTCAAAATAAATAAATGAATAAAGTAAGACTAAAGTAAGGCTCTGTCTCAAAAAATAAATAAGTATGGCTCGGCGCCTTAAGGCTCAAGTGGATAAGGCACCAGCCACATACACCTAAGGTGGCGGGTTTGAATCCAGCCCAGGCCTGCCAAACAATGACGGCTACAACCAAAAAATAGCCAGGCGCTGTGGCGGGTGCCTGTGGTCCTAGCTACTTGGGAGGCAGAGGCAGTAGACTTGCTTGAGCCCAGGAGTTGGAGGTTGCTGCGAGCTGTGATGCTACAGTACTCTATCCAGGGTGATAGCTTGAGGCTCTGTCTCAAAATAAATACATACATACATACATACATACATACATAAAATAAAAACCTAAGGCGGTGCCTATGGCTCAGTGAGTAGGGCGCTGGCCCCATATACTGAGGGTGGCACCTTCAAACCTGGCCCTGGCAGCCAAACTGCAACAAAAAATAGCCAGGCGTTGTGGCAGGCATCGATAGTCCCAGCTACTCAGGAGGCTGAGGCAAGAGAATTGCTTAAGCCCAAGAGCTGGAGGTTGCTGTGAGCTGTGAAGCCACAGCACTCTACTGAGGGTAACAAAGTGAGACTCTGTCTCCAAAAAAAATAAGAGTGGCGCCTGTGGCTCAGTGGGTAGGGTGTCAGCCCCATATACCAAGGGTGGCAGGTTCAAACCAGGCCCTGGCCAAACTGCAACAAAAAATAGCCAGGCGTTGTAGAGGGTACCTGTAGTCCCAGCTCCTCAGGAGGCTGAGGCAAGAGAATTGCCTAAGCCCAGGAATTGGAGGTTGCTATGAGCTATGTGACACCAAGGGCGATAAAGTGAGACCCTGTCTCTACAAAAATAAATAAATAAATAATATAATAAAATAAATAAATAAAAACCTATAAATTTCGGCTCGGCGCCCATAGCATAGTGGTTAGTGCTAGCCACATACACCAAGAGTGGTGGGTTCGAGCCTGGCCTGGGCCAGCTAAACAACAATGACAACTGCAACAACAACAAAAAAATAGCTAGGCACTGTGGTGGGCACCTGTAGTGCCAGCTGCTTGGGAGGCTGAGGCAAGAGAATCGCTTAAGCTCAAGAATTTAAGGTTGCTGTGAGCTGTGACTCCATGGCACTCTACCAAGGGTGATTGATATAGTGAGACGCTGTCTCAAATTAAAAAAAAAAAAAGACCCTAATATTTTATTTAAAATTTTCTCAAAATTCTGAAGCAAGCAGCACTTGGGAGGCCAAGGCATGGACTGCCAGAACTCACAGGTTTGAGATCAAACCAAGCCAGAGCGAGACCCTGTCTCAAAAAATAGCTGGGTGTTGTGGCAGGCACCTATAGTCCCAGTTACTTGGGAGGCTGAGGCAAGAGGATCACTTCAATCCAAGAGGTTGAGGTTGCTTCAAGCTAAGATACCACAGCAATCTATTAAGGGTGACCAAGTAAGACTCTGTCTCAAAAAAAAGATTCTGAAGCAAGTTATATAACAACTAGGTAAAACTAATCAAAATGGAATTTACCATCACAAGGATAGAGTTGCTTAAAGCTGTTACTCTAAACTCAGAAGGACTGGCCAGGCAGGGAGGCTTACACCTGTAATCTCAGACTCTGGGAAGCCCAGGCAGGTGGACTGCTTGAGCTCAGGAGTTTGAGGTTGCTATGAGTTATGCCACAGGACACAGAGTGAGACTCTGTCACAAACAAACAAAACAAAACAAACAAAAAAATACCCCCAAACCTCAAAATGACTGGTCAATACAAATTAGAGAGGGCCGAACATTTCAGTTGTCGACTCATTTCCTGCATTCCTATAGGAGTCAGGACCACAGGATCCCTAGAGATCTAACAGCTTCCTCCTGGAGCCTTGCCAAGGGTGACCAGAGGCACCCACAGCCTAGCAGACTGGCAACCTGTGAACTGCGACCCAGTGAGCCACTATGCACACCAGGAGAAAGAAAGGCCGCCTCAAAACAGACACCAGATGGTGGAAGATCAGACGACTTTCAAGTTTGTCAAAACAGGTTACATGCAAAATAGGTTTGGTATAGAACTTGTGTGTTCTTTCAAATTCAGCGATTAAAGTAAAAAATTTAAGCCTCAAAGCACCTAAATCAGTGGTTCTCAACCTTCCTAATACCTCGGCCCTTTAATACAGTTCCTGTGGGGGGTCGCGACCTACAGGCTGAGAAACGCTGATCTAAATAAGGGGGATTTCTCATTGTAGCTTTATATATCACAACATGTGTGCATCCCACGGAACCTCCCAACACAGGGCTGCGGGGTACCCACACCTTCCCAATACGTCACCTCTTCTCTATATAGGCCAGACTAAAAGAAGAAAGCTGTTGAGTAAAGTTTTTCTGTATTTTCCTCCACTGTAACATTGTGACCTGGGACATCTGGAAACATTTTTACCTGAAAGCATGTGTAGGCCAGGATGCAGTTAAACATCTCAAACACATATAGGACAAAGAAGCACTGAGCCCAAAGTAGCATGCGGGTGAGAAACTCTGATTAATGGTGAGCAACCCAGAAGGAGGGGCTACAGTGTGGGGTGCCTGTGATCCTAGCACTCTGGGGGGCCAAGGCTGGTGGATTGCTTGAGATCACAAGTTCAAGACCAGCCTGAGGAAGAGTAAGATCCCCATCTCAACTAAAAACAGAAAAATTGAAGCCAGAGATCATCTGAGCCCAAGAGTTGGGAAGTTGCTGTAAGCTACAATGATGCCATGGCACTGAAAACAGGATGACAGCTTGAGACTCTGCTTCAAAATAAATAAATAAAAGAAGGGGCTACAATGGGAACATGAACTTCACAGAAAAGGAAATGGCCCTTAAGTGTGTCAAAGGTGCTAGATCTCTTTCAGGAGAGATGCAGAGCACATGGACACTGCCTTTCACCAACACATTAACAAAGTTCAAAAGTACACGCAGGTCAGCGCTTGTCCCACTGCAGTGCCAGCACCATGCAGGGAAGGGTATGGTCTGTTTGTTCACAGCTATACCCCTGGCACCTAGAACACCACAGGGCACATAGTAGGAACTTGGTAACAGATGCTGAATGGCAAGCGGACAATACCAGATTAAGGGAGAGACACTGCATGCGATGCTGCTGAGTGACCAGCAGTAAGCCTGAGGTGCATGACCAGTCACATCCAGAAGTGGGAACCACCTACACCTCAACCAACACTTCAAGGTCCCGAGCACAGCCTAGAGTGGCACATGAGCACCTGCAACGTGGCTGCGCTTGAGCACACTCACTGCAACACTGCCTGTAACCATAAGAGACAGCCTCAATGTCCATCCACAGAGCAGGGCACTTGGTGCAACTCCACACACCTAGAGGGTGACACAGAGGGGCTGTCCCTCACAGAAGAGCCTGAAGAACAACCCTGCCACAAATGTCATCTGCCCCCAAATCAAACATGCACATAGTTTAAAAAATAATTTTAAAAAGTGGTTTAAGTCAAATACCTCATCCAAGTCCTCTGCGGCTAAGAGCTAAGTCAGTCCCCAGATGTCCTGACTTATACAACCACACATCCCAGAACACCCGCCACACTCAATAAAAAGCACAGTATGGCAGCAGAGATTCATGAATAAAAACCCCAAGTTCACAAACACACAAACTGGAAATAAACCTGAAAACATGAAAAATAAAATTTCTGACATTCAGTCACATCTACAGATGCCCATGAAAACAAAGAAGTCAAACTGCTGGCTGGGACCCAGATCCACAGCACAAACAAGCAGCACACCAAAGAAGGTGAAAGCAGACACTTTTCACCCTGAATATACAACTATATCACCACCAGCTCAGGTAAAGTACCATGAAAGAAACATTTTCCAGGGCAGTGCCTGTGGCTCAGTGAGTAGGGTACTGGCCCATATACCGAGGGTGGTGGGTTCAAACTCAGCCCCAGCCAAACTGCAACAAAAAAATAGCCAGGCGTTGTGGCAGGTGCCTGTTGTCCCAGCTACTCAGGAGGCTGAGGCAAGATAATCGCCTAAGCCCAGGAGTTGGAGGTTACCGTGAGCTGTGACGCCACAGCACTCTACCGAGGGTGATAAAGAAAGACTCTGTCTCTACAAAAAAAAAAAAAAAGAGAGAGAGAGAAAAGAAACGTTTTCCATCAAAATACAAACCTGTGGGTTCAGTGCCTGTGGTTCAAGTGGCCAAGGCGCCAGCCACATACACCTAAGGTGGTGGGTTCGAATCTAGCCCAGGCCTACCAAAAACAACAATGACAGCTGCAACCAAAAAAACAGCTGGGCATTGTGGCAGGTGCCTGTGGTCCCAGCTACCTGGGAGACTGAGGCAGGAGACTCGCTTGAGCCCAGGAGTTGGAGATTGCTGATGTCACAGCACTATACTCAGGGGAATAGCTGTCTCAAAAAAACAAACAAACAAACAAAAAAACCCCACAAACCTGTGATCAAGGTCATCACAATGCCCAAAGAAACAACCTCTCACCCTGGGAGGCTGAAGGAGGTGGATCACTAGAATTCAGGAGGTTGAGACCAGCCTCAGCAAGAGCAAGACCCCAGGAAAAAATAGCCTGAGCCCCAAAGTTTGAGGTTGCTGTGAGCTGTGACACCACAGTTCTCTAGCCTGGAGCAACAGAGTGAGACTCAGTCTCGAAAAAGAAAAAGAAAAGAAACAACCTCTCACGAAGCTTTAACAGGCACCTAGAGCTCGGAGCCTGTAGCTCAGCAGCTAGGGTACCAGCCACATACAACAGAGTTGGTGGGTTTGAACCCAGCCAGTGCCTGCCAAACAACAATGACAACTCCAAACAAAAAATAGCCGGGCGTTGGGGCAGGCGCCTGTAGTCCCAGCTACTTGGGAGGTTGAGGCAAGAGAATCAATTAAACCCAAGAGCTTGAGGTTGCTTTGAGCTGTGATGCTATGGCACTCTACCCAAGTGACATAGTGAGACTCTGTCTCAAAAAAAAAAAAGCAAAACACCAGGCACCTAGTATTTGCTCTGTGGAGGTCATACAGGTGGAAACACGGGGTACAAGTGAAGCCTAACTTGTGTCCACATAACAATTCATCACTCTACAGAACTCCCCAGAAGCAGCTGCTGTCCTGTGACCCCCCAGTCATCTCCCCCCAGATGCAGGTCCTAAGTGCCACTGTCCACTTGGCCCAATCCACCCTCCTACTGTACCCACAGCTCAAAGTGTCAGAGCTCAGTGCCCTAATTGACTCCGTCCCTCTCATGGGCTGCAGGGGTAGATCTGTCTACAAATCATACCAAGACAAAAAGCGAAAACATCTGTCTGCCCAGCAGCAGAAGTCTGCCCTACAGTTAAAAGAACAGGGCCAGCAGAGGTGGCTCACACCTATAATCCTAGTACTCTCGGAGGCCCAGGCAGGCAGATCACTTGAGCTCCAGAGGTTGAGGGTGCTGTGAAGTACAGTAACACAGCCCTGTACCAAGGACAACAAAGTCAGACTCTGCCTCAAAGGAAAAAAAAAAAAAAAAAAAAAAAAACAACAGGAGGGCCAGGTGCAGTGGCTCACATCTATAATTCTAGCCCTCTGGGAGGCCGAGATAGGTGGCTAAGGAAAGAGAATTACTTGAACCCAAGAGTTTGATTTTGCTATGAGCTATGACATCACAGCACTCTACTGAGGTTGACAAAGCAAGACTCTGGCTAAAAAAACCAAAACAATCCAATGGGGGATCCTTCTAGTCCCACGTTTCAAAAGGCATTCATGGGTGTGCTGTGTGACAACAGTAACAATGCCAGTAATGAAGCATCCGACAGTCACCCTGTGCCCTGGTCCCACACATCCCTGGATGCCCAGTCTATAAGACTACTTATACCCCCCACACCTTCTATGCACACTCAGTACAGGTCACTGTGATTCTAGGGCACATGAGAGAACCCCATAGCTAGTTAGTCTCACAGAAGTATCCCCTGCACACAATGGTCACAAGTGTTTGTGAGCAAAGAAAGAAAGTATCCAAGGTCTTGGAGCTGTACATGAAATACTTAAAAAAAAAAATGAGAAGGTGGGGTGGCGCCTGTGGCTCAAGGAGTAAGGCGCCGGCCCCATATATCGAGGATGGCAGGTTCAAGCCCAACCCCAGACAAAACGGCAAAAAAAAAAAAAATTAGAAGGAAAAACAGTTACCCCCCAAAATTGCTCAGAATATTAACATTAAGAAAACCTATGATACTTGCATACTAACAGCAGTTTAAATCACAATTTTTAACTATGCACTGGCCAGAAAGGTGCAGGGCACCCCTGTTAAACCCATCTGCATGGGCCCCGAGAGCAGGGACAGCTCTAGGGTAACAGGTGTGTGTTCCTAGGACCCACGTGGTTTCTTCTTACAAATGTGAAGGTAGGCAAAAACCTGTTACTGTCTAGCACTGCATGGGTCCCATACTCTGCATACACCCAAGGGGATGCCCCTCTGGACTTTGCTGCTCTGGGCATCCCTACTCTCCTATGTGATGTGATATAGATCCCATTCCTAAGGAAATGAGCCCTCCCAAGACTCCAGTTCACTGTTTATGGTTTTGAGACAGGGCCTCACTCTGTCACTTAGACTGCAGTGTAGTTCGCATCACCACAGCTCACTGAAGCCTCCAACTCCTAGACTCAAGAGATCCTCCTGACACAGCCTCCCAAGTAGCTGGGACTACAAGCATGCACCATCACATCCAGCTAATTTTGATTTTTTCAAATTAATGTTTAAAAAAAATGTTATATTAGGCTCGGCGCCTGTGGCTCAAGCAACTAAGGTGTCAACCACATACGCCTGGGCTGCTGGGTTTGAATCCAGCCCAGGCCCGCCAAACAATGATGGCTGCAACCAAAAAACAGCGCCTATAGACCCAGCTACTTGGAGACAGAGGCAGGAGAGTCACTCGAGCCCAGGAGTTGGAGGTTGCTGTGAGCTGTGATGCCATAGCACTCTACCCAGGGGGACAGCTTGAGGTTCTGTCTCAAAAAAAAAAGTTACATTACTCAGGCTGGTCTCAGACTCTTGGGCTCAAGTGATCCTCCCAACCCTGACCTCCCGAATGCTGGGATTACAGGTATGAGCCATCGCCACTGTGCCTGGCCCAGTTCACTTTTGAGTTGTACACCACCGTCTTCTTTTTTTCAGACAGAGTCTCAAGCCCTGGGTAGAGTGCTGGGGCATCATAGCTCATAGCACTCTTTAACTAGGCTCAAGTGATCCTCTTGCCTCAGTTTTCCTATTTTTAGTAGAGACAGGGGTCTCACTTTTGCTCAGGCTGGTCTCAAACTTAAGCAATCCACCCGGCCTTGGGCTCCCAGAGTGCTAGGATTACAGGAGTGAGCCACCAGTGTCTTCTTAATCATTTCAAAGAATGGCACTGCTAATTTTACATTTTAAGTGAATGCTGCATACCAACTTCAGAGTTGATGAAATGTGAAAAATGTGCAGTGTTGAAGAAATAAGGTAATTATTATGAAACCACTCCTGGGTCTGCAGGTGTGCCTCCCTCGTGGTATCAAACCCACAAGGGACAAATTTCCTTTGAGGTCAGTGTGGTAAATTTAGGACAAGGAAAGCAGAGCTTGCAGCTCACAGCAGACACAGCGCCCAAAAGCACTGTTACTGGCCCTTAGCAAGCAGGCCAGAGACACTGGTAATGGGGCCCACCGTCTACTTCATCCTCATCCAAGAAGTTTATTCTGAAGGCCTAGGGAGGGCTCTCTGCAGAGGGCAAGGCCTGGGCCTAGGGAAGGTCCCACGTGTTAGAGGAACAGAATAAGGCCAATGAGGAAGCAATGAGAACCTCATGGGCAACAGCAATCCAAGCCCATGAGCCCAATGTCTGCACCAAGCTGGAAACAATAGTTCCCAACCACGAGCTGTTCAGTGTGGTGATTTACTCAGATTTACTCTCCAAATCTGTCTTGAAACCAGGCAGGTGGCTCGGCGCCTATAGCTCAACCGGCTAAGGCGCCAGCCATGTACACCTAAGGTGGCGGGTTCAAATCCCCAGCCCGGACCCGCCAAACAACAATGACGGCTGCAACCAAAAAATAGCCAGGCGTTGTGGCGGGCGCCTGTGGTCCCAGCTACTTGGGAGGCGGAGGGGGGGGGCTCGCTTGTGGCCCGGGGGTGGGGGAAGGTGGGAGCTGTAATGCCATGGCACTCTACCCAGGGGGGGAGCTTGAGGCTCTGTTTTAAAAAAAAAAAAAAAAAAGAAACCAGGCAGGTTGGGCCAGGCGAGGTGGTTCATGCCTATAATCCTAGCCCTCCAAGAGACCCAGGTGGTGGACTGTCTAAGCTCACAGGTTTGAGACCAAACAGAGCCAGAGCAAGACCTCATCTCTATTTTATTTTTTAGACAGAGTCTTACTATGTCGCCCTCAGTACAGTGCCACAGCATCACAGCTCACAGCAACCTCAAACCTCTTGGGCTTAAGAGATTTTCTTGCCTCAGCCTCCTGAGTAGCTGGGACTATAGGTACCTGCCACAATGCCCAGCTATTTTTTTGTTGCAGTTGTTTAGCTGGCCCGGGCCAGGTTGGAACCTACCACCCTCAGTACATGTGGCTGGTGCCATAACCACTGTGCTATGGGTGCTGAGCCAAGACCTCATCTCTAAAAATAGCTGCCTTGATACTGCTGCTCATCTATGGTGGACTGAGTCCCTCAGTCTAAATCCTGTCCTATATAGGCCCTGTCTCCTCACTTTGGGTGTTCTCTATGTATGGACATCCTCAGAGAGTTGTGAAGATGTAATTAGATGCTACTGGGAAAGCACCTGGCACAGAAGAGCTCACTAGACAGGACCCTTGCCACCCCCATTTTGAGACAGGGTCTCACTCTGTCACCCAGACTGGAAAACAGTGATGTCATCACTGCTCAGTGCAACCTCAAATTCCTGGGGTCCAGGATCCTCCCTCCTCAGCCTCCAGAACACCTGGGACTACAGGTGTGCACCACTATGCCTGGCTTTTTTTTTTTGGTAGCTACAGGGGTTCTGTTATGTTGTCTAGGCTGTCTTCAACACTTGGTCTCAAGTGATCATCCAGCCTCCACCTTCCAAAGTGCTGAACCACATGCTCAGCTACTTATAAACATTTTCTATACTTTTCTCAATCCGTTTTAAAGTCTTAGAAGTCTTGGGCAGCACCTGTGGGTCAAAGGAGTAGGATGCCAGCCCCATATGCCAGAGGTAGTGGGTTCAAACCAAGCCCCGGCCAAAAATTAAAAAAAATAAAAAATAAAGTCTTAGAAGTCTCTAAATCTGACCTTCATAAGCTCTCCGACCTTACCTTGTAACAGAAAACTACTATAGCTTCCCTAAATATGTTTTAAAACCTTGTGAATAATTCCAACAGAAGAGACAGCATATTGGCTTGGGGCCTATCGTTCAATAGTCAAGGCACCAGCCACATACACCAGGGCTGGCAGATTCGATCCCTTCCTGGGCCTGCCAAACAACAATGACAACTACTACAACAACAAAAAAAAGCTGGGCATTGTGGCAGGCGCCTACAGTCCCAGCTACTCAGGAGGCTGAAGCAAGAAAATCTCTTGAACCCAAGAGCTTGAAGCTGCTGTGAGCTATAATGTCATGGGACTCTACCTAGGGTGACACAGTGAGACTTTGTCTCAACAACAACAACAACAAAAAGAAATAAACAAATAAAATTTAAAAGAAAAAACATGGTATGATGTGGACCTCGCAGAACACCTTATCTCTCTTATGCACAGTTGTATACAAAGACGCCTGAAAAATATGCACCAAAAGGATGCTGAATTCTTTCCTCATTTTCAACATGTGTGCTATAGTGAGAATTTTTGCAACAAGCAAATATTACCATTAAAATTAAAATAAGAGTGGCTGGGCACCTGTGGCTAAAGAGGCTTAGGCACCAGCCACATACACCTGAGCCGGCGGGTTTGAATCCAGCTGGCAGGTTCAAATCCAACAATGACAGCTGCAACCGAGAAATAGATGGACATTGTGGCAGGTGCCTGTAGTCCCAGCTACTTGGGAGGTGGAGGCAGGAGAAATCACTTGAGCCCAGGAGTTGGAGGTTGCTGTGAGCTGTGATGCCACAGCACTCTACCCAGTGTGACAGCTTGAAGCTCTGTCTCAAAAACAAAAACAAAAAATTAAAATAAGAGGCTCGGCGTCTGTGGCTCAAGCAGCTAAGGCACCAGCCACATACACCTGAGCTGGCGGGTTCGAATCCAGTTGGGGCCGGCCAAACAACAATGATGGCTGCAACAACAACAACAAAAAACAGCTGCCTGTAGTCCCAGCTACTTGGGAGGCGGAGGCAGGAGAATCTCTTGAGCCCAGGAATTGGAGGTTGCCATGAGCTGTGATGCCCCAGCACTCTACCCAGGGCAAAAGCTTGAAGCTCTGTCTCAAAAAAAAAGAGTGGTGCCTAAGGCTCAAAGGAGCCTCATATACAGCACCAGCCCAAAAACAGAAAAAAACCCCAAAAAACCTCAAATTCCCAGGCTTACCCGATCTTGATTCTCTTACCTCAGCCTCCCAAGTAGCTGGGACTACAGGCGCCTTTGGCTCAAAGGAGTAGGGCACCGGCCCCATATGCCAGAGGTGGCAGGTTCAAACCCAGCCCTGGCCAAAAACTGCAAAAAAAAAGAAAAAAAAAAAGGGTCTCTTCTGTACCTCTTCCTTTTCACAGGGCACCAATGCTATGCTAGCTATGACCACTTTTTTTTTTTGAGACAGAGCCTCAAGCTATCCTCCTGGTAGAGTGCCGTGGCATCACAGCTCACAACAACATCCAACTCCTGGGCTCAAGTGAGTCTCCTGCCTCAGCCTCCCAAGTAGCTGGGACCACAGGTGCCTGCCACAACACCCAGCTATTTTTTTGGTTGCAGCTGTCGTTGTTTTGGTGGGCCCGGGTTGGATTCAAACCCACCACCTTAGGTGTATGTGGCTGGCACCTTAGCCACTCGAGCCACAAGCGCCAAGCTGGCCACTTTTAACAAGGATTTGTCATCGTCAGTAATCGTCTCAAGAAAATATCAGATTACCACAACTTTAAAACAGCCCCTAAACCAGATTTCACTACCAAAGTTGCTAAGTAAAATTTCAAAAACATTTGCTTTTGGCTCTGCACCTATAGTTCAAACAGTTAAGGTGCCAGCCATATACACCAGAGCTGGCAGGTTTAATCAGGCCCAGGCCCGACAACTACAACCAAAAAAAAAAAAATAAATAACCAGGCCATTGTGGTGGGCACCTATAGTCCCAGCTACTTGGGAGGCTGAGGCAAGAGAATCAGGATCAGGCAAGCCTAGGAATTTGAGTTTGCTGTGAGCTGTGACCCAGGCAGGGCACTTTACCAGGGTGAGAGCTTGAGACTGTCTCAAAAAAAAAAAAAAAAAACAACAAAAAAAAAACAAAAAAGGGTGGCACCTGTGGCTCAGCGGGTAAGGCTCCAGCCCAATATACAGAGGGTGGCGGGTTCAAACTGGCCCCAGCCAAACTGCAACAACAACAACCCCCACCCCAACCCCCCAAAAAATTAAAGAAACAATCTTTGGGTAATTTCCCAGAGATTTGAACCTTGCATTGTTTTTTTTTGAAGTTTAACAAACTTTTTTTTTTTTTTTTTTTTTGGAGACAGAGCCTCAAGCTGTCCCCCTGGGTAGAGTGCCATGGCATCACGCTCACAGCAACCTCCAACTCCTGGGCTCAAGCGAGTCTCCTGCCTCAGCCTCCCAAGTAGCTGGGACTACAGGCGCTTGCCACAACGCCTGGCCATTTTTTTTTTGGTTGCAGCCATCATTGTTGTTTGGCGGTTCCGGTATGGGGATTCGAACCCACCACCTTAGGTGTATGTGGCTGGCGCCTTAGCCGCTTGAGGCACAGGCGCCGAGCCAAGTTTAACAAACTTTTAATGATACACATAAAAGACAAGTGCAATTTATAAAGAGAGACCCAGTACAAGGTAATTCTAGCACATTTTACTTCTTTTTTTCTTTTATAGACAGTCTTGGCAGGTGCCTCTAGGTCAGTGGTTAGGGCACCAGCCACACACACCGGGGCTGGTGGGTTTGAACCCAGCCCTGGCCTGCTAAAATACACAAAAACACAAACAAAAACACCCAGGCGTTGTGGCAGACACCTGTAGTCCTAGCTACTAGGGAAGCTGAGGTAAGAGAATAGCTTGAGCCCAGGAGTTTGAGGTTGCTGTGAAGTATGACACCACAGCACTCTACCCAGTGGGACAAAGTGAGATTCTGTCTCCATGAAAAATAATAAATAAAAAATTAGACAAAGTCTCACTTGGTCCCCCTGGGTAGAGTGCTGTGGCGTCATACCTCACAGCAGCCTCAAAGTCCTGGGCTCAAGCAATCCCCTTGCCTCCCCTCCCAAGTAGCTGGGACTACAGGAACCTGCCACTACATCCAGCTAGTTTTTCTATTTTTAGGAGAGACAAGTCTCACTCTTGCTGAGGCTGGCTCAAGCAATCCCCCTGCCTCAGTCTCCCAAAGTGTTAGGATTACAGTTATGACCCACCACATCCAACCACGTTATTTCTAGTTTAGAAACGTTCATACTGACTTGACCTTTTAGGTTCAAATGACACCACAATCAAAGAGGAGAGAAGAAAAGAGAAAGAAAAAAGAGAAGAAGGAAAAGAAAAGAAAAGAAAAGAGCAGACACTAGGCAAATACTGCTGACAGTGCAGTAGACCTCAGGAAAATAAAAGGAATTCTGCATTGGCCAGGAGCAATGGAGCATGCCTCTAATCCTAGCACTCTGGGAGGCCAAGGCAAGTGGATTGCTTAAACTCAGGAGTTGAGAGATCAGATTGAACAAGTAAAAGAACCTTGACTATTTAAAAAAGAAAGAAAGAAAGAAACAAAAAAACTAGCCGAGCAAGCGTTGTGGCAGGAGCCTTGTAGTCCCAGCTGTTCCGGAAGCCACTGCAGGAGGATTGGCTGAGCCCAGGAGTTTGAGGTTGCTGTGAGCTATGATGACGCCACAGCACTCTGCCCAGGGCGCCAAGAAGAGTGATTCTCTCGAAGGAAAAAAAAATAAATAAGTAAGTAAGAAACTCAGCATTAGCAGACCACGGACACTTGACACTTCCAGCTTCATTAAAAAATGAGAGGGACTTCTAATTTTCTTAAGTTACTCAAAAGTGTCGAATTGGATGGTGATGGCTACAGAAACAAGGAACTGTTTTCCTTTGCGAATTCAAATACGGTAACTTTGGAAGAAAAAGTTGTTTCAACTTTTTTTTTTTTTTGCTATTAATGCTAACATGGTTCCAAAGTGTAACTCAAATGGTCAGTTTCTCATTTTGCTAAGTGACTTTGAACGAATAAATCGGATCAAACAGAAATACTTTTTTGTTAAACACACAGGAATCATAAAAAGTGAGTTAGTACCTGAATAAAATGAACTAACGGGGCCAAACCAAATCCACCTGCATTTCAGACACTATCGAATGGAGTTCAAAAGGGAAGAGAGAATTTTTTTGATAGAGACTAAAAACAACACAGCAGAAAGCACCAACTCACAGCGTTAATAACACAGACCACGACTGTTATTTCAGGAGTCCTTCCATCTTGGGTTTTTTTTTTTTTAACAAGCACAGGAAATGCAATCCACCGCCCCCGACGCCACAGACCCTCGCCTACTAGTTCGTGGCTCCCGCCACCTCCCACTCGGACCGGCCAGCAAAGGACTCGTCCCACTCACAGAGCACACTCTGATTCAGAAACTGACATCCCCGCAAGGCCATCTGCACCCTGCGGTTCCCGTCTCCAGGCCGTACCGGAGCGCGGCCTGGACCTCGGCATCTCCGGCGGGGCTGTCTGCGCGAGCTGGGCGCAGGTCAACTTACCTAAGGATATTGTGCGCCTCCATGCTCCGGTTCTGGTTGCTCGAGCACACCACCGCCACCCGCAGTGGCGACGACGGCATGGCGACGGCCGCTCCGTAGCGACGCTCTGGTTCTGACTCCCTCCCAGCCGCGGCGCCTCCAGGGAGCAAGATGGCGGCCGGAAGTCAGTGACCCGGAAGTGGCGGCGGAATGAGTGACGTCGCATGGCGGCCTCCAGCGAGGACGCGAACGGACGCCAGGCCCCGCCCCTCGGACGGGAAGGCTTGAGGGGATGATCGCCACAGTTGGAGGGCGGCAGGCCAAACACAGGGCCCAAGCGTACGCAACCGAGGTCCTCCTTCTGTACAAGCGCCGTCGAGCAACCCGAAGCCCGCGCGCCCTATTCAGGTACGTAGCACAGGAAGGATCGTCTGCCATGACGTCATAAGGTCCTGCCGTTGATGACGCGCCAGAGCTAACACCCTGGCGTCACACGTTGCCAGAGCCGAGAGTGGGGCTCAGGAACTGTTTTGAGGTTTCCCGTGGTCGCGATGGAGCCTGGTTCTCACGCCTTTGGTTCTCGAAGATTTCCGGTGCTGCTTCATTCCCCCTGTAGCTCTGGCCTGCGCCGCACCGCTCTAGGCACAGCCGCGGGCTCAGTCCCCTGGCTCGCATAACCAGTAACACGTAGCTCTCCTTTGAAAATCCTTCGGCGTTCAGCACTTCACTAACCTGTAGAAGACCTGCTTGGAACTGGGTCCTTACAGGTTCGCTTAAGTTTGGGGATCAAGGTATTAGGGTGAATCTAGTCAACGCGTTGATTCTTTCCAGCCGCTCCTAGGTGCCTGAAAGCAGGCTCGAGTGGGCAGGTGTTTTGCTACAGGAATGCAACAATGGGGAGGGGGGCAAAGGAATGGTGGCGATTGTCAGTCTAAATAAACAGAAGAGGCTCTCTAACAAAAAGATATTTAGGAGTAGGGCTTGCGATGCGACTACTGTCCCTAATAAACAATGTGCTGTTTTCGCACTTCCTTGTGGAGATCAACCAAGATGCAATCTTGATAATGGTCAAGACAGTATATGCTCCTTTTGTTCTATCACTCAATATGATTATTTTGAGATTTATACCTGATGCTGCCTGTATCAATAGTTGGTTGGGTCGGGCGCAGTGACTCAAGCCTGTAATCCTAGCACTCTGGGAGGCTGAAGCAGGTGTATTGCCTGAGCTCACAGGTTGGAGACCAGTTTAAGCAACAGTGAGACCTTGTCTCCACTAAAATAGAAAAATTGACTCGGCGCCTGTGGCTCAAGCGGCTAAGGCG
>NW_003852462.1:532028-533169 GCF_000181295.1 Otolemur garnettii
AAAAAAAAAAAAAAAAAAAAGAAAAGAGAGAACCTAGATAGAACTCCATATGTGGCTGACGGCTTAATTACGTAGAAGTGATTAATTGCCTAAGTTTCGTGGGGGCAGGCCTGCAAGCAGGTACCTGTATATCTCAGCTATTTCCAAACTACTCCCTAAGATGAAAGACTGCCTCCAGATGGTCTGTTAAAGGTCAAGCATTCAAACAGCTTATTTCCCTAGGACCTTGTTTTGTGGTTTTGTTTTTGATTATTCAGTACAAGAATAATTTTAGATATTGTTAGTGGAATGGTTATCTGTTAATCAGTAGACCTGTGGGTGCCAGGCTGAGAGGGACTTGCAGCTTAAGGTTTTGGTCATGAGTTTATTGATTAATTGTGTACATGCAGTAAGAGGGGCTTGGAGCTTAAGGTTTTAGTCATAAGATTATTGATTAATTGTGTGTACGTGCACTATTGCCTATATAAGCTTTGGTAAAATAAAGAATATTGCTGGATGCCAAAGAGAGCTTTCAGTCTCCTTATTCCTCGACATTTCATCGCAGGCCTTGTCTCTGCTGCGCCACACCACACACAACACACCTGTAGTCCCGCACCACACACAACACACCTGTAGTCCCACACCACAAACAACACACCTGTAGTCCCGCACCACAAACAACACACCTGTAGTCCCAGCTCCTCAGGAGCTTGAGGCAAGAGGATCAATGACACTCTACCAAGGGCGATAAAGTGAGACTCTGTTTCTTAAAAAAAAAAAAACTTTTCTGGGCAGTGCCTGTGGCTCAAAGGAGTAGGGAGCCAGCCCCATATACCGGAGGTGGCAGGTTCAAACCCAGCCCCAGCCAAAAACTGCAAAAAAAAAAAAAAAATTAATGAGCCCAAGAGTTGGAGGTTGCTGTGAGCTATGACACCACCACACTCTACCCAGGACAACAGAATGAGACTCTGTCTCGAAAGTAATAATTAACAATAAAATAAGTGCCTGTGGCTCAGTAGGTAGGGCACCGGCCCCATATACTGAGAGTGGCTGGTTCCAGCCCAGCTCCAGCCAAACTGCAACAAAAAAATAGCTGGGTGTTGTGGCAGGCACCTGTAGTCCCCACTACTCAGGAGGCTGAGGCAAGAGAATCGCCTAAGCC
>NW_003852462.1:534078-539642 GCF_000181295.1 Otolemur garnettii
AAAAAAAAAAAAAACAACAACAACAAATAGCTGGGCACCTGTAGTCCCAGCTACTTGGGAGGCTGAGGCAGGAGACTCGCTTGAGACCAGAAGTTGGAGGTTGCTGTGAGCTATAATGCCACAGCACTCTACCCAGGGTGACAGCTTGAGGCTCTGTCTCATAAATAAATAAATAAATAAATACAAAAACATTACCATTGCCCCATAAAGGGTCCCTTCCTGCTTAGGAGAGCACTGCTACTCTCTCTTTCAGTAAACCCTCCTATCACTAGTTGGGCCTCCCCTGAATTCTTTCCTGTGAAAAGCAAAGAACCCACTAGGCAAGATCACGGTGCTTTCCTCCCTTCACTGGGACACCTGAATGGGGACAATTGCTTAAGGCCAGGAGTTCAAGACCAGCCTGAGCAACATAGCAAGCCCCTATTTCCAAAAAAAGAAAACTAGGGCAGAGGGACAACTTATCTGGACCTGGTGACACATGCCTGTAGTCACAGACACTTGGGAAGCTGAAGCAACAGGATCCTTTGAGCCCAGGAG
Organism: Otolemur garnettii; assembly: GCF_000181295.1. NCBI lineage: Eukaryota > Metazoa > Chordata > Mammalia > Primates > Galagidae > Otolemur > Otolemur garnettii. The sequence goes on from NW_003852462.1 coordinate 534,616, forward strand.
TTCAAAATTGCAGCATTAAAAAAAAAAAAGGTAATGGCTGGGGACAGTGGTTCACACCTGTAATCCCAGCACTCTGGGAGGCTGAGGCAGGAGGAAACTTTGAGCTCAGGTTCCAGCCTGAGCATGGCACTCTACCAAGGGTGACAAAGTGAGACTCCATCTCAATTTAAAAAAAAAAAGGTGGCAACTGTGGCTCGGTGACTAAGGCCCCATATACTGGAGGTGGTGGGTTTAAACCCAGCCCTGGCCAAAAATTGAAAAATAAAAAATAAAAACAAATAAGACACAGTGTGGCACCCATACTCAGTGGGTAGGGCGCCAGCCACATACACCGAGGCTGGCATGTTCAAACCCAGCCTGGGCCAGCTTAAACAGCAATGACAACTGCAACAAAAAGAATAGTCAGGCGTTGTGGTGGGCACCTGTAGTCCTAGCTACTTGGGAGGCTGAGGCAAGAGAATCGCTTGAGCCCAAGTGTTTGAGGTTGCTGTGGGCTGTGATGCCATAGCACTCTACCCAGGGCGACAGCTTGAGACTGTCTAAAAAAAAAAAATTAAAAAAAAGAAAATTCAAAACTGGACAGAGAATATCAGGAGTAATGTCCTTAAAGAAGGAGGTTGCCCTGTACCTTCAAGCTCGGTCCCTTCAGCAGGTCACTCACCCACCTGAGGACTTAATTCTAAAGGTTCAAGTTGGAGGCCTCAGGTATCAAGCATGTCCTCTCCAGCAGCTCCTCAGGCTATTTCTGAAAACCACTGTAACAGTCCTGACCCCCTAATCCTGAAGTTGTTAAGAGTGATGTCAACCCCACAACTTAGGTTCCAGTTTGTCCCTGCCTGCTGCATTTTTCAGCCTCTGCCCTCTAGTGTGGTCTGACCATGGAGTGAGGGGAGACCTGTGTCTCTGCCTCCTGGAGTCTTCACAGAAGCCCGTGCAAGCATGGGGGTCATTAGCTCATGGTCTTCAGCTCATGTTCACAGACTGGGTGAGCCATTCCAGTTGCCTAAGGTGAGGACACATGCTACGGTCAGGTTCAGCAGGTGGACAGAAGTCAGGGCTTCTATTGTGGGGATAAAAGGGGTAAGATGCCCCTGAGGGCTCACAGTGGAAATTTCAAGAAAGGCTAAGAGAGAGCAGGAATGGGAGAGTGGGGCATCTGAGCACCACCTGGGACTCCTCTCCTTTTGTTTCATCTTGCTCTCATAGCCTGCCTGCCCGCTCCCTTGAAGAACACCTTCCACTACGCCACCTCAGCAAGTCTCCACTTGAAGAGAAGGGCTGTGAGTCAGGCAGCACCTGTGGCTCAGTGAGTAGGGCGCTGGCCCCATATACTGAGGGTGGCGGGTTCAAACACAGCTCTGGCCAAACTGCAACAAAAAAATAGCTGGGTGTTATGGCGGGTGCCTATAGTCCCAGCTACTCAGGCTGAAGCAAGAAAATCACCTAAGCCCAGGAGTTGGAGGTTGCTGTGAGGTGTGACGCCATGGCACTCTACCAAGGGCGATGAAGTGAGACTATAAAAAAAGGGGGCCGTGAGTTCGTAGCATGGTCAGGCCCAGGCGGTCCCAGCTGCAGTGTGGCTGTCACAAACATGGACTGTAGTTCACCCAGCTCCATGGGGCTGGGCTATGAGCTGTGTCCTCGTCCTGTTTCTGTTCACAGATGCAGAAATCAAGGCATTGAACACATGGATGGCAGAGCCAGGATGACAGCCCAGGCAGCCTGCACTGACTTGGAATCAAAGCAATGGCTTCTCCATGTTGGAAAACTATATGCTTCAGTATCTTCAGCTGCTAGTGAGCAAGACAGGGCCAGACAGAGCCCTCTCTTAACATCACCTCCCAGGCAGAGCGAAAAACTATTTGGAGTGACTCCACCCCATCACATAGCCAGAGAGCCAGTATCTATCAGAGAGAGAGGGAGGCTGCTTCAGGAGGTGGTAGGGCTGGAGGGGAGAACATTCTGGAAAGTAAGTTCCCTGCCATGCTTTCAGGTGGACCAACTGGCGTAGGGCAGGAGCCTGGGTGTCCCTGTGCTCCTGGGAGGACATGGGGGCCAGCCCAGAAGGCAGCTGCAAAGCAAGAGATCAGCCTGTGGGAATGATGTGAGCTTGAAAGCAGACACCTCAGCCTTCGAGCTCCAGGTCTCCTCCCCAGCCAGGGACTGTCCTTGGGACCCTTTCTGCCAATGCAAAGCTGGTCTCTAGGCCTCTTGAGAAGCACCTCAGAATTGGCTGATGGGACAGGCCTGTAACTCTAGCTGGTGTGAGCCCAAGCCCTGATAGAGACCTCTGGGAAGTTCACAGCTAACCCAGAAAGGGCCACACAGCCTTAGCTCTGGAACCATGCTGTGTGAGGCTGAACTCAGGAGGCCCACCTGGCTCCCACTTCTGCCTGAGGGAGCCAGGGCAAGAGGTGGCTGGCCAAACCCCTCCTTCTCCTGCCTGGCTGTCTAGACACATCACTGCACCTCTCCCCCAGGATGAGTCACTCCTCAGGGCTGGCTCCACTTCCCTGAGATTTTTGCTTCCTCAGGGTCACAGCTGGCTGCAGGTGCCCCAAGGACAGCCTAGGTGAGCGGTGGGACAGCAGCCCACACAAGGCACAACTCTGAGCCCCACGCTGTCCTTTGCCCCCAATTCTGCACAGGGAGGCTCCACCCAGAGCCACCTAATTGCTGCTTGTCACAGCTCAAGTGGGTTACCCATGAGCCTGGGCTATTCGTAACTGCAGCAGGTGCTGCCTCCCCCACCACCGCCCACAGCTGGCCCAGGAAAGATGATTTCCCAAGGTCTGAGGGTCAATGGACAAGCAGCAGGCACCCTGCCCAGCTGCCCACTCTCCTGCTAGAAACTGCAAGGGCAGTGCTGTGCACCTGCATGGGCCATGCCACTTAGGCCAAGAATGGCTCAGGGTAATCCCCTCCAGGTAATCCTCAAGAACTCTGGAGGAACTGAGGAGAAAGGGCCCACCCTTCCCTCCTGCCTCCCAAATAAACACACGAGATGGCATCTTTGGTCTGAGAATGATGGACGTTTAGACGATGGCACCTGGGCAGTGCCAGGCAGGGGTAGGAGGAGAGAAGATTCAGCGAGGCCAGGTTCAGGTGCTGCAGGGGCCCCAACCAGGGCCTGGGGTCACTGATGGTCCTGGGGTGAAGGAAGGAGGTGTATCCACAGTGACCAGGAAGTACCCAGGGTCAATGCCAGTCAGTCAGACCAGGCAGTGCAGCTCTCCCCAGTGCCCAACATCACCAGGTGGTCATCATGGAGTGTAGCCTTGGCCAGGGGGCTTAGGTCTGCTAGAGGTGGGCATGGCCAGCCTTCAGTCCACAGTGGATGAGCAGCTTCATGGGGTCACACCCTGGGTTATCAACTCCTGAAAGTGAAGAGACTGGGGTAATTCTGCCAGTCACTCTGTGCCCATTCAGGTCCCCTGGGTTAGTTGTTGTGTGGGATCCAGGCCTCTGCACAAGGTCCGCTGGGCAACACAAGTGTCCAACCTCTGTCCTCAGGACACAATGCTATCTACCCACTACGTGCCCCCACTCCCAACTTAAAAGTTTCGATCAGAAACAACACACCCAAAAGATGGGGTCCAGCCCAAGAGAACCACCAGCCTCTCCAAGGTGTGTCCTCAACCCTAGATGCAGCAGGCTGGACATGGGCCAGGCCTACTGAGCTGTATCACAGCTCCAGGATTTTCAGACACACACACAGGAAAACAGCCCAGGGTGCTGCTTACCCTCATCACATGCTCCTGCAGTGCTCAAGGGCAGTGTCCCCGGGGACAGTGGCCAGATGCACAGACATGCTGGTCAATCTCAGGGCCACAGACCTCCCTAGACAGCAGGGGGCCAGGTAGTTGGCTCCTGCAGTGGGCCAGAGATAACTAAGGCACGAAGCTAACCTAAGCCCGTTGGGGTAGTGCAGGGAGAACAGGTAGAGGGCAAACAGGCGCCAAGGTGCAGCTCTCCATCCTTGCAAAGCACACAGTGACCAAGCAATGACAACAGCCTGTCTTTGATAACTTGGCCCAGGATGCAAGTGCAGGGTGATGATCAAGGGTGCCAATGCCTCTTGCTAGAAGTGGCTGTATGTCCTAGCCGCCCATATAAAGGCCTCTGGAGAGCCAGGAAAGCCCTGGATACGGTGGGCGCTGCAGCCCTGGCACAGGAGCCGAGCTGGAGCCAGAGTCTGGAAGGCTAATGCCCAGCTGGGAAGGCGTGCGACGATCCAAGGTCCCATCCTAACGGTCTCCAGCAGGTCCTCCATGAGAATCTTGAGAGAGTAAGAATGAGAGGAAGGCAGGAGGAGAGCCTAGGGTTTTAGGCGCCGTTGGGCGGGCTGAGCCCAGGTGGGTGCCTCAGGGATGCCTGCGCAAGCCGGGGCGCCCGAAGGCTGGGCGCATGAGGTTCTCGGTAATGTAGGCCACCAGCAGGCAGATGACCACAAGCATGACGCAGATGGAGCCACCCACCGCCGTCATGGCCACCACAATCTCCCGCATGCCGGGCGGCTCAGCGACGAACTCCACGCACTCTGCGGGCTCCGACGCGGCGGTGGGCTCGGCGCGCAGCGGCAGCAGCTGCAGGCACAGGCGGTAGCGCACGCCGTCGTGCACGTCGGGCAGCAGATAGTCGCGGCAGGAAGCCCCGAGCAACACGCGCTCGCATGGGAAGCGTGTGTAGGTGCCGCGCCACGAGCAGTTAAGCGCGAAAGCGCGCACACGGCGCGCCTCCGCCGGCGCCAAGCGCCACTGCAGCAACACGCTGTGGTTGCGCAGGACGCCGGCGCGCAGAGAGTGGCCAGCCGAGGCGTGCGCTACGCAGCCTGGCGCTTGGCAGCGGAAGCCGCGCGCAGGGGTACGGAAGCACAGACGCCCGCCGCCCGCCTCGGTGCCCTCAGGGAGAACCTTGTAGGGGCACCAGGGCGCGTCAGGGGCTGGCTCCCAGCCGGGTGGCGTCGGAGAGGCCGCGGCGCAGGGCGGCGGCGTGCAGGCGGCCAACAGCAGCAGCAGCGGAGGGGC
>NW_003852462.1:539873-544954 GCF_000181295.1 Otolemur garnettii
GGGCAGCCCCACGCCCCGCCCCGGTTAACCCTAGCTGGGCCGCGGCCTGCGAGACGATCTTGCAGCTTGATGTACGGGCTGGGGGTGGTATGGGTGCAGTCGCGGTCCTGGGCGCTGTTTCTCGCCGGGCGAGCGCACTTCGGACCCACTCACCCCGCTCCCACGAGGTGTTTCCGAGGCCTTTCTCGTGGCTGTGACGGGCTGCGGCCCGGGACTGGTGCAGCGGCGCCTCCGCCGCCTTTGGCCGCGCGAGTCGGGCGGTCTCAGCTCCCGGTGGGGGCCGAGCAGCGTCCCAGAGCCCTCAGGGCCCGGGGTCTCGCTCCCCTGCTAGGGCCAGGGGGGGCCGACAAAGTAAGGGTGACTGCCCAACGGTTGGATTGCAGGCGAGGGTGAAAACTTTCTCTCGCCCCGTTGCATCTTCTGTAAGGATGCGAATGCAGGCGCCCGTCCTGGGAAAGGGCTTGAGGAGGGAGGCAAGGGTTGGTTTCGTTCATCCATCTGCTCACAAAAGCGGCCGCTACCGTGGGGCGCTCTTTCTCCTCAGCTGATTTCGCCCTGAGGGGGAAGCGGGTCAGGCTAGGCAAAGGGAACAGCTCCTGCAAGAGCCCACTCGGTGCCCTGGCAGAGGAAGGAGGAACGCACTCCATAACCCTGGTCCTCGACCACCCTGCCCAGATCACCCAGCGCTCGGGACGCCCTTCCAGGAAAGAGGCACCTGCCAGACCTGCCTGCCTGGTGGAAATGGGCGGAGATGGGGCCCTACTGCGGAGGGTAGTGGGCAAGAGGCTCTGTGCTCCAGGGCTCTCGCCTGGGGAGAAAGGACAGATGAGGTGTTTTGCAGTGCTGCCTGAGTCCTGGGTCCCTGACAGCCCAGTTCCCCACCCAGCACATTCCACTGCCTCCCAAACTCCTGGGCATCCTGAATAGCCCACGTCAGCACAAAGTCTCAAGGGTCAGCTCGCCCAGCCGCAGTGGACCCCTTCACCTGTCTTGCAGGCTTGCCAACACTAGCAGAAGTCTGCTGAGGCCCCAGTGGGGAGGGGTCACGGGTAGAGGCCTTGAAATGGACCCTCCCTATCCCTGCCTCCAGCCTCCACCTTCTGCTTGCACAGGGTCACCCTAAACTCTGACTCTTACCCAACATCTTGAGGGGACTCAGGAGCTGCTCCAGGGAAGCAGAAAATGGTTGCGGGTGAGGGTGAAAACTTTCTCTCCTTAGTGGCATTTCCTCCTGTAAGGATGCAGGTGCCCACCCTGGGGAAGGGCTTGAGAGAGGAGGCAAGGGTTGGTAGAAACTTCATCCATTTGCCCACAAAAGCAGCCAGATTCTGACATCTTCCGCCAGAACTTCCTGGGTTTTCAGCCATCCTGCCCACACCCATTTCTGGTGAAAGCTGGAGGCCCCTACAGCCCACCTCCCAAGGGCCTGTGTTCTCTGTACACAAGAGAGGAGTCTATGCTGATGGTGGGCAGTGCCTTAAAGGTGGTCATCTGGGCAGAGCCTTGGGAAGATATATCCTGAGGTCTTGGGCAGAAGAGTGTAGACAGCTTCTGAAGTAACCAGAGCATAGACACTCTTGCTTTGCTCAGGTAAGGGGAATTGGGGGTTCCAGCCCCTCTGTAGAGCCAAATCCTGTGACTGAGCCTCCATAGGTCTCAGGTGGGCATCCCAGGGCCACTGGAAGGGTAAGCTACAGAGGTGATGTGTGGGGGCAGGGCCACCCCAGGACTGGGGGGGTGTCTCCTTAAGGTCTCTGGGGATGGCAGTACCACATCACTACCTCTGCTTCACTGGCCCCAAAATGTCAGGGTGAAGTAAAGCTTCCTACCACCTGTTCCCCCATCCTGTGCAGCTTGAAGTTCCTTTCACAGTGACACCAGGGACAGAGCCTTCCTGCACCTCATCATCCTCTATGCCTCAGAGTGGCACAATCCATGGATGAAAGATGTGCCCAGAGAGGGGAGAGCAGAGCCCCCAAGGCTGCCCCTGACCCAGCAGAGTGCTGACCAGGAAAATTACAGCCTTAGTAAGCCCTCAGTCCCAGAATAGGTTTAGGGCACAAACACAGACCTTGGGGAGTCCTCTGGCTGGACCTTCACCTAGCAACTGAGCAAAGCTAAGAACAGTCCCTCCTGGCTCTTCCGTTGGGAGTGGGCTGGCAGACTGGCTACCCAGCTATCCCCAGGCTGAGATGCCATGGTGGTGGAGGGTCTCCCTACGCCCCACACTGTCACCCAGGCTCCAGCTCCACCTCTCCTTGTATGTCCCTGCCTAGGGGCAGAGGGGCTGGAGACAGTGTCCTATGTAGTCCCATTGGAAACCAGAGGGAAGGGAGTCCAGTGTGCTAGGACACTGCTGGATGGAAGGCCGTAAGAACTGACTAGGGGCTTGGTGCCTGTGGCTCAAATGGCTAAGGTGCCAGCCACATACACCTAAGGTGATGGGTTTGAATCCAGCCCAGGCCCGCCAAACAACAATGATGGCTGCAACCAAAAATTGCCGAGCGTTGTGATGGGGCCTGTGGTCCCAGCTACTTGGACGCCTGAGGCAGAAGACTCGCTTGAGCCCAGGAGTTGGAGGTTGCTGTGAGCTGTGATGCCACAGAACCCTACCCAGGGGGACAGCTTGAGGCTCTGTCTCAAAAAATAAAAAAATTAAAAAAAAAAGGACTGACTTGGGTAGGGAATGGCCAGATGGAGCAGGACCAGCACATGAGCTGAAGCCGAAATCCAAAGTTCTCCAGAGACAGGTTGGTGCCCTCCTGCCCCATGGCTGTTCAGCCACTTCTGGCAGCACTTCTGCATCCCTCTGAGCAGCTCTCCACTTGCAGACATGAGTGAACCCCAGATGTTGGCAGCTCCAGACTTTTGCTGAAACTTATGGTATGAAGAGGTGATTATCCTGCAGCGCTGGTGGCTCAAAGGAGTAGGGTGCCAACCCCATATGCCAGAGGTGGTGGGTTCAAACCCAGCCCTGACCAAAAACTACCAAAAAAAAAAAAAAAGGGGTGATTATCCAGTTGGCAGCCCTAAAGTCATCTCTCTTTTTATTTTTTTTTTTTTTTGAGACAGAGCCTCAAGCTGCCCCCCTGGGTAGAGTGCTGTGGCATCACAGCTCACAGCAACCTCCAACTCCTGGGCTCAAGCGAGTCTCCTACCTCCGCCTCCCAAGAAGCTAGGACCACAGGTGCCCACCATAACACCCGGCTATTTTTTGGTTGCAGCCATCATTGTTGCTTGGCGGGCCTGGGCTAGATTCAAACCCGCCACCTTAGGTATATGGCTGGTGCGTTAGCCACTTGAGCCACAGGCACCAAGCCCTGAAGTCATCTCTTAAGAAGCATTTGAGGCTTAAAGGATCCGTGAGGCAGGAAAGTAGAGCTAGGTCCCACCCAGGGGCTTCTGTTGCCCTACAACCCTGTGGAGTGAACCAGGAGGTGAAGGGACCTGCAGGCCTCCTACCCTCCCAGAGGCTCTCCACCTCCCATTCTCTGTGTCCACTAAGATGAGCCTTGACAAGATGGCAGCTTTTGCCAAAAAGGCATAATTTGAACAAAAAGCATTATGAGCAGGACAGAAACTACCTGAGGTGCATCCAGGGACCAGGGAAGAGACAAGTGTAGAAGGCCACTGGGCACTGTCTGGCTTATTGCTGCTCCTATGCAGAGAACCCAGGGTCAGGGGTGGCCTAGGCCTGTGAGGAAGCTAGGACCAGGTTTGGGCCATGCTGGTCAGCCTGCCTCATCTCAGGACACTTCAGTGACTTTAGTCTACTCATTTCTTAGAAAAATTTCAATTTTGTTTAAGTATTCAAGTGTGCTGGCTGAAACAAGCCTACAGTACTCTCATTCCTGGGGTTTGCAGGACCACACTCGCACCCCTCCCCCCAAACATGGAAAAAAGCATCACAGGCACCACACCTACCCCTGTTCAGAGACATTCTGCTGCTCTGTTCTCTCCCTAACCTTTGGCATGCTTGAGCTCTGTGGGCCAGAAGGTTACGTAGAAGGCTCTTCTTAGTAACAGTAACTGGAGCACTGGGAGAACCCCCTGCTCTTCTGTACCCTGGTGCAGAGAGAGGAATTGAGAATCTATCCCTGTTCTCTTTTTATGTTGTTTTCTTTTGAGGCAGTCTCACTTTGTCGCCCTCGGTAGGGTGCCGTGGCATCACAGCTCACAGCAACCTCAAACTCTTGGCTTCAAGTGATTCTCTTGCCTCAGCCTCACAAGATAGCTGGGACTACCACAATGCCTGGCTATTTTTAGAGACAGGGTCTCGCTCTTGTTTAGGCTGGGCTTGAAACCATGAGCTCAGGCAATCCACCCACCTTGGCTTCCCAGAGTGCTGGGATTACAGGCATGAGCCACAGGTCGGCCATCATTCCTGCTCTCTTTTCTGGTATCATAAAGCTACTCTTGGACATGCTTGTTATACAAAGCAGTTTTTTACACACCTGGACTTCCAAAGGTGGAACCTGTTACCCTTACATCTGGCATTCTGATCAGATCTGCTGTTAGTAATGTCTTGCCCTGAAAATGCTATCTAGTATGACATCATTCTCTCCTGAAAGGCACTTGTGCAGCTTCTGAAGCCAGAAGAAAAGTCTGCAATTTTCTTCTTCTCCTTTTGTGGAAAAAGTTATGCTAAATTTCACAATTTTTGCTGATTGCCTTACTTAAAAACAGCATCCAGTGTGTTTCTTATCGCAGCAATGCTGTCTGAATCTCCATGAACACATTATCCTTGGCAGCCCACCCCCTAAACCTTTCTAGACATTGGCTGCCTAGAGGCAGACAGCTGTCTGCTCTCTTTGCTCTGTGTCCTCAGCAACTCTGTAAAGCTCACCCATTCCATATGTGCTTGTTGAATAAATATGCACAGTTCATTCACTTGTCATTTAGTTGTCTGAAAATGTCAAGGCCCTGCCAGACAGGAGAGGAAATAAAGTCCTCAACACTGAGCCCAGAGGTCATTTCTCTGGTAGGGGTCCTTTCTAATTCAACCCAGGTTTTCCCATTCCGGGTTACTCTTTCGCTCTTTACTTTGCGTCAGCTTAGTCGTGAATTTTTTTTTTTTTTTT
>NW_003852462.1:547928-576438 GCF_000181295.1 Otolemur garnettii
CCTGTAATCCTAGGACTCTGGGAGGCCGAGGAGGGTGGATAGTTTGAGCTCCCAGGTTCGAAACCAGCCTGAGCAAAAAAGGAGACCCTAATTCTACTAAAAATAGAAACACTGGGGCAGGAGAATAGCTTAAGCCCAAGAGTTGGAGGTTGCTGTGAGCTGTAACTCCATGGTACTCTACCAAGAGTGACACAGTGAGACTCTGTCTCAAATAAATAAATAAATAGGAGCATGGCCATTTGGAATTTTTCTATGCCATAAGCAACCGGCCGGTTGCTTATTTCCTCTTATAAAATAAATAAATAAAATAAAATAACATGAACTTTAACCAGATAATTTTTTAAAAACCCATGAACTTTAACTTTGTTCTACCTTTCTTTTTCTGTCCTTTATTTTGTATCTGTTAATTTTCTCCCCTTCTTTCTTCTTTCCTTTTTAATTTTTTTTTTTTGAGACAGGGTCTTGCCCTGTCCTTCAGGATGGAGTGCAGTGGAGTCATCACAGCTTTCTGCAGCCTCCAACTCTTGGGCCCAAGTGATCCTCCTGCCTCAGCCTCCTGAGTAGCTATAGGCTGGCACCATCAGGCTAATTTTTTAATTTTTTGTAGAGCTGGGGGTCTCTGAATGTTCCTCAGCCTGGTCTGGAACTCCTGGGCCAAGCCACCCTCCTGTCTTGGCCTCCTAAGGTGCTGGCATTACAGGCATGAGCTACCATTTGAGTAGCACTGCCACTTTGTAGGATCCACCAGGATCCTCAGCTCTCTTCCTGTATCCTGAGCCAGAAACACAGAGGACCTTGCTAGCTCTGTGATCTGGGTGAGTGTTTTCCCTGCAGGCATTAACATTCCAAGGCACTGATAAAGCTGTTTGGGTTATTGCTTGTGTGAAAGAAAATAAAATCTTAAGCCTCCCTGCAGCAGCTGACTGATTGCACTCTTCTTGGCCAAGGAGATCCCTAAAACTGCTCAAGCAAGAGACATGCAACTTTTATTAAAATTACAGCCCAGGCTGTGGGCAGTGGCTTCCTCTGGGGGGCTGAGGCATGTGGATTGCTTGGGCTTCTGGGTTCCAGATCAGCCTAAGCAAGAGTAAGACCCCCATCTCTAAAAAACAGCTGTGTGTTGTGACGGGTGCCTGTAGTCCCAGCTACTTGGGAAGCTGAGGCAAGAGAATCTCTTAAGCCCAAGAGTTTGAAGTTGCTGTGAGCTGTGATGCCATGGTACTCTACCAGTGGCAATAAAGTGAGGCTGTATCTCAAAAAAATAAAATAAAATTACAACCCGATTTCTCAGTGAGGCATGTCCTATCAAGGGCTTAATTTGTTTATGTAAGAGACTATTTTGGGGCCAGTCACAGTGGCTCACACCTCCTACCACTCTGGGAGGCTGAGGCAGGGAGCTGACCTGAGCTCAGAAGTTCAAGACCAGCCTGAGCAAGAGGAAGACCCTATCTCTACTTAAAATAGAAAAAGTAGCTGAGTATTGTGGTTGGTGTGTCTAGTCCCAGCTACTTGAGAGGCTGGGGCAGGAGGATTTCTTGAGCCCAAGAGTTTGAGGTTGCTGTGAGCTATGATGATGCCATGGCACTCTCCCCAGGCAATAGAAGACTCTGTTTCAATAAAAGAAAAAAAGGCTATTTTTCTTTCTCCTTCTCTATTTTTTTTATGAGACAGAGTCTCACTTTATCACCCTCAGTAGAGTACTGTGGGGTCACAGCTCAAGGCAACCTCCAACTCACCGGGTTAAGCAATTCTCCTGCCTCAGCTTCCCAAGTAGCTGGGACTACAGGTGCCCGCCACAATGCCTTTTTTTGTTGTTGTTGTAGTTTGGCCAGGGCCGGGTTCGAACCTGCCACCTTCAGTATATGGGGGGCCCCCTACCCACTGAGCCACAGGCGTCGCCTTTTATAAGTCTTGTTTCCTGTGGGTCACAAGGCAGATGAAACTACTATGTGAAGCCTTCCCCTTCTGCCCAATCTTGGATTAGGCGGCGCAGGAAATGTGCTCCTTGGCTCGGCGCCTGTGGCTCAAGTGACTAAGACGTCAGCCACATACACCTAAGGTGGTGGGTTCGAATCCAGCCCGGCCCGCCAAACAACAATGATGGCTGCAACGGAAAAAAAAATAGCCAGGCGTTGTGGCGGGTACTTGTGGTCCCAGCAACTTGGGAGGTGGAGGCAGGAGACTCGCTTGAGCCCAGGAGTTGGAGGTTGCTGTGAGCTGTGATGCCTTGGCACTCTACCCAAGGCGACAGCTTGAGGCTCTGTCTCAAAAAAAAAAAAAAGAAAGAAAAGAAATGTGCTCCTTGATCACTGGTAATGTTTCATGGGGTACCATATGTTGCAAGTATTGCAGACCTATAATGGTTTGTACTTCGACTGTTTGGGGCCACAGACAGGCCCATATCTTCTCAGTTACAGCTGTTGGCAAAACCCAGTGTCACTTGCCTAAGCTGTGCTGAGGAGTTTTATGGTGCTCACTGGTCCCTGGACTTTCTGTGGGTGGCCAGCCCATTTTGCGGCTTTCAGACACTCTAGAATTTTCTGGATAGTCTTCTGTAGACGTGAGGTATCTGTGGTGGTTGGCAGAGTATTACCCACATAATGTCCCCACGATGCTAGGTATTGTCACTTAAAATGGCCAAGTCATTGCATAAATAAATACATAAATAAAATGTCCAGATTTCTGCCCAAGAAACCACAGCAGATAGTGGGGTTACATATGTACCCCAGGGTCAGCTCCTGGGGGAAGACAAACTTTAGACTCTGGGCCTACGGGTATGCTGCAGAGAGCATCTGCTAAGTCCTGGACAGTATGCCACGCGCCCAAAGTCCTTCTAATTCTGGAGACACAAATGGGGCAGGAGATGACTGGACTTTCCCTGGAAATGAGCTGTTATTTGCTACGTACAACAGGCTGCCGGGCCAGACGCAAAGTCCCCGCCTCTCGAGTTTCTTTATTTTTTTGGAGACAGACTCTCACTCTCTTGCCGTGGGTAGAGTGCCTTGGCATCACAGCTTACAGTAATCGCAAACTCCTGGGCTCAAGACATCATCACCTTGTCTCAGCTCCCCCAGTAGCTGGGACTACAGGCGCCACCACACCTGGCTAGTTTTACTGTTTTCTAGAAGAGACCTGTCTAGCTCTTGCTCAAGCTGGTGTCGAACTTGTGAGCTCAAGATATCCACCGGCCTCGGCCTCCCAGAGTGCTAGAATTACACGGCGAGCCACTGCGCTCGGTTACCCAGAAGCATTTGTTTATGCGGCCGGAGGCGGGGCGCGGACAGCTGTCCAAGAGGGCTGCTTGCCTCTGGTCGCAGGAAGCTACGAGAGCTCCCCGAAGTTTGACGTCACAGGCGGAGTCACAGTCTCCACCACCACGAGACGCGCCCTCGGAACTGCAAGCGCCCAGTACTCAACTGCGCAACACCAGGCGGAGAGCCGGCGCCTGCCCCTGACGCACTTCCGATAATAGCCACGTCCCAAGCGCAAGGGAGTGGCTGCAGCGACCGAGCCCAAACGGGTTGGGCCTCCGGTCCTTCTCCAGGTGCTGTCGCAGGGTGAGGCGGCCTCCCGAGTGACATTGCGTGCGGGAGTGGAACCTGCCCCCCGAGTCTTGCGTGCTTTACTTGAAACTTGCTCCCCGTTAGAACGCGAGCGCACCCCCAGTCCTCGCGCCACACGCAGCACCTCCCCGCGCCGGAGGGCTGAAGCCTGCGTGCAGTGGCCCCTGTCGCGAGGCCTCCTGGGAGCTACTTCTGCGCGCCCCTGCGTCTCTGGACCACAAATCCCGGCAGGCTCCGTGCGGTCCCGGGGGCGCGGGAGCGCGCGCCGTGACAGGCTGACGGACGGGCTGGCCGCGGGCCTCGGCGCTCTTCGGGCCCCGCCCCCGGGCCGAGCGGCCGGGACGGAAACTTGCCGGCAAGTGGAGGGTCTGCGGCGCCTGTGTTCTTCCCGATCCGGGCTCCGAGTGAGCGGGGTGGCCGCGGGGCAGGCTCGGGGCTCCTGGATTCTCGCCTAGGGGCCGGCTGCTGGTGCCCGCGCGCGCCCTGAGTCTCGCAGGGGGCTGCGGCCCTGACGGGTGCAAGCCGCGGCCGCTGGGGCCCGGGGGCCAGGCAGCGGGGTGGGCGGCCCGCGGGGCTTATGCGAGTGTTCACGCCGCCGCAGGCTGTAGCGCTCAGAGCCGGCGCCAGACGGAGCTCAGCGAGGCAGGAGGCAGAGGCCGGAGAGTCGCGGGCGGGCGGGCGACTACTGCACGGACGGACAGGTGAGCTTACGACCTGCTGGTGGCCTGCTGGGTTGCGTTCGGCGCTGCACCCTGTGGATTCGTTCCGACCCGCATCCAAGGGCTGGCGTTTGCGTTGGAACCTGAATGTGGGTGGGCAGGAGGAGTGACAAATAATCTTGCTTCTCTTCTTCTGAGTTCAGAGTCTATCTGGGAAGCAGAGGTGCTAGGCAGGTTGCTGGTGGGCACGCGGGCCTGGGGACAGGACGGCCCAGCGCAGGGGCCTTGACCAGTCTAGCCCTCCCTAGGAGATTCACTTTTCTCCCGCTCCACTCTGCCCTGTTGCTGTGGATGTGACAAATATCTGAATGTCGCTCTGCTGCTCAAGGTCAGCTTAGGGCAGTGGGCTGGTGTGAGTGACACTGCAGTCTGCTGGATGCCTGAGGGTGTCTGCCTGGATGGCCAAGGTTTGAGGTGATGACAGCTTCATGGGGCTTCCCCCAAGTTTGGTTTCTTGGCCTCTGTCTCAGGGCTTCACCTCATTTCGCAGTGGCCCTGACCTTCTGGGAGCCCAGGACGTCCACTTGCATCTTAGCCAGGTCTGCCATGTGGACGTGACCTGTCATTCACCAGTTTTTGCCAGTTGATTTTGCCACACACAATGTCATTTCAGCACTGTCACTAGGAATAGCCAGAAGTGCAAGGCAAAGGGAGCCTTGTCACCTGTGCTACCTCAGTCTTCCGTAATTTTATGCTTCTGAATAAAGACCATTTACTACTTTCTTGGCTAAATATGATTTGGTTTTTGCGGCTTTTTAAAGTACCCATAAATAGGAGAACACCTTACTCCCATACTGTCTAGATTTATGGTTCAGAAATACTTGTTCCCCCAAGAGCTCGAGTTTTTTTATGAAAAGCGAATGTGGTAACCGAGAGAACAGTCCCAGTGACTACTTGTGTGGTTAAGATGGTAAATGCTAAATGTGTAAAACTGCCTTTTAAAAACCACTTTTCTCCAGACTGGTTTGCTGGCTGCCTGTTTGGTTTGCCGTGTTCAATGTTGGCAATGGCTTCTAGTTGCCAACAGAAAAATTTGGTGGCCCAGTGAATTTGTGACCCAGGAAGTAGCAACTAAATGCCTGGGATGTCAACTCGAGGCTGGTGTGTACTCTGAGGTGAGTTCTGATTTTGCTAAAGCATATTTGTTGCCCAAATCTTCCTGCTCTGACTCAACGAGGGAGTCATAGCCTCTGCTGGGGTTCACTTGCCAGCCAGGGGCACGACCGGTAAGCTCTGGTAAACAAATAAAGGTAGGTAATTTTCACTGCAATGGTGGCATGCGTGAGCATGTGTTTTGTGGCAGTGTTCAGTGTCTGATTGTGAAGTCTTGGGTGTGTACTTACAGTAGGGATAGCAGGGAATGGATTGGCAACTGCTTCTGTGGGATTGAAAGTAGAGCCACGTGTATGGGGTTGTGGGGGTGCTGCTCTCCCTGGAGCCCCTCCATGCACATCAGGTTCCAACTCCTGCGTGGCCGTAGGATGTCTCTGACTTTGGTATTTCTGGGATGCCTGGGCCTGGGCCAGCTGGGGATGTTTGCACTGTCCACTGCAGCCTCCTGTGCAGGGTACTCATAGAGTACCTCTGCCTAGAGCCTTTTGGGGTGAGGACAGGAAGGTAGGAGTGGGCAGCTTGGAGGCCTCCTGCTCTCCAGAAGGGGTGGGTACAGGAGAGTCATCAGGAGGCTTGGTAGGTCCTGGGAGGAGGCAGGGCCCATGGGGGAACATCTGTCCCTGGGACAGGATCCTCCGACCCTTGTCAGGTATTCCTCACCTGGGGTGCCTCTTGGCCTGTATTCACTTGAAGCCTGGAGGGTGGCCTTTTTGGGTGCAGAGTGCAGTCCAGGCATCCATGCCACCCCTGGACTTGCTCAGAGGATGATATGGGATACAGCAGTTTGTGGTCTGCCATCCTCAGGCCTGTAGCCGGTGCCTTCGAGGGGCCAGTTTTACCCACATCTCACCCTGGGCATGGAAGTGCCTGATCTCATGGTCAGGGAAGCCCAAAGGATGAGCCCTTTTGCCTACAAGCTTCATTCTGGGATGGTCAGGCTACCTGTGAGATCCCATAGTCCCTAAGCCTTTTGAGGATGGTGGGACCCTGTCTCCCTGTGATGGAGATCTCCCAGAGACAGGGGAGCACATGCTAGGTCTGGCTGCAGGTGCCTAGGTGCCCAGGTCACCTCGGTGCCTCCCTGCTCCTATGCCTGGGCCACTCCAGGCTCACCACCCCTGCCCTCTATACCCTGGAGGGGAAAGGTAGTGAGCCCGAAGGCTGAAGGTGCCAGGAGCCTGAGGGCAGGTGCTGGGCCTGGAAAGACAGTGATAAAGACCAGGCAGGGAGGGCAGGGTGCGTTGAGTGGAGGGAAGTGACAGAGGGAGTCGTAGACAGACCCAAAAATCCCCAAAGATGAGGTCCTGCAGAGGAGGCATTATGGAGGCTGCCAGGCTGGCACTACCAGGCTGTAAACCTCTGTGTAAACCCCACAGCCCAGTGCTTGGGGGGAATGGTGGAATGGGCAGATGCACTGAGCTCCTTATCTGGGCTCCTTTAGCACTTTGCTCTTGTTGGGGCCTCCTGAGCAGCATAAGTGGTGGGGGAAGGAAGCCTCCTTGCACCTCCCTGCAACCTGCCCTGTCTCCACCCTGGGCATGGAAATGATCACCTCCCTGGTGAGCCCCTGGGAGCAACCACCTTTGGGAGGGTGGCAGTTTGCCAGCTGGGCTAGAGAACTGTCTAGCTGTGCTGAAGCCCCAAGTACCATTGCAAAGGGGTATTGGTCAGAGGCAACTCTGGCACAGGCTGACTCCTCTGGTAACCTCCCCTGCCACTCTGGAGTGGTGGCCAGCTAAAACTTGGTCCTGATTTCTCAAAGACCCTGCTGAGTACCTCCTACCTAGATGTCTTTTGTCTCTGCCTCTTCCCCTGAAAGCAGGGCTGGGCACAGGCCATGCTTGCTGTCATGCTTGGGGCCTCACCATGTTTTGCTGGGAAAGGTTCAGTGGCATGTGGCCAGTGAACTGTAGGGCCCCAGGTTGGGTGGGTGTGATGACTGGCCTGGGCAGGGCTGGCTCCAGCTGGGGACTGGGGTCAGGGATGGGGGATGCCACCTTGGCTGCAGAATGACCACAGTACTGGCTTGTGGCACTTGGGATTTTTCCTGCTCAAAGTCTTTCATCAGTTCTGGGCCACTTTCAGGGGTTGGCACGTGGGGTGTCTCCTGCTAGCACATACCTCCAGTAGGGGTCTGTGACTGCCTGTAATGAGCTCTGCTCTGGCTAAACAGGAGTGTCTGGTGGGGAGAAGGCCTCAGCTCAATGTGTTCCCCTGGCTGAGACCAGTTCTGGCAGCTCTGGGCAGGGAGGAGGGTGTGTGTGGATGTGGCAGAGCTTGGTAGCCTGCCAGGGTGGGGTCTGCACCCCTATGGAGCAGTGCCACTGCAGGCCACTGTGTCAGCTTCTCCTGCCTGCATCCTGTGTGCAGGGAGGTTCCTGTGCAGAGGAGGCTAGGAATGGGGAGGCTTAGCCTGGGGGCACCTGCACTTTCCTGGGAGCTTCATGGCATGGCAGAAGCTGAAACCATGGCAGGAGTGCGAGAGCAGGAGGTCTGTGTGGCTTGTCCTCCAGCCAGTGATTCTGCAGATCAGGCAGTGGGAAGCTGCTTGCCCAGCCAAGGGAAGGAAGGGTGACCTCCCCCTGACAGCTGCAGTGGGCATGGGAGGATCTCCAGAGCAGAGTCAAGGGCAATCAGGCTGGGTGGCCAAAGGGACTGTCCATGCAGATGTGCTGCTACCACTGTGTGCTCAGGATGACACACCAGCACCAGGCCTCCAGGAGCACAAAGTCGGTGTTTTGACAGGTGGTAATGGCTGGGCCAGGTTGGGCCTGTGGGAGGTGGGGTTTGTTGGTTGTCACAGGAGCCAAGCATGAGCTCTCTCTGCTGTTTTCGATTCACTCAGCCAGTCAGTAAACATCAAAGTTTATGGGGGCTGGACTTGGATAAGACTCCCAGTGGATGTACTTAGGGGTGTCCTTGGAGACCCTGACCTGATGGGCTTACTGCGCTGTCAAGGGGAATTATGCTACAGGGGTCGTGGGGAGGGTCACCCCTGGTCCTGTGTGGCCTAAAAGGCAGGGAGTAGCTGCTCTGGTTGATGCCACTGCCAGCGCTTGTGGCAGCTGATGAAGTGGAGGACTATGTGCAGGTGGCTGCAAGAAGATATCCTCCCTGGATACCATGGTGCTGTTCACAGGACCCTCTCCTTGCCTGGGGCTTGCTGGCACCGAAGAGCCTTGGGAGCTTGCCACTGTCCTTGCTACAGGAATCTCGCAGTCGCTGCTCTGGGCTTGGCCCTGTCCTGTGGAAGGAGAGAAAGCCCTGTGCTGGAGCCTGGCATAGCCTCAGGCCTCAGTGCCCTATTTTAGGGGGGTCCAGAGGCCACAGGTGAGGGACCGTGTAGCATGGCAGGTAAGGCTGCTGGTCTAATGAGGGTTTCTTCAAAGGAGCAGAACCCTGCTGTCTGGTGCAGGCTCTTAGGCAAGGCAGGCTTGTGTTTTCAGAACACCCTGTTTCTATGGAAGCCTAGTGGTCCTGGCCAGGCTGGCTGAGAAGTTCATGCCCCTGACAATCGGAGGGGGTCAAGTATTCCAATACTTAATGTGGGGCATGGGTCTGGAACCCAGCTCTGCAGGCAGATCCCCAGGCTGAACACAGGCTTGAGTTGGGCTTTGGTCTGGGGACAAACTGTGGAGCTTGAGCCCTTGTCATTGGCTGTAGCCACTCAGCCCTGGAGCTAGAGCAGGAATAGGGGGCACAGCCAGGCTGCTTCCTGTCCTCGATGTCTACTCACATCCTTGCCTAGGCTTGGGTGTCTCTTGAACTGGCCCTGGATGCTAGGTGTTGGGCTGGGGTGGAGCAGGGCCCATGGGGGAGGTATGGTTCCCAGGGCTGGCCTCAGTGTCCTGAGACGAACAGCCATAGGACCCTAGCTGGAGCTGGCAAGACTTTGGCCGGCTGGTAGTCCCCTCCCACCCTCAGTTGCACCCTAGCCAGCCTCAGACCTTCCCTCTGGCCTCTGGCTGAGTGTGATTTCTGGAATTAGGCTGCTTTGGCTTTGCCCCTGGACTGCCTCCTTCCCCAGCTATGGGATCCTTATGGTTAATGGGTTAATGGGAGCCAGAGTGGAGGCAGTCCACTTCCCAACATGAATATTACGGATTTTTTTTTTTTTTTGAGACAGAGTCTCACTATGTCACCCTCGGTAGAGTATCACGGCATCACAGCTCACAGCAACCTCAAACTCATGGGCTTAAGTGATTCTCTTGCCTCAGCCTCCCAAGTAGCTGGGACTATAGGCACCTGCCACAGTGCCCGCTATTTGTTTTGTTGTTGTAGTTGTCATTGTTGTTGAGCTGGCCTGAGCCGTGTTCGAACCTGCCAGCCTTAGTGTATGTAGCTGTAACCACTGTACTATGGGTGCTGAGCCTGTTTTTCTTTCTTTTTTTTTTTTTATTTGTTTGTTTTTTGAGATAGTCTCAAGCTGTTACCCTGGGTAGAGTACTGTGGCATCACAGCTCACAGCAACCTCAAACTCTTGGGCTTAAGCGATCCTTTGCCTCAGCCTTCCAAGTAGCTGACTACAGGCACCAGTCACAACGCCTGCTATTTTTAGAGATGAGGTCTCACTCTGGCTTAGGCTGGTCTCAAACTTGCAAACTCAGGCGATCTGCCTGCCTTGGCCTCCCAAGTGCTGGGATTAAAGGGTGAGCCACGGGCCCAGCCTCCTGAGTGCTGGGATCACTGGGGTGAGCCACTGGCCCAGCTTCCCATAGTGTTGGGGTTATAGGGTGTGTCACTGGCCTGGCCTCCCAAGTGCTGGGATTATAGGCATGAGCCACCATGCCTACCTGGCACCCTGGATCTTGAGGCCTTGAATTTGCTCGTCTCTTTGCAATCTTGTAAATGGAATCACCCAGTGCTGTTTTGCCCTCGGCTGCTTCCCTTGGTGTCCATTGGTGATCAGCTTTGCTCTGCTGCCACTCAGACCGAGGGGTTCATGCTCCACGAGTGTTAAGCCCTTGCAGGACCCAGCTCACTCTGGAGGACAAAGTAGGTGCTTCTGTAAACTGTACACCACTTCTGTTGCCACACTGGGGGTGGCTGGGCTACTTCCCTGCAGTGCTGTGACCTTGGCTGTGCTGCCCCCAGTGTCCCATCTGCGACACTTTGTGACCAGACACTGTGTGTTAGCTGTCCAGGGGCCCATTCTGGTGCTTGTGCTTTTTTATTGGGTGGTCTGATTTTTTCAGATCCTGCTGGAGTTCTCTGCACACTCTGGATATGCACTCCCTCTGGGGACGTGGGTATTTCGACATCTTACATGCTGCCACCGGGTTGGTTGCTTATCATGTCTTGGGGAGCAGTGGCTCTTAGTTTAATTAAGTGCTACATATCGATGGGGTGCACAAAGAAATAGTCTGTTTTCTTCTGGAAGCTTTATTGCCTCACCTTCCATGTTGATATCTACAATTCAAACCCATAAGTTTCTATTTTTTTTTTTTTTTGAGACAGACCCATTAGTTTCTAAACAAATTAATGTTGGTGACTCACTGTACTGCCCACCCAGTATGGAACCCACCAGCACAGTTGGGTGCTGGGGACCTCTGTCAGGTCTGATTGCTGAGCCCTTGGGCCAGATTGTGGTGGCTCCCGACCTTGGTTTCCACATTCCCTCTGGGCTGGCCTTGGGTCTCTAGGAGCATGCTCATTATCTCCCAGTCCCTGGGCACTTGTACCTGTCCTCCTGCCCACCCCCAGCCTCATTCCTCCTGGACCCACACGTCTTTTCCTGTGGCCTGCAGATGGCCTGAGGGTGCCCTTTGCTTTCAGGTACCTGAGCAGCACTGCCCACCATGGACCCAGACCCCCAGGCTGGTGTGCAGGTGGGCATGCGTGTGGTACGCGGCGTGGACTGGAAGTGGGGCCAACAGGATGGCGGTGAGGGCAGCGTGGGCACAGTGGTGGAGCTCGGCCGCCATGGCAGCCCTTCAACTCCTGACCGCACAGTTGTCGTGCAGTGGGACCAGGGCACCCGCACCAACTACCGTGCTGGCTACCAGGGCGCGCATGACCTGTTGCTCTATGACAACGCCCAGATTGGTGCGCAGCCTCAGGGGCTGGTGGGTGAGCGGGTCCCAGGCTATGGGAGCTGGGGCAGCTATTCCCTCACTTGAGCCATTTCACAGGTGTCCGCCACCCCAACATCATCTGTGACTGCTGCAAGAAGCATGGGCTACGGGGCATGCGCTGGAAGTGCCGTGTCTGCCCTGACTACGACCTGTGCACTCAGTGCTACATGCAGGCCAGGCATGACCTTGCCCACGCCTTTGAGCGCTACGAGACTGCCCACTCACGCCCGTGAGTCCCTGCTGCCCCACAACAGCCTGCTGGGGCCCTGGCTATGCTGGGTCCTCCCTGGCTGATGTTTAGGGCCTTATGACAGGTGCCTGGACACCCACCCAGGCCTTGCCCTTGGAGGACTAGAGCTACCTTCTCCCTTCCCTGAGCCATTCCCTTGCAGGATGGCCAGAGCCTTGGGCACTCCAGGGCACTGAAGCCAGTCCCCACCTCACCCCACCCCAGGAGCCAGCAGTATCTACCTGGAAGGTCTATAGAGAGCTTGGTGACAAGGTCTTTTCTGTCCTAGCACCACCCCTAGAGCACTGAGGGGCCTGTGTGTGGTTAGGCAGGAGTGGCCAGTTGAGGCCTCTGGCAGGACAGCCCAAGCTTGGAGCCAGCCCTAGGCATGGCCGGGCAGGCACTCCTGGCCAGGCTGGGGGCAGCTGTGCTGTGGGGAGGGGGGTTGGGCCCAGGGAGTCTCCATGGGGCTAAGCCAGGCACGCAGACATGCTGTGCCTTATCCCGTTTGCTGTCATGCTTATTTCCTTGTCCTTCCCTGCATGTGGAGGGAAGTGTGTGTCAGATCCCAGCTAACTGCAGGAAGCCTGGGAGTGGGCCAGCTGTGTGGTGCTGCTGGCTACACCTGCCCTCCTTGCTCCTCCCTTCCCTACATCCTGAGCCCTTCTCTCTGCCAGACTGTGCCCCAGCTCACTGGGAGGCAGTGGGCACAAAGTGACTGCCCTCAGAGGACCTGCTGGGAGAATGCCCTCCAGCCCTGTCAGGGAAGTCCCCTGGGGAGTGTGCTTAGCAGGCCCACCTCAGGGGCCTCTGTGGTTCTCATGAAACCTCTTCCGAGCCTGGTGGGCACTGGCCTGCTGGGCCAGCCATTCCAAGGAAGACCTGGGACCCCCATCCTGCAGCCCCAGTGGTATGATTGGGAGCTGGGGGTGGAGCAGCTTATGCAGTGCTGCTCAGTGGCTTGGGACCCACTGTCTTGCAGTGTCACACTGAGTCCCCGCCAGGGCCTCCCAAGGATCCCACTGAGGGGCATCTTCCAAGGGGCAAAGGTGGTGCGGGGCCCCGACTGGGAGTGGGGCTCACAGGATGGTGAGTTGGGGGTATAGGGAACAGGGGGGCGAGGCTATACTGTGCTATGGGTCAGCCTCTAGGCACAGCCCTTAGCCTGCTGCTGGGGACTCTCTCCCTAGGAGGGGAAGGGAAGCCAGGTCGAGTAGCAGACATCCGTGGCTGGGATGTGGAGACAGGCCGGAGTGTGGCCAGTGTAACATGGGCTGATGGTACCACCAATGTGTACCGTGTGGGCCACAAGGGCAAGGTGGACCTCAAGTGTGTGGCTGAGGCAGCAGGCGGCTTCTACTACAAGGAGCATCTTCCCAGGCTTGGTATGAGGCTGGGACCCAGTCGCCCTCCCTGGCTGGGCAGAGGCTGCCTGGCAAGTCCTTGGAGGGAAGGGGCGGCTGCCTGAGGCCTGCCTGCCTCCCCCAGGTAAGCCAGCAGAGCTGCAGCGCAGGGTGAGTGCAGATGGCCAGCCCTTCCAGCATGGGGACAAGGTCAAGTGTCTACTGGACACAGACATCCTGAGGGAGATGCAGGAGGGCCACGGTGGTTGGAACCCCAGGATGGCAGAGGTGAGCCGCCCCGCCTGCCAAGCCCCTGTGTCCTCCCTCCTAAGTCTTCCAGACCCCAGCCCTCCTCCTCCCCTGGAGTCCAGCCTAACCCAGCCATAGCCTCCGTGACCCGCCACAGTTTATCGGACAGACGGGCACCGTGCACCGTATCACAGACCGAGGGGACGTGCGCGTGCAGTTCAACCATGAGACCCGCTGGACCTTCCATCCTGGGGCTCTCACTAAGGTGCATGGGGGGCTGGGCTGAGCCCCACATATTCACTTCTGCAATCCCTCCATGTATTTCCTAGCATCAGGAGTACTCAGGCAGGACTGAGTGCCAGCTCCCCAGCCCTGAAGGAAAGGGAGGCCTGGCAGGGGGAAGTGGGGTCCAGGAACTGGCAGGCCAGGGCTACCTCCCATCCTGAGGACCAAAGGGGTCCAGGACAGCACTGTGTGTGAAAATGAGGCCATGTGGAGCAGGAAGGAGTGATCATGAGAATAGGGCTCAGGGCAGTGGGTCCTTTGGGAGACATGATGGTGCAGGTGGGGTGGGGTTCTGGGAGGGACAGGTCTGGGTTAGTGGTGTAGAAGAGTCAGCTCAGCTTTGTATCAGGCTTCCAGGATACCTGAGCCTTTGAGGAGAGTGCACAGGGCGTCACAGAACAGGTTTGGAGAACAAGTTCTCTGCAGATCAGGGTCCAGATATAGGGGCACAGATTGAGAGGGAGCCCCACCCCACACCTGGCCATGCTGCCTTCTGCCCTTCTGGGTTCAGCCTCCCCAGGGGTGGGTGCCTCAGCCTTCACACCTCCCTGGAGCTGGCTTGTTTGTGTTCTGAACATGGCCTTCCAACTTCCTCCCTGATGGTCACCCCCGTGGCTCTGGGCCCCCCAGGGCTGCCTTGTCACCTGTAGCCCTCATCCAGCCATACCTGATTGTGTTGGGGGTGAGGGACAGCCTGTGGAGTTTGGTGGGTCACCCCCAAGTGCCTGTGACCCTGGGCAGCCACACAGGGCTGAGGGGAACCCTCCTCATGTATCTTTCTGTTGCTCAGCACAACTCCTTCTGGGTGGGCGATGTGGTCCGGGTCATTGATGATCTGGATGCCGTGAAGAGACTGCAGGCTGGGCATGGCGAGTGGACAGACGACATGGCCCCTGTGAGTGCCCTGCCCCTGCCACCCCCTTCTACTTGTGGCCTGCTGTGACCCCACCTCTCCTCCTCAGGCCTTGGGCCATGTTGGCAAAGTGGTGAAAGTGTTTGGAGATGGGAACCTACGAGTGGCAGTTGGTGGTCAGCGGTGGACCTTCAGCCCCTCCTGCCTGGTAGCCTACCGGCCTGAGGAGAACGCCAATCTGGATGTGGCAGAGCGTGCCAGGGAGAACAAAAGTGGGGCACCAGCCCAGGTGGCCAGTGGGTGGTGGGGCTGCCCCTGGCCCACACTGACCTCAGCCATATCCCCAGGCTCACTGAGCATGGCTTTGGACAAACTGCGGGCCCAGAAGAGTGACCCAGAGCACCCAGGGAGGCTGGTGGTGGAAGTGGCTCTGGGCAATGTGGCCCGAGCTCTGGACTTGCTGCAGAGGCATCCACAACAGGTGTGTCTCCTGCATAGCTTCCTCGCCATGAGAGTGAGGGCTGAGAGCCAGGAACTGACCTGCTGGTTTTCATGGCAGGTGGACAACAAGAACCAGGGGAGGACAGCCCTGCAGGTGGCTGCCTACCTGGGCCAGGTGGAGCTGGTGCGGCTGCTGCTGCAGGCGAGGGCAGGTGTGGACCTGCCAGATGAGGAGGGCAACACAGCGCTGCACTATGCGGCCTTGGGGTGAGGATGGGGAAAGCTGGAGTGCCTGAGCCCCAGGGTCCTGCCCTGGGTGCAGCATCTCTTCCCCTCCTGTGCTCTCCCATCAGGAACCAGCCTGAGGCTGCCCGGGTGCTCTTGAGTGCCAGGTGCGGGGCAGACGCCCTCAACAGCACCCGGAGCACAGCACTGCATGTGGCAGTGCAGAGGGGCTTCCTGGAGGTGGTGAGGATCCTGTGTGAACATGGTTGTGATGTCAACCTGCCTGTAAGTGCTGGTCCCTGGGTGTCCTGCCCTTAACTCTGAGGTTAAGGAGGCAGCTTGACCCCAGACAAAGTAACCACCAGGTGACCACTGCCTCCCCACCAACAGGATGCCCATGCCGACACACCCCTGCACTCTGCCATCTCAGCAGGAGCTGGTGCCAGTGGCATTGTTGAGGTTCTCACCGAGGTGCCTGGAATTGATGTCACTGCCACCAACAGCCAGGGTTTCACACTGCTGCACCACGCATCCCTCAAGGGCCATGCACTGTGAGTGTGGGCAGGCACACAATGGGCAGCCAGCCTCCTACCAGTGGCTGGGACACCTGGGGACAGCCCCAGGCCCTAAGCAGATCTCCCCGCTCTCACAGAGCTGTCAGGAAGATTCTGGCACGGGCACGGCAGCTGGTGGACGCCAAGAAGGAGGATGGGTTCACAGCACTACACTTGGCTGCCCTCAACAACCACTGTGAGGTGGCCCAGATCCTGATCCGGGAGGTGCGGCCAGGGTCCAGGCCTACACAGGGACTGGGGAGGTGAGGGCCCACAGGGATATCCATGCTGAGCCTGTGCCCACCCCCTAGGGCCGCTGTGATGTGAACGTGCGCAATAGGAAGCTCCAGTCCCCGCTGCATCTGGCCGTGCAGCAGGGCCATGTGGGGCTGGTGCTGCTGCTGGTGGATGCAGGCTGCAGTGTCAACACTGAGGACGAAGAAGGGGACACAGCTCTGCACGTGGCCCTGCAGCGTCATCAGATGCTGCCTCTAGTGGCTGATGGGGCCGGGGGGGACCCAGGGACTTTGCAGCTGCTGTCCAGGGTGAGAATGCATGGAGCTGGGTGCTAGAGGGGTCACCATGGTGCCTGGTTGCAGCCTTCAGGCACAGTGATGGCCCAGGGAGCCTGTTTCTGGGGGCAGGCAACTTAGGGGATGTGCTGAGGGGGGGGTGTTCCACATGACCCTGTCACCTGATACTCTGAACAATGGAGTGGTGTCTACTGTGGGCTGGGCAGGCGAGTGAGTCTCAGAGGCCTCTCAGAGGGGCGGCCAGGCCCAGGCTGGGGCTGCCCCGGGGCCTCTCTGGCCTGCTCTTGTACACCCTCAAAGCCCCTGTCCTGCCGCCCAGCTACAGGCCTCTGGCCTCCCAGGGGGCGCCGAGCTGACGGTGGGCGCAGCCGTCGCCCGCTTCCTGGCGCAAGAGGGTGCCGACGTGAGTTACGCCAACCATCGTGGCCGGAGCCCAATGGACCTGGCCGAGGGCCGCCTGCTAAAGGCCCTGCAGGGCTGTGCCCAGCGCTTCCGGTGAGCTCTGCGCGGCGGGGGTGGGCGCGGGTCCGTATCGCTGGGCCCTTTCAAGCCGCCGCCTCCAACTGCAGGGAGCGGCATGCAGGCGGCAGCGTGGCCTCAGGCCCCGCGCAGAGGCTCGGCACTCCGAACACCGTGACAAACCTGCACGTGGCTGCCGCGGGGCTCGAGGCTGCGGAATGCCTGGTGTGCTCGGAGCTGGCCCTGCTGGTGCTCTTCGCGCCGTGCCAGCACCGCACGGTGTGCGAGGGTGAGTGGAAGCGAGCAGCGCGGGGCGCCCGTGGGCCGCGGGGACGTGGCGCAGCCCTGCCCAACCACGCGCCCCGCCCCACCCCGCAGAGTGCGCGCGCAGGATGAAGAAGTGCATCAGGTGTCAGATTGTCATCAGCAAGAAGCTGCGTCCAGGTGGGTGTTTCCGGCCCGCTACTCTCACCTGACCCCCGCTCGCTGCTCACGCCCCGGCCCCCTCCCCGCAGATGGCTCGGAGGTCGTGAGTGCCTCGCCCGCGCCCGGTCCGCCGCGGCAGCTGGTGGAGGAGTTGCAGAGCCGCTACCGACAGATGGAGGAGCGCATCACCTGCCCAATCTGCATAGACAGCCACATCCGCCTCGTGTTCCAATGCGGCCACGGCGCGTGCGCACCTTGTGGCGCCGCGCTCAGCGCCTGCCCCATCTGCCGCCAGCCCATCCGCGACCGCATCCAGATCTTCGTATGAGCCCGCAACATCCCCCCGCCCCCTCCGGAGCCACGTCCTGGAAAGACCTTCGCAAAACCCCTACCCTGTATTTTATAAAAAGATTCTCAGATCTTTCCTCCTGCTGCCTGTCTGGGGGCCGGGCGGGACCTTGGGGTCCTCCTGCCCGGGACAGATGGGGGAGCCTCAGCCCGCTCCTGCCCATCTCAAGGGTCCAAGCTCTCGCCAACAGTTTGGTCTCTGGGCCAAAAATATCCTCTAGGCGTGGGCACGGATCATTCTTCGTGATCCAGGCTACAGTCAGACAAGGAAGGGGGCCTGCACTGTCCTCTTCTAGGGCCCCCTCCTTCGCGGGGCCTTTCAGTGTCCCCTGCTTTCTCTGTCCTGGGGGCGGGCTGTGGAGCCTGCCCAGAAGGGAGTGGGTGGGGGCCCAGGCAGTGTCCGCGGTGAGTGTGGGCGGAAGGGACGTGGGCCCAAGGAAGAGGCAGGCCCAGCAGGAGGGGCCGGTTTTTGGGAACAAATATTAGCCAGGAAGAGGGGGGGTGCTGCTTTTGGCTGGACCCGGCGGCCGGGCGCTTTCCAAGAACCACCCGCCCTGCTCCTGCCAACTTGTGGCAGCCGGCCAGTTGCTTGGCACTGACCCCACTGGTGAGGCTGCAGCTGCCACTGTCATCCTGAGCCCAAGGCTGGCACAGAGAAGGGGAGCGACCGGACATGAGTCTGGTTTGCCCCCCAGCCCCTGGCCCACACCCCATAGTCTGCAACACTGGGCCATTAGTCCCTAAACCTCAGCTCACAGGCCAGAGGTGCCCTCTCCAACTTTGTGCCTGGACTGCCCGTCCAGTCTCCCAGCCTCAGTGCCTCCACCCTGGCCAGGACCATCCTAGCCCTCTGCCCACACCTGTCAACTTCCAGAACTCCTTTGCCTCTCTGGTGCCCAATCTGGGATTCTAAGTCTCTCTACCGTCAGTCCCTCCTGTGCAGCCCCCTGCAAAGTTCCTCCACTGCCAAGGCCAAGGGTCCTCAAGCTT
This sequence comes from Otolemur garnettii, assembly GCF_000181295.1. Taxonomy (NCBI): domain Eukaryota; kingdom Metazoa; phylum Chordata; class Mammalia; order Primates; family Galagidae; genus Otolemur; species Otolemur garnettii. The sequence continues at coordinate 566,333 of NW_003852462.1, forward strand.
TTTAAATAGGGGGCCAGTTCACTGTCCCTCAGACTGTTGGAGGGCCGGATTGCGGGCCCCAGGACGAGTCGGCTGGTAAGCAAGACAAGCAGCGCCCGGCCGCAAAAACACCTGGCGGGCCAGATAAATGTCCTCGGCAGGCCGCATGTGGCCTGCGGGCCGTAGTTTGAGGATGCCTGTCAAGGCCTACCCCTCCAGCCTCTTCCTAGCCCTAGTGGGACCCCTCAAGTCCCCATCCTCCTGTATCCAACCTTGCCTCTCTGCAAACCCTTCTCCACTTCCCCCTTAGTTCTCCCATATCCATACTCACTGCCACGTCCCCTTCCTGCCGCGTCCCTCCTCTCTCTCAGGGACACTGTCAGGCCAGTGCTGGAGGAGACAGAGACTCCACTCACTTGGGGTTCAGAGTTTTGGGAGAATTCTGTTTAGGATAAAAGCCACTGGGTTGTTCAGCTCCCAGGCAGCTTGGGAGCCCCTACTGACTACCCTTCCAGAAGCCTGTGCCCCTAGAGCCTGCCCTCCTGGCTGCCTGAGGCCCTCTTCATCTGCAACTCCCAGGGACCCCGCCTAGCAGGCTATGCCCAGGCCACTGCCACCGACCCACAGACCTGCCAGCATCTCCATGGCCCTGGCTGAGGCTGTGGGCTGCTCCCCACAGAAGTCCGCCAGCTGGTTGCCTTCAGGGGCCGCTGCTCCGCCCCCTCCCCACCCCTGGGGCTGTAATCTGAGCCGCCCGTTGCTGCCTCCCTTCCCGATCCTTGGCTGCGGTGAAGAGGGCTTCTCGGCCCAGGTCCCCCAGCTGCACTGCCCCATGCGGCCCTGAGCCCAACAGCGAGTCCACTATGGGTTGTGGGGCCTGTGTCCCCTCAGAGGCCACAGGGGTTGGCATCCAGGGCCGTCGGCTGGGAGCCGTGCTGGGTGCCCTGTGTGTTCTCCCCATGCTCGTGCTGCTGGCCTGGCTGGGGGTCCCGGTGATGCTGGCCTGGAGGGCAGGGCAGGTGAGCACTGGGCAGGGAGGCCAGGTGCATGTCTGTGGGTCTCTGGGCCCCCATAATATGTCCGTGCTGTGCAGGGTGGGGTGTCTGTGGGTCCGGATGTGAGTCTTTAGGTCAGAGGGACTGAGCGGCCGAGTGTCCAGCAGTTGGGAGAGGTGGGAGGCAGCACATCCGATATCCAGCTCCTCGAACTCCCCCCAGGTCTTGTTCTTAATAATGATTTTCCCTCTTGGGTAAAAGTAACACACTCTCAGGACAGGAAACCAGAAAACACAGAGACAGAAAAAGGGAACGCCAACACCCTCCCCCACCCCGCGCACCCCTTCCCAGTCTGCTTTCCGCACCAGCTTCTGGGCTTGGGGACAGACCCTGCTGGCTCTCGCCACACACCTTCTGCCCTTGAAGGGAGACATCACTGCTCCGGACACCTCTGGGGTCCCGGCCACCTGGATCCCAGGCCCACTGCCCCCCCGCAGACGCCGTTATACGCTAACCCCGGACAGGCTGCGCTGGGACCACTTTAACCTCACCTACAGGTTCGGCCTGGCCCTGGGGGAAGCCAGCGTGGTTTCAGCCTGGCCACCCCAACCTTGACCCTTGCCCCAGGATCCTCTCTTTCCCAAAGAACCTGCTAACCCCCCGAGAGACTCGGCGGGGCCTGGCAGCCGCCTTCCGCATGTGGAGCGACGTGTCCCCCTTCAGCTTCCGCGAGGTGGCCCCTGAACAGCCCAGCGACCTGCGGATAGGTGGGCAACCTGCGGATAGGTGGGCGTCTGGCCCCTTGGTGGGGCGCGCTCTCAGCCCTGTCTCCCCCAGGCTTCTACCCAGTCAACCACACGGACTGCCTGGTCTCCGCACTGCACCACTGCTTCGATGGTCCCACGGGGGAGTTGGCCCATGCCTTCTTCCCCCCACATGGCGGCATCCACTTTGACGATAGCGAGTACTGGGTTCTGGGCCCTACACGCTACAGCTGGAAGAAAGGTGACCCGTCAGGATGGCTTTCTGGGGTCTTTCTCTGCACCACCGTGGGCTGCAGCGGGAGGGCTTTGGGTCAGACAGCAGGAAGGACTTCCAGGGGGTGGTGGTTGCTGTGGGACCAAGCAGGCAAGAGGTAGCTGTGGGAGCCCACAGGCCTGGGGCCAGCAGTCTTGAACTCCCCTCCCCACTCCAACCCCCGCCGCTGGAGAGGGCGCTGGACTGAGCCACATTCCTGGGAACCGAGCTCACTGCCTAGGCCCTGAGGCTTATCTTCCTGAGGCTGTGGCGAGGGCGGATCCACTGCTGAGCTCCAGCAGATGAGCGGGCCCGGAGGAGTAGGCCTGCGGGCCGAGGGGCTGGCTGGGCCGGGGGCTCTGGGACGCTGATCCATAGGGCCTGCAGGAGTGTGGCTCACAGACCTGGTGCACGTGGCGGCCCACGAGATCGGCCACGCGCTGGGCCTGATGCACTCGCAGCACAACCGGGCACTCATGCACCTCAATGCCACGCTGCGCGGCTGGAAGGCGCTGTCGCAGGACGAGCTGTGGGGGCTGCACCGGCTCTACGGTGAGACCCTATGGGGAGGGGGGGGGGGGGGGGGCGGGGCCGGGGGCGGGGCGCGGCCCTGAGCTAGGCTACCCTCCTCAGGTTGCCTGGACCGGCTGTTTGTATGTGAGTCCTGGGCTCGGAGGGGCTTCTGTGATACTCGCCAGCGGCTCATGAAGAGGCTCTGCCCCAGCAGCTGTGACTTCTGCTATGGTGCCGCCCGGGATGGGGCCCTGGTGTCCCAGAGCAGACCCTGGTCATGGTTGGGTGGAACGCTGATGTGGCCCTCCCTCTGCAGAATTCCCCTTCCCCACGGTGGCTGCTACCCCGCCACCCTTCAGGACCAAAACCAAGCTGGTGCCTGAAGGGAGGAATGTGACCTTCCGCTGCGGCCAGAAGATCCTCCACAAGAAAGGCAAAGTGTAGTGAGTGGCCTGTCACCTTGGGGCCTGTCCTGGGGTCAGGGTGGGCAGTGGATGGTGGGCGGTGCCTGCAGGAGCCCCTCCCCCACAGCTGGTACAAGGACCAGGAGCCCCTGGAGTTCTCCTACCCCGGCTACCTGGCTCTGGGCGAGGCACACCTGAGCATTATCGCCAATGCCATCAACGAGGGCACCTACACATGTGTGGTGCGCCGGCACCAGCGTGTGCTCACCACCTACTCCTGGCGTGTCCGTGTGAGGAGCTGAGCTCCTGGAGCCCTTTGAGTGGCCTCTTGGCTGATAAAGCACTTTCTCTCTGAGGTCTCTGTGCCCTTTCTTGGGAGGGTGGTGGGCAGCCAGGTTAGGACTTACAGCAGGTGGGGTGGTAAACCTCATCCAGTCTCTGGGGAACCCCAGGGCTAGGACAGTCCTTCTCCAGTCCCTTGGGGCCAAGATGCAGTGGATAGGGTGAGAAGGGCTCAAGGTGGGGTCTGGGTGCCAGTAGGACAGCCCATGTGCCTGCAGTCCCTACCCATAGATGGGTGAGGCAAGGAAAGCTTCCTGAAGGAGGTGGCTGTACCTCCAAGGCCTCCTGTGAGGGAGTGTGGATGGGGCTGGGGCACAGATGAGGCCCCAGAAAGGTGCTGAACACTTCTGCTCCCTGAGGCTGATGGCTTGCTCAGCTGGAGAGGCCAAGAAAAGTGGGGTCAGAGGCCACAAGGCTGAGCCCCACATCACCTGTCGTCTTCTCCCAGAGCCCAGTGGCCTGTGACTCCCTCCACAGCATACCCATGTGACCCAGCTTGGGATCAGCCTACTAAAAGGACACATCAGCGTTTCCTCCAAGAGTATTTTACTACATTTAAAGACTTCTAACAACCTGTGTTTAAAAACTCTCAGTGGCTAAAGCGGCTGCAAACCAGGGGCTGAGGCCTGGGGGGACAGGGCTGGTCCAGACACGCAGGTGAGGGGCAGGAAGGTCTTGCTCATCCCAGTGCACAAACAGGTCTCCATCCCTGAAGCCTGAGAAGTAGACACCCCCAGCTCCGTGCACATCGTGGCCCAGCTCATCCTGTGTGGGGGGGAGCTGCCCCGCTGGGCAAGTCAGAGGTCCCTGACACATACAGCCTTTCCTCCACAAGGAAAATGTGATTTAATGCTACAAATTTACAAACCAAAATAATATAAAAATAAAACATGGAAAACCAAGCAAGACGAAGCATTCCAAGGCTTGGGAGCCTCCAGCTACAGTAGCTGTGTCCACATCAGGGTCGGGGTCCCTTCTCCCTGAGGCTGGGGCTTGGCTGGGCCTGCTCGGACCTTCAGAACTTGAGGCTAAAGCCAGGGCCTGCAGCTGAGGCCCCCTGGTTTGTGGTAGTGAGGTGGAAGCCAGTCTCCTTCAGGTCGTCATCACCCTGCACAGGGGGCCAGGCACCATGAGGACCCTGACCCAGTAAGCCCCACCCCAGGACCCCCACTGGCCCAGGCCTCACCAGCTGGCTGTAGCCCAGGCCTCCCTCAGGGGGCCGTGGGCTGGTACCCCGCTTCACCCGCTGCTGCTCGCTCTTGGCAGGCCACGTGGGGAACATGGAGGGCTCGATGGGAAGGGGGGTCTCGCGAAAATACTCGTGCTTGAGGCCATCTTCAGCATTGATCCTTCTCCCAGGGTAGTAGGTCAGGAACCTGGGGAACAAAAGTGTTTGGTGAGCCTCCCTTAAGGACAAGGTGTGGGGTGCCAGGAAGTCCATTCTGGGCTCAGGGCTCCTGTGTCTGCAGTATGACAACACTCCTGCCCCACCCAGCCCCCAGTGGCAGGGACTGACTTGTTCATGAGATCAAAGCCCTGGTCTGATAGCAGGGCCCCAAAACGCTTGCGGAGGTTGTTATAGGGGTGCTCGCTGAAAGTCATCTTCTTCACTGCTGGGAGGTCATTGTAGCCAGGCCAGATTTTCTCACTGGGGGTCCCCAGGTCCTAAAAGATAAGAATGTCGGCTCGGCGCCTATAGCTCAACTGGCTAAGGCGCCAGCCACGTACACCTAAGGTGGCGGGTTCGATTCCCCAGCCTGGACCCGCCAAACAACAATGACGGCTGTAACCAAAAAATAGCCAGGCGTTGTGGCGGGCGCCTGTGGTCCCAGCTACTTGGGAGGCGGAGGCAGGAGACTCGCTTGAGCCCAGGAGTTGGAGGTTGTTGTGAGCTGTAATGCCACAGCACTCTACCCAGGGGGACAGCTTGAGGCTCTGTCTCAAAAAAAAAAAAAAAAAAAGAATGTCTAAACCAGCCATATCCTGCAGGGAAGAATTCCGACAAATGGCACAGGTGCCAACATATGTGTGCTGGTTATGAGTCAGCCACCAACAGGTCACATCTCAGCCCTGACCCCAGCCCCACCTAAGCTCATCACAGGCATAGCTCTGGCCAGCCCCTTTCCTCTGGCAGCATGCACAACCCCAGAGGAGACCTAGAGGAAGGAGCCCAAAGTCTACAGGTGGACAGGTGTGGCCCAGGCCTCCAGATTCACCTTGAATACTTTGTTGATCTGATCAAGTTCTGACTTCCCAGGGAACAGAGGCTTCTGAGTCAGCAGCTCCCCAAAGATGCAGCCCACTGACCACATGTCCACAGCTGTGGAGTACTCCTACAAATCCAAGGACACAGCTCAGGACAGGAGTGCTGGCCAGGCTGCACCTCCAGTGCCCGGCCACGTGTCTGTGTGAGGTTTCGTGTGGGGACTCACCTTGGCACCAAGCAGAAGCTCTGGGGCACGGTACCACAGGGTCACCACCACAGGGGTGTAGGCCTTCAGAGGGGACCCATACTCCCGTGCTAGCCCAAAGTCGCCCACCTGCAAGGACAGAGGGACGGGTTATGGGCAGAACTCGGGGCTGGGCCAGGGCACCCCCTACAAGGCTCACCTTGAGGATGCCGGCATGGCTCAGCAGCAGGTTGGACGTCTTCAGGTCTCGGTGCAGGATCCAGTTGTCATGTAGGTGCTTCACCCCACGCAGCAGCTGGATCATCAGAGTCTTTACCTCCCCTGGGACAGCGATGAGATCACACACATGCCCCCAGCCCTCCATGAACCCTCACAGCCCCTAGGATAGGTCTGGTATAGCCCCTGGTACACAGTCCTTCAAGGGCCATCTATGCATCTCGGTGACAACCAGAGGCTTCCCAGACCTCCAGCCCAGCAGGCCCTCTACACCATGGTGTCACCAGCCCAAGGCCAATGGTGGCTCGCAGGGCGTGTGTCTGCGGCCGGCACCCACCTGGCAGGAAGGGCTGCTTCATGGTCTCCATCAGGCTCTTGAGATCATGCTCCACATAGTTCATCACAATGTAGATTTTATCCATGTTGCTGCCCACCACGATCTCCTGGACATGGCCGCAGGCCTGAGTGCTGGGCATAGCCTCCAGGCCCACACCCACCCCTGCCAGGACACCCAAGACCACGGCTGCAGACACTGAGGGGCAGGGAGGCCCTGCTGGCCCATCTCCACCCCACCAGAGAGGCCTGCCACCCGCAGGACAAGATGACACAGGCCCATGGAGGCCACCTGCAGGACAAGCTGACACAGGCCCAGGCTTTCCCAGCAAGGCATGCGAGTAGGTGGGGGAGGCTCACCCTGACAGTGACAATGTTGGGGTGCTGGGCCTTAAGGATGGTGTTGATTTCCCTCAGCGACGTGATTGGGAAGCCCTCCTTCTCCTTCTCCATTTTCAGCCGCTTCAGAGCCACAATTTCATCTGCAGAGCAAGTTTAGAGATAGGTTGCTGAGAGGGAGCTGCCATGGCAGTCACACACTTCTGCGTCTCAATACACCAGTAACTCAGGCTTCTGATGGGGCCCTGACTTCCCTGCAGAACCAGTTGAGCCCTGCAGAGTCCACAGCCTGGCACCTGCTTAGGAGCATCACTCTGCCTGGCACAGCTGAGTTGGACCTTCACACTGGCCCAATGTGGACACCTGGCCCTCTTGGCCCTATCTCCACTGTGGGACACACTGCCACTGCCACAAATGAGTGGCAGAGACTGAGGGCCTAGCTGCCCTCTGGCTTCTGAAGGTGCTGAGGGATCTAACCTCTGAATAGCTGCTCAGAGGTGGCATGACCTGGTATTGGCCAGGTATGGTGCAGCCTGAGGTCCAGGAAGTGTGTGTGGGGGGGACGAGGGACTATGTGCGTGTGAAATGAATCCAACCTCACAACAAAGGTGCACAGAGTGTGGGCATAGGCTGGGCAGGTCTCTCATCTCAGCTTGTGGCTTGCTGGCCCTGCCATAGGCCACAAGGTGCTATGCATGGGAAGTGCCACCTGTTGATAGAACACTCAGAGGACAGAGGGTATAGACCCCTGCCACTGCTCCTTAGGAGGGCCCCTTCCTATCTAAAGACAGGCCAGAGCTGGCCCTATGGGAAGGTCGCTCTCTAAGTACCCAGTATCTGCATCAGTCCCCTTCCTTTGTGGGACCCCTGGTACTCATGTACCTGTCTTCTTGTCCTTTGCCCTGTACACTACCCCATAGGTGCCTTCTTCAATCCTGTTCAGGCACTGGAACTCCTCCACGCTCCGGCAGCCCTGTGGGGAAAGCCCTGTGTGAGGGATCAGCAGCTGTAGTGTCCAGGGACATGCTGGTACAGGTCCCAGCACTTCCCCCACAGAGCAGATGCACAGCATGAGCTCTTGAGAATGTCTTCAGGAAGGCACCAGGGTATGCAGGGAAGCAGGAGAACAAAAGCCATTAAGAGCACCTCCTGCCAGCCACATACACCTAAGGTGGTGGGTTCAAATCCAGCCCGGGCTGCCAAACAACAATGATGTTTGGCAAAAAATAGCCAGGCATTGTGGTGGGTGCCTGTGGTCCCAGCTACTTGGGAGGCGGAGGCAGGAGACTCCCTTGAGCCCAGGAATTAGAGGTTGCTGTGAGCTGTGATGCCACAGCACTCTACCCAGGGGGACAGCTTGAGGCTCTGTCTCAAAAAAGAAAAAAGAGCACCTCCTGCAAAATGGGTGCGTCCCTACTCATGGCACTAAGGTAACCCTGAGGATGGCCCTGCCTGCCACATGCAGAGCAGAGCAGCATGACACCTGTGCCCATAGTACCTCCCTCTGTGTGGGCTGTGGGGCCTAACAAAGCACAGGGCCATTCAACAGGAGCCTGTCACATTTCCAGACAGAACCTTCCAGCCCTGGGCACCAAGGATGTGGTCAGGAATCCCAGGACCTGCAGGCCCCTCTCCCAATCTCAGCAAGGTGGCATCCTCACTCACTACGGCTCTTCTGCAGGTCCCTGTACCAGTTCCCAGTGCCACCCTCTGATTCTCTGTGCAATGGCAGTAGTGAGCCCTCAGTGCCACCTAACCCACCCATGCAGAGGCCACATGGATAGGGTGACCAGATGTTAACATCGGAAAGGCAGGACAACATGGCCGGGGGGCGGGGCAGGGACAGGGTGGGGGCAGGGCCTGACAACAATGCAAACTTTGATAAGCAGTTCTCGATAATCACTTCTCAGCAATTATTTGTTATTATTACAGTTTAACATAAAATTAACAAAAATAGTATAAAACTCATATTCTGGTGAAATAGCCACATGACAGCCGAAAACCGTATATTCCCTTCTTGTTCTCCTGCCCGTTCGTGCATTCTTTCCAAAAATTGGGACTTTTTTTTTTGCAGTTTTTGGCCGGGGCTAGGCTTGAACCCACCACCCCGGTACATGGGGCCAGCACCCTACTCCTTGAGCCACAGGCGCCACCCAAATCGGGACTTTTTAAAAATGCTGCAGGACACGGGACAAATTGTTGAAAAGTGGGACTGTCCTGCCAAAAGCGGGACGTCTTGTCACCCTACACATGGAGGGACAGGCTCTGCAGAGGACCTGGTTGGGTGCAGAGAGTGGCTACTTGGTTGGCACAGACCTTGGCAGAAGGTGGCAAAGCCCCTGCCCCAGGCTGCCTGCCTCCCACAGCACTCCACAGCCTCATGGGCTGCTGGAAGCACTTCCTTCTCTGCACAGGTGGGCCCAGGCCCCTGCTCTCAACTACCTGCCCGACCATAGCGACAAAAGCAGGACACAAGCCTGGGGGTAAGGTGAGGGTTGGAGGGGCTGGAAGCCTGACCTGCAGGGCCGGCAGATACTTGGGCAGCTCCTGCTTGAGCTCGATGGGTGACAAGGCTGGGGAGTCGGGCACATAGTCCCCTTCTGTTAGGGCACTGCTCTGCGGGCTGCCCTCACCCACTTCTTCCTCTCCTTCTTCACTTTCCCCGGAATCTCGGTCAAATCGTGACTCTGGAACTTTAAAAGTTAACCCAAATATGTAACCAGGACTGGGCAAGTGCCATTGACTCTCATCCTCCTCTGGGGGCAGAGTATGGAGCAGGACTGCCATGTGTCTTGCTGGACACTTCTTTAGCACAAGGGGCTGACCCTGGGCTCCTGACTGCACAAAGGGCATCGTGGTCAGGGGTCCTGGAAGGCTCGTGGAGATAGCTACTGATCCATAGGCCAAGCTCTGAGACCCTGCATGGCACTACGAGGGACTTTGCTGGGAATGACAATGACAGGGCTGTGCCACCTGCTTCCTGTTCTGAGCACTGGACCTGAAGTGGCATTTCCAGCTCCCTCAGTGTCCGGGTCATGAAAGGTGCCCAGAGGGTGGTGCCCTTCAGTTAAAACTGCTCCGTGCTGAGTAACACCGGTCCTCAGACATGGCTAGGATAAGAACTCACTGTCACTTTTAGAGAAGCCCAGGGACTGGTGATGTTGCCCTCCTGGGAGGTAGCCTATCCTGCCAGGTAGCCCCACATAGCATATCACCACCCTCCAGACAGACCAGGTAGATAAGCTGTTACCAGAAGGCCTCCTACCAACCAAGAGGTGGTTTTCATTTTCTCGCTCTTCATCCTCACTCATTTCTTCCTCACTTACTTCTTCTGCAAAAGGAAACAGGAATGTGCTCAACCTCACGAGGGGCTATGTGTGGGTCTAGGGCCACGAGGCTCTAACATAAGCAGACTATGAAGATGAGTTTTAGCAAATGCAGAGGGAGAAACACACTACATGGCAACTTTGAGGTTTTACGTGAGTACCAAACGGTAAGGGGTTTTTTTTTTTTTTGAGACAGAGCCTCAAGCTGTCCCCTTGGGTAGAGTGCCGTGG